>NC_084757.1:36067747-36142747 GCF_033978785.1 Entelurus aequoreus
ACACTCGTCGATTAAACCTGCAAAAGTTTATAGAAGATGACACTTTTTGCAAAAGTTTTGTTAAAAATTGGCAATGTACATCCATGTTGCATCATTGTGCCGCCGATATGATGATGTAATACTTGCTTACCTGGTAATAACAGTTAGCAAAGTGTTTGTTTTTTGAACACTCGTAAATAAAGCCTGCAAAAGTTTATAGAAAACGACACCTTTTTGTTAAAAATTGGCAATGTACATCCATGTTGCACCATTGTGCCGCCGATATGATGATGTAATATTTGCTTACCTGCTATAAACAGTAAAGTTTGTTTTTTTACACTCGTTGATAAAACATGCAAAATTTATAGAAGACGACACGTTTTGCAAACGTTTTGTTGAAAATTGGCAACGTGCATCCATGTTGCATCATTGTGCCGCCGATATGATGTTGTAATATTTGCTTACCTGCTAATAACAGTTAGCTAAGTGTTTGTTTTTGTACACTCGTCGATAAAACATGCAAAAGTTTATAGAAGACGACACCTTTTTGTGGAAAATTTGCAATGTACATCCATGTTGCACCATTGTGCCGTCGATATGATGATGTAATATTTGCTTACCTGCTATAAACAGTAAAGTTTGTTTTTTTACACTCGTTGATAAAACATGCAAAAGTTTATAGAAGACGACACGTTTTGTTAAAAATTGGCAACGTGCATCCATGTTGCACCATTGTGCCATCAATATGATGATGTAATATTTGCTTACCTGGTAATAACGGTTACAAAGTGTTTTTTTTTGCTTTTTTACACTCTTTGATAAAACCTGTAAAAGTTTATAGAAGACACGTTTTGTCAAAAATTGGCAATGTACATCCATTGCCAATAACAATTAACTAAGTGTTAGTTTTTTTACACTCGTCGATAAAACCTGCAAAACTTTATAGAAGACGACACGTTTTGTGGAAAATTGGCAATGTACATCCATGTTGCACCATTGTGTTGCTGATATGATGATGTAATACTTCCTTACCTGGTAATAACAGTTAGCTAATTGTTTGTTTTTTTACAGTCGTCGATAAAACCTGCAAAAGTTTATAGAAGACGACACCTTTTTGTCGAAAATTGGCAATGTACATCCATGTTGCACCATTGTGCTGCTGATATGATGATGTAATATTTGCTTACCTGCTATAAACAGTTAGTAAAGTTTGTTTTTTTACACTCGTTGATAAAACCTGCGAAACTTTATAGAAGACGACACGTTTTGTTAAAAATTGGCAATGTACATCCATGTTGCACCATTGTGCCATCAATATGATGATGTAATATTTGCTTACCTGGTAATAACGGTTACAAAGTGTTTTTTTTTGCTTTTTTACACTCTTTGATAAAACCTGTAAAAGTTTATAGAAGACACGTTTTGTCAAAAATTGGCAATGTACATCCATTGCCAATAACAATTAACTAAGTGTTAGTTTTTTTACACTCGTCGATAAAACCTGCAAAACTTTATAGAAGACGACACGTTTTGTGGAAAATTGGCAATGTACATCCATGTTGCACCATTGTGCAGCCGATATGATGATGTAATGTTTGCTAACCTGGTAATAACAGTTAGCTAAGTGTTTGTTTTTACACTGGTCGATAAGACCTCATAAAAGTTTATAGCAGACGACACCTCTGTCAAAAATTGGCAATGTACATCCATGTTGCACAATAGTGCCGCTGATATGATGATGTAATGTTTGCTTACCTGGTAATAACAGTTAGCTAAGTGTTTGTTTTTTTACACTTGTTGATAAAACCTGCTAAAGTTTATAGAAGATGACACGTTTTGTAAAACATTGGCAATGTACATCCATGTTGCACCATTGTGCCGCTGATATGTTGATGTAATACTTGCTTACCTGCTAATAACAGTTAACTAAGTGTTTGTTTTTTTTACACTCGTCGATAAAACCTGCAAAAGTTTATAGAAGACGACACGTTTTGCAAACGTTTTGTTAAAAATTGGCAATGTACATCCATGTTGCACCATTGTGCCGCTGATATGATGATGTAATATTTGCTTACCAGCTAATAACAGTTAGCAAAGTGTTCGTTTTTTTACACTCGTTTTTGATAATTGTAATGCCCGTAAGGGTATTCTAGTAAAATATGCAGAGATGAGATGTGTCAGTATCAAAATATTACTTGAAATCAATTTTTGGCAGCAGCGAAGTGGTCGTTTGGGTAGATTTTAGCTCTAAAAAGGGTATATCAACAAGTAAACAGTACTTGATTTTGATATATGCAATGCCCATAAGGGTTTTCAGTAAAACATGCGCGTGTATATATCAAAATATTACGTTGAATCACTTTTTGTCGGGCATTAATACATTTAATGAACATTTTACACAAATGGAATACGTCCAAGCACTATATAAATATTTATTATGTGCAGGAAGAAGTAACCGTTACAATTGTATGTATCCTCCAAACAAGAAAGAGTTTTTATCACATCAACATGGGACTAACAACACTCCTTTAAATCTCATTAATACCACAGAAAAGGCAAAAACTGTCATTTTCCAGACACGATAAAGTCTTAAATAATGTCAAACACGTAGCGTTACAATAACAGGAAGATAAAGTGTTTGTCTAGTAATCCACTGTGGACAGACCAAGACAAGCAATGCAGGAAATACATTTTTGACAGGCAATCACATTTTGCCACAACATTGGCAAATACAAAAACAAAATGAAACCCCGGCGGAAAGCGTTAAGTCGATTTAAAAAAAACAAGCAAACCGGAGATTTCAATCAATCAATCAATGTTTATTTATATAGCCCTAAATCACAAGTGTCTCAAAGGGCTGATTTGACCCAGAGAAGGCAGGGTTGGTATAAAAAAAAATAAAAATCTGATTCCGGAGACGTGCAGACTTCCGGTAAGTTCGGTTCTGATTTCAATGCGTAAAAAGACACAAAAAGTGCGTTAACGCCAACATTGATAATGTAATTCTTACGCTAGTCTCTGCACATAGCACGTTTTTTTTGTCGTACTTCTGATATTACTGAACATTACACTTTTGAGATTTGTTTAAACAAATGAAATTATTTGCATTATATATTTAACAACTATCGGATTGCGCTACCTTTTACACGTCTGCTAGATCAGTGTTTTTCAAACACCGTGAGATACAGTCTGGTGTGCCGTGGGAGATGATCTAATTTCACCTATTTGGGTTAAAGATATTTTTTGCAAACCAGTAATTATAGTCTGTAATAGGGATGATGTTTGATAAGAAATTATCGAGTTCGAGTCTATTATCGAATCCTCTTATCGAACCGATTCCTTATCGATTCTCTTATCGAGTCCAGATAGGTTGTTGTATATGGAAAAAAACACACAATATTTGGTTTAACAAAAGCTCACTTTTATTATATAAGAAAACAATTTAATCTAAAAAATAAATAAATATTGACTGTTGCCACCCTAAAAAAATAAAATAAATAAATATTGACTGTTGTTACCCAAAGTATATCAAGTGGGATTTTTCAGAAAAACAAATATATAAGGTAACACAAAAACAACCTGTCTCTGTGATCACTATAGGTGTATAAATAATAATATAGTGTTAAATAAAATCAGTCCCTTGGGCACAAAACTGGAAATAATACAGCTCTCCAAAAAGTGCAATTCTGCTGCTATTTGGCATAACTGTTTGTTATGATGCTTTGACATTTTTGCACTTTATTTCTTTATTGAAAGAAAATTCTATGAAGAGAAAAGTTGTTTGCAAATGTGGTTACAATGCTAAAAAATGAAAAGTTAAAGCTAAAAAAAGAAATACACTTAATTGAGTTAACATTATTTCTTTATAGGGGGAAAGATGTTATGAGCTAGGGAATATAACAACTACACTACCCAGCATGCAACGGGAGTGACGAGCATGCGCGGTAGCCCCGAAAAGTGTTGCATGTTGCCACGCTGTGAAAGTAAACGTCAAGAACTCAGCCAACACGCCTCGTCTGCATTATTTATAATTAGACAGACAACACATATACAGTGTGATTTTGTAACGTTTACAAGGAAAGAAAACAAAAGTTGAAAAAGGGAGATCATGTCATATATGTATGTGCTGCGGTTGCTATAAGAACATTGCGACAGCTGCCGTAAAGGAGGTGCGTTGCTTTGTTTCCGGTTGGTCGTAAAAGTGTTCGTCATGTGTTTGTAGTCTGCTCAAATCTCCCAGTAAAGTTATTCATTGGATTATACCTTTTGTTTTGAACTTTATTACACCTTGGAGCACTTTTTCCCGTCCATTTTTTTCCTGCTTTCGCTATCTGCGCTTAATGACCGAGCTACGTGACGTCATTTATTGTGATGTCACACGGAGCATTTCTGGTCGGGACGGGATTCGTTCCGAGGGGTTCGAATAAAGAACCAACTCTTTTTCTTTACTATAGTGGTCTCGATAACGGGTACCGGTTTTTAAAAAGGGATTCGAGTCCGAGGACTCGGTTCTTTTCTTATCGAACAACTGGGAAAACCGGTTTCGAGTATCATCCCTAGTCTGCAAATGATGTGTTGTTGTTGAGTGTCGGTGCTGTCTCGAGCTCGGCAGAGTAACCGTGTAATACTCTTCCATAACAGTAGGTGGCAGCCGGTAGCTAATTGCTTTGTAGATGTCGGAAACAGCGGGAAGCAGCGTGCATGTAAAAAGGTGTCTAATGCTTAAACCAAAAATAAACAAAAGGTGAGTGCCCCTAAGAAAAGGCATTGAAGTTTAGGGAAGGCTAAGCAGAACAAAACTGAACTGGCTACAAAGTAAACAAAAACAGAATGCTGGACGACAGCAAAGACTTACTGTGGCGCAAAGACAATGTCCATCCGAACATGACTTGACAATCAACAATGTCCCCACAAAGAAGGACAAAAACAACTGAAATATTCTTGATTGCTAAAACAAAGTAGAAAGGAAAATACCAAAAAAAGAGAAAAAGCCACCAAAATAGGAGCTCAAGACAAGAAGTAAAACACTACACACAGGAAAACGGCAATAAACTCCAAATAAGTCATGGTGTGATGTGACAGGTGGTGACAGTACACCTACCTTGAGACAAGAGCTATAGTGATGCATGCTTGGTTATGCTTTAAAGTCATATCCAACAATTGCGACAACTTTTTACTGTCAACTGAGTTTAGTTTTTTAATGATTTCTGCTGGTGGTGTGCCTCCGCATTTTTTCGACGCAAAAAAATGTGCCTTGGCTCAAAAAAGGTTGACATTTACAATACACACAAGATTGTATTCATCGGCGGCGTGGCGAAGTTGGTAGAGTGGCCGTGCCAGCAATCGGAGTGTTGCTGGTTACTGGGGTTCAATCCCCACCTTCTACCATCCTAGTCACGTCCGTTGTGTCCTTGGGCAAGACACTTCACCCTTGCTCCTGATGGCTGCTGGTTAGTGCCTTGCACGGCAGCTCCCGCCATCAGTGTGTGTGTGAATGGGTAAATGTGGAAATAGTGTCAAAGCGCTTTGAGTACCTTGAAGGTAGAAAAGCGCTATACAAGTATAACCCATTTATCATTATTATCTCGTAATGTCTTTTCTCAAACATTATGCTAAATATTACAACTTTATTCTTGGAACAGTACATATTTTGCAGATTTTTATGGCATCATTCACAACTTATTTTTCTGGACACATTACAGCACTTAAGACTTGTAGGTGTGTGGTTGTGTGCCGCCACAAATACATGAAACACTCAAGTGTATTTTGACTTTGTTTTGAACTTGCTATTGTTTTAAAACATGCTTTTGATTTTGTTTTTTTCTCTGAAGGCAAAAGCTGGCAGGCTGACGGGAACTTGCAACTTTACAGGACGGATTATCTGGTAACTGACCATTCAGCTGGTGAGTTCACCTCTTTTTACACCTGCATGAGTCCCGGTGTTTCCCACAGGACAACCTATTTGTGCCAGTGGAGGGTTGGGCGGGGCCACAATAACGTCATTGGCAAATTTTGCATAATTGGCCGTAGAACATTTGCAAAAATGTAGTTAAAATACGTCCGTCACCTCGCAGGATTTGTCGCCACAAGTCACGCTTAAAGGCCTACTGAAAGCCACTACTAGCGACCACGCAGTCTGATAGTTTATATATCAATGATGAAATCTTAACATTGCAACACATGCTAATACGGTTAACTTATAAAGTGACATTTTAAATTTCCCGCTAAACTTCCGGTTGAAAAACTCCTTTGGATATGATTTATGCGCGTGACGTTATGACGGCAACGGAAGTATTCGTACCCAATGTGTCACCATACAAACTGCTCTGTTTTCATCGAACAATTCCACAGTATTCTGGACATCTGTGTTGGTGAATCTTTTGCAATTTGTTTAATGGACAATGGAGACTGCAAAGAAGAAAGTTGTAGGTGCGATCGGTGTATTAGCAGTGGACTACAGCAACACAACCAGGAGGTTGTGTTGTGTTTGAGCTGGATAGCAGACGCACTACCGTGAGTACGCAGCTTTGGCTTCCAAACATTTGATCGCTTGCCCGTACGTGCGTGTAACTTTGGGGAAATATATGTTTCTTGCCGACTGTGATGGCGGCCGGGGTGTCGTCGAAAGCTACAACGCCCGCCGCCGCTCAGTAGTTAGCTTCAATTGTTAAGCTTCGCCAAGCTGGAAATTATTAACCGTGTATTTACATGTTCATGGTTTAATAGTATTGTTGATCTTCTGTCTATCCTTCCAGTCAGGTTTTTTTATAATTTTGTTTCTATCTGCATTTGAGCCTGATACAATCACGTTAGCTACATAGCTAAGTTAGTTAGCTTCAATTGTTAACCTTCACCAAGCTGGAAATTATTAACCGTGTATTTACATGTCCATGGTTTAGTAGTATTGTTGATCTTCTGTCTATCCTTCCAGTCAGGGTTTTTTAAAATTTTGTTTCTATCTGCATTTGAGCCCGATGCTATCACGTTAGCTCCGTAGCTAAAGTGCGTCAACGATGTATTGTCGTGGAGATAAAAGGCACTGAATGTCCATTTCGCGTTCTCGACTCTCATTTTCAAGAGGATATAGTATCCCAGGTGGTTTAAAATACAAATCCGTGATCCACAATAGAAAAAGGAGAGTGTGTGGAATCCAATGAGACCTTGTACCGAAGTTACGGTCAGAGCAAAAAAAGATACACCCTTTACTGCCTCTAGTCCTTCACTCTAACGTTCCTCATCCACGAATCTTTCATCCTCGCTCAAATTAATGGGGTAATCGTCTCTTTCTCGGTCCGAATCTCTCTCGCTCCATTGTAAACAACGGGGAATTCGGAGGAATCCTACCTCCTGTGACGTCACGCTACTTCCGGTATAGGCAAGGCTTTTTTTTAATCAGCGACCAAAAGTTGCGAACTTTATCGTCGTTGTTCTATACTAAATCCTTTCAGCAAAAATATGGCAATATCGCGAAATGATCAAGTATGACACATAGAATGGATCTGCTATCCCCGTTTAAATAAAAACATTTCATTTCAGTAGGCCTTTAATATAATGACAAAGTTGCTAGGATGGGAAGACAGTCCCCTCCTGCTCTGTCTTCTTATTCTCTGGAAGAGCAAGTGCGTTATTAAATGTGTATGTGCGAGGGCGAACAGCTAGCATCACATCTCTTGTATGGCTGATATGGCCGTAAACTATCACGATATTAGTGTTTAGTATCGGCCGATATTGAAAGTATATTCATATATAGGTGTGGTATCACTCGAGGTGCTGCAGTGTCCTTCCATTTATCGTAGGGCTGGGCAATATGGCCTTTTATTAATATCTGGATATTTTTAGGCCATGTCACGATACACGATATATATCTGGGTATTTTGCCTTAGCCTTGAATGAACACTTGATGCATATAATCACAGCAGTATGATGATTCTATGTGTCTACATGAAAACATTCTTCTTCATACTGCATTAATATATGCTACTTTTAAGCTTTCATGCAGAGAGGGAAACCACAACTAAAAGTGTATTTATTAAACAGTTGTTAAGCAGTGGCACAAACATTCATGTAATTTCAAAACAGAAAGTGCAAGATTGTCAGAGACATTTTAAAACAAGCTTTGAGTGCACTTTTGTGCATGATGTCACTAAGATGACATATCAAAACAACACCAAATGAAAGTGCACTTTTTGTACAGAACGCCACTACAATAGTTTAAAACAAATAAAGTGCACTTTTGTGCATGATGTCACTAAGATGACATATCAAAACAACACTAAATGAAAGTGCACTTTTTGTACAGAACGCCACTACAATAGTTTAAAACAAATAAAGTGCACTTTTGTGCATGATGTCACTAAGATGACATATCAAAACATTAAATTAAAGTGCACTTTTTGTACAGATCGCCACTACAATAGTTTAAAACAAATAAAGTGCACTTTTGTGCATGATGTCACTAAGATGACATATCAAAACAACACCAAATGAAAGTGCACTTTTTGTACAGAACGCCACTACAATAGTTTAAAACAAATAAAGTGCACTTTTGTGCATGATGTCACTAAGATGACATATCAAAACAACACTAAATGAAAGTGCACTTTTTGTACAGAACGCCACTACAATAGTTTAAAACAAATAAAGTGCACTTTTGTGCATGATGTCACTAAGATGACATATCAAAACATTAAATTAAAGTGCACTTTTTGTACAGATCGCCACTACAATAGGTTAAAACAAATAAAGTGCACTTTTGTGCATGATGTCACTAAGATGACATATCGAAACAACACTAAATTAAAGTGTACTTTTTGTACAGAATGCCACTACATAAGTTTAAAACAAATAAAGTGCACTTTAGTGCATAATGTCACTAAGATGACATATCAAAACACTAAATTAAAGTGCACTTTTTGTACAGAACGCCACTACAATAGTTTAAAACAAATAAAGTGCACTTTTGTGCATGATGTCACTAAGATGAAATAGCAAAACAACACTAAATTAAAGTGCACTTTTTGTACAGAACGCCACTACAATAGTTTAAAACAAATAAAGTGCACTTTTGTGCAAGATGTCACTAAGATGAAATAGCAAAACAACACTAAATTAAAGTGCACTTTTTGTACAGAACGCCACTACAATAGTTTAAAACAAACAAAGTGCACTTTTGTGCATGATGTCACTAAGATGACATATCAAAACACTAAATTAAAGTGCACTTTTTGTACAGAACGCCACTAAAATAGTTTAAAACAAATAAAGTGCACTTTTGTGCAAGATGTCACTAAGATGACATATCAAAACACTAAATTAAAGTGCACTTTTTGTACAGAACGCCACTACAATAGTTTAAAACAAATAAAGTGCACTTTTGTGCAAGATGTCACTAAGATGACATATCAAAACACTAAATTAAAGTGCACTTTTTGTACAGAACGCCACTACAATAGTTTAAAACAAATAAAGTGCACTTTTGTGCAAGATGTCACTAAGATGAAATAGCAAAACAACACTAAATTAAAGTGCACTTTTTGTACAGAACGCCACTACAATAGTTTAAAACAAACAAAGTGCACTTTTGTGCATGATGTCACTAAGATGACATATCAAAACACTAAATTAAAGTGCACTTTTTGTACAGAACGCCACTACAATAGTTTAAAACAAATAAAGTGCACTTTTGTGCAAGATGTCACTAAGATGACATATCAAAACACTAAATTAAAGTGCACTTTTTGTACAGAACGCCACTACAATAGTCTAAAACAAATAAAGTGCACTTTTGTGCATGATGTCACTAAGATGACATCAAAACACTAAATTAAAGTGCACTTTTTGTACAGAACGCCACTACAATAGTTTAAAACAAATAAAGTGCACTTTTGTGCATGATGTCACTAAGATGACATATCAAAACACTAAATTAAAGTGCACTTTTTGTACAGAACGCCACTACAATAGTTTAAAACAAATAAAGTGCACTTTTGTGCAAGATGTCACTAAGATGACATATCAAAACACTAAATTAAAGTGCACTTTTTGTACAGAACGCCAGTACAATAGTTTAAAACAAATACAGTGCACTTTTGTGCAAGATGTCACTAAGATGAAATAGCAAAACAACACTAAATTAAAGTGCACTTTTTGTACAGAACGCCACTACAATAGTCTAAAACAAATAAAGTGCACTTTTGTGCATGATGTCACTAAGATGACATCAAAACACTAAATTAAAGTGCACTTTTTGTACAGAACGCCACTACAATAGTTTAAAACAAATAAAGTGCACTTTTGTGCATGATGTCACTAAGATGACATATCAAAACAACACTAAATGAAAGTGCACTTTTTGTACAGAACGCCACTACAATAGTTTAAAACAAATAAAGTGCACTTTTGTGCATGATGTCACACAAGATATTTCAATAAGTGTCAAATAAAAATGAGCTGCATAATAGGACATCAAATAGTGTATGTCCTTCGCTATGTGGTAGGTTCCTGCGGACGTTATCTCCTTCTGTTGTTGACTATTTTTTTTCATACGGTGTTGATGTGGAAATGGTTGTTTCTGCATTTTGTGGGTGTGGCCGCAGATGTTGACATGTGGAGTTTCAAGCACTCTTCATTCTCCAGCGGGTGACTTTTCAAATGATGCTACTAATTAGCAGTGCTGCTACTTTTTGTAGCAACGCTTTTGCCGCATACGTGACATATTACGGTTGTCTGTTCAACATCTTCCCGCTTGAAGCCAAACCACCGCTGTTTTTCTTGGGATTTAATTCTTCTTCCTTCATTTGTTACCAGATTGGCACCTTCTTTCTCTCGTATTACCACTCGCACCACAGCTAATGTTACCCATGCCGCTACCTCTCTGCTCCGCGAGGGCGTATGACGTTGCACGCGCGATATATCGAGTATATTCCATATATCGCCCAGCCCTAATTTATCGGCATTGTTTTTGTTGTTGTTTTTTAAAATCAAATTGTCATTGCAGTCATAGCTTTTCTACTTGTATGGATTCTTCATTCATCACTCCAAGCAATGTTTATACATTTTTCAATACAACTAAAACTATTCGTACTTGCTAAACCGTCCCATGTGTGATGTCTGTAGGAGTGTTTTCATGCATAGTCATGATGTTGTACCAGGAACTAATATGCCAACACGTTGACGGATGTCTGTGCTAGTATTGTATTCATTTACAACGACAGTCTTTTTGTAGTGTTCCAGTTTCACAAATTTCTCAGTAAATTCACCAAAACGTCACCGTGGAGTTTGGAAAATTAGCGGGTCCGTGACTATTACTTTTGTTTTGTTCAATCAGCTGTTTTACTGTTGTGTTACTGACACCGTTTGTAAACAATTAAGGTATCTTTCTGTGTAAATAACTCATTTCGCAACGTTTATACACTATTGCCAGAAGTATTTGGCCACCCATCCAAATGATCAGAATTATGGTGTGGGGTCGTTTTCCAGGAGCTGGGCGTGGCCCCTTAATTCCAGTGAAAGGAAGTTTGAATGCTCCAGGATACCAAAACATTTTGGACAATTCCACGCTCCCCACCTTGTGGGAACAGTTTGGAGCGGGGGCCCCTTCCTCTTCCAACATGACAAGGTCCATAAAGGCATGGATGACAGAGTCTGGTGTGGATGAACTTGACTGGCCTGCACAGAGTCCTGACCTGAACCCGATAGAACACCTTTGGGATGAATTAGAACGGAGACTGAGAGCCAGGCCTTCTCAACCAAAATCAGTGTGTGATCTCACCAATGCGCTTTTGGAAGACTGGTCGAAAATTGCTATAAAGACACTCCGCAACCTTGTGGACAGCCTTCCCAGAAGAGTTGAAGCTGTAATAGCTGCAAAAGGTCATATTGAACCCTATTGGTTAGGAATGGGATGGCACTTCAAGTTCATATGTGAGTCAAGGCAGGTGACCAAATACCTTTGGCAATATAGTGTATCTGCGGTGCGACTAATATATGGAAAAATTAATTTTTCTTTTATAATTTAGTGGTTGTGGCTTATATCTTGGTGCGCTCTATAGCCCGGAAAATGCAGTAAATATCTTTATACACGATATTTACAGTACTTGCAAAGATCTGACCCAAGTTTTGTGGATGTTTCCGTTAATGCAGCTTGTCTGGAACAGTGTGTCCGTCCCTTAAAGTGTCCCACCGGAAACAATAACTGGAGCACTGACTCGGGGCCAAACATTCATACTTTGTTGTCCAGTCAATTTTTCCGATTTTATTTAGGTTTTTTCTGAGTCCATACTGCCATTTTTTTTGGTTTGAATGAGTCGTCTTCTTCCACTCACTTGACTGGTGCTTCTTTGTGACACATGTGCCTTGCTGCTGCCCCCTGTGGGTGGTGGGAGTACTGCATACATGCTTGAATGGTTTCATCGGCCGCCAGTTGAACGGACCTGGCCTAAAAGCCATATTGTTATATATTTTAGAGCCACCTGTGATAAGGATATATATTTTTTGGAACCATTTCAAAATGGGTTAGGTGGGGACAGAGTTTGGCTGCTGACATATGCAGTAATATTTTGCATCTTTATCGGTTGTATTATTTTCTCAAAACTCATCAATCAGTTTATTTACATAGTCCTTAATCACAAGTGCTTTGAAGGGCTGCACAAAATAATGACATCCCAGATGTGAAACCCATTATTCATCTACTTGTTAATATCTGCTTATGTTCTTCTGTTAAAATGTAATAATCACATGTTCTCATGTTGATACTTTTACATTAGTTTTGGGCGATACTACAGATTATCGGTGCATTACCAAATAGTTACAGGGGCAGTATCAATGCTAATGTTGATACTTCAAATTTTCAACATTGAATAATTTTAATTTTTGATCACAATTATAATCAGACAAAAAAATACAGGATGGCGGTTTAACAATACCAATTATGTTTTGTTATTTCCTACTAAGGTTGTCCCGATATATCGGTAACAAAATGTATTTTGATACTTTTCTAAATATAGGGGACCACAAAAAATGGCATTGTTAGCTTTATTTGAGCAAAAAATCTTAGTGTACATGAAACATGTTTATTGTCATTTAGTCCTTAAATAAAATAGTGAACATACTAGACAACTTGTCTTTTAGTAGTAAGTAAACAAACAAAGACTCCTAATTTGTCTGCTGACGTATGCAGTAACATATTGTCATTTATACACCTATTATTTTGTACACATTATCAGGGACAAACTGTAAAAATTGATTATTAATCTACTTGTTCATTTACTGTTAATATCTGCTTATTTTCTATTTTAACATGTTATATCTACACTTCTGTAAGTAATGTAATAATCACTTATTCTTCTCTTCTTTGATACTTTTACATTGGTTTTGGATGATACCACACGTTTAGGTATGGATGCGATACCAAGTAGTTACAGGATCATACATTGGTCATATTCAAAGTCCTCATGTGTCCAGGGACGTATTCCCTGAGTTTATAAACATAATATGAAATAAAAAATTTTTGTGATGCTAAAAATATCGATGTAATCATAGTAGTATCGACTAGATATGCTCCTGTACTTGGTATCATTACAGTGGATGTCATGTGTAGATCCACCCATGGCGTTTGTTTACATTGTGACGCCGATGAGCTATTGTATCCTCCTACGGTGTGTAGTGAAGCATGTTTAGCTATTCCTCGTCCTCCAGTGATAATAATACTTGTAAGAAACTTACTTTGTCGCCATGGAGGCCAGGATTAGTGATTTAGAAGTAGCTAAAACACTGCGGATGGAGGTTAGCCGCTAGCAATGTGTTAAAGCACCTCTTCCTGAGGGTGTTTCAGTGTTATAACTTCACCTTTTATCTTTACTTTTTACACCAAAATGCGTCCGTTCTCCCTTTTCTGTCTACACACTGTGTCTGCTTGTAAGTACTCAGTGTGTGCGCGCTGCCGAACATGCTCCTCTGCTCGTAAAACCAGCAATGTCACGGCGTGACGACGACGCGCCGTCATGGGGGCGGCGGGGACAAGTACCTTTTTAGAGGCGGTATATTACCGAATATGATTCATTAGTATCACGGTACTATACTGGTACCGGTATACCGTACAACCCCATTTCCTACTATTGGCTCTGATTTGAATCCTTATATTGCTTCTTAAATCCTCTTATTTCCTGAGTTTGTAAACAATAACAAAGACGGAAAAAAAAAATGTTACTACATTGATATTTTTTAGTATTGACCTGATACTATTCCGCTTGGTATCTTTTACTGTCTATTTGTATCAATTCACCCACATTCAAGAGCTCCGGCTTGTGATTAACAGTTAGCATGTCTTCCTTTGAGCGATATTTCCCGCATCTACTTTGTTTTAGCAATCAAGAATATTTCACTTGTTTTTATCCTTCTTTGTGGGGACATTGTTTAGGGATGTCCGATAATATCGGACTGCCGATATTATCGGCCGATAAATGCTTTAAAATGTAATATCGGAAATTATCTGTATCTGTTTCAAAACATAAAATGCATGACTTTTTAAAACGCCGCTGTACGGAAGGGTACACGGACATAGGGAGAAGTACAGAGCAGTTGCGTCTCCCAGTCATACTTGCCAATCCTCCCCATTTTCCCGGGAGACTCCCAAATTTCAGTGCCCCTCTGGAAAATCTCCCGGGGCAAACGTTCTCCCGAATTTCTCCCGATTTCCACCCAGACAACAATTTTGGGGGCGTGCCTTAAAGGCACATAATATCTACGGCTTTTCACACACACAAGGGAATGCAAGGCATACTTGATCAACAGCCATACAGGTCACACTGAGGGTGGCCGTATAAACAAGTTTAACACTGTTACAAATATGCGCCACACTGTGAACCCACACCAAGCAAGAATGACAAACACATTTCAGGAGAACATCCGCGCCGTAACACAACAGAACAAATACCCAGAACCCCTTGCAGCACTAACTCTTCCGGGACGCTACAATATACACTCCCCCAACCCCGCCCACTTCAACCTCCTCATGCTGTCTCAGGGAGAGCATGTCCCAAATTCCAAGCTGCTGTTTTGAGGCATGTTAAAAAAAATAATGCACTTTGTGACTTCAATAATAAATATGGCAGTGCCATGTTGGCATTTTTTTTAGAGATGTCCGATAATATCGGTTTGCCGATATTACCGGCCGATAAATGCGTTAAAATGTAATATCGGAAATTATCGGTATCGTTTTTTTTATTATCAGTATCGGTTTTTATTTATTCATTTATTTATTTTAAATTAAATCCACATAAAAAACACAAGATACACTTACAATTAGTGCACCAACCCAAAAAAGCTCCCTCCCCCATTTACACTCATTCACACAAAAGGGTTGTTTCTTTCTGTTATTAATATTCTGGTTCCTACATTATATATCATTATATATCAATACAGTCTGCAAGGGATACAGTCCGTAAGCACACATGATTGTGTGTGCTGCTGCTCCACTAATAATACTAACCTTTAACAGTTAATTTTACTCATTTTCATTAATTACTAGTTTCTATGTAACTGTTTTTATATTGTTTTACTTTCTTTTTTATTCAAGAATTTTTTTTAAATTTATTTATCTTTTTATTTGATTCATTTTTTTAAAAAAGTACCTTATCTTCACCATACCTGGTTGTCCAAATTAGGCATAATAATGTGTTAATTCCACGACTGTATATATCGGTTGATATCGGTATGGGTTGGTATCGGTAATTAAAGAGTTGGACAATATCGGCATATCGGCAAAAAGCCATTATCGGACATCCCTAATTTTTTTCCGTAACTTGAGTTGATTTATTTTGGAAAACCCATCACAACAAAATTAGGCATAATAATGTGTTAATTCCACGACTGTATATATCCTTATCGGTTGATATCGGTAATTAAGAGTTGGACAATATCGGAATATTGGATATTGGCAAAAAAGCCATTATCGGACATCTCTAACATTGTTGATTGTCACGTCATGTTCGGATGTACATTGTCTTTGCTCCACAGTAAGTCTTTGCTGTCGTCCAGCATTCTTGTTTACTTTGTGAGCCAGTTCAGTTTTAGGGCGGTATAGCTCGGTTGGTAGAGTGGCCGTGCCATCAACCTGAGGGTTGCAGGTTCGATCCCCGCTTCCGCCATCCTAGTCACTGCCGTTGTGTCCTTGGGCAAGACACTTTACCCACCTGCTCTCAGTGCCACCCACACTGGTTTAAATGTAACTTAGATATTGGGGTTTCACTATGTAAAGCGCTTTGAGTCACTAGAGAAAAGCGCTATATAAATAGAATTCACTTCACTTCACTAGTTTCGTTCTGTATAGCCTTCCCTAAGCTTCAATGCCTTTTCTTAGGGGCACTCATCTTTTTGTTTATTTTTGGTTTAAGCATTACACACCTCTTTACCTGCACGCTGCCTCCCGCTGTTTCCGACATCTACAAAGCAATTAGCTACCTGCTGCCACCTACTGATCTGGAAGAGTGTAACGTGGTAAGTCAGTCGATCTCCAGACAGTACAGAAACTCAACAACAACACATCATTTGCAGACTATAATTACTGGTTTGCAAAAAATATTTTTAACCCAAATAGGTGAAACTAGATCATCTCCCTCGGCACACCCGACTGGTTGAAAAACACTGCTGTATATGATAAATGATGAAATACAATAATAAAGCATTATTTAGTGTAACGATTGTATCACAGGGTCCTTCAATTACATTTCCGTCTTCCCTAAATTCATACGCGTGCGCACATGCAGGTGGTGCATGAATTCCAATTGGGAGTCTGTTGGCACTCAAGGCTAGCGGTTTGTCTTGGGGCAAAACGGCGTGTTGTGCAGGTGTCCACACTTAACAGCAGCGGTGCAATCTTTTAATTGCGCGCCGATTTTCATTCCGCAGAAGTGAAAACAAGCAGGAGCCTGGGAAAGGTTCATTAAGTCCAGCTGGTGGGCGTGGTCATAGAGCTTTGAGCCCTTCCACAACGGCCTCCGGCGTGGGCAAGGTGCTCCTTCTCGGGGCTTCAAGACAAGCTGCCTGTGCTCTCCTGTGAAAGTGCTTGATTTCTTCACATGCCGTGTAGCTTGCTTTTTAAAGGTTGATATGAAGTGCATTAACAGAAGTCATCTCTGACTGTCTTGTTAGCATGAGGTGGGCTGAGTCCATGGAGTACCCACCGTGTTGGTCCTGTTGTTGCCGAAACGACAATATGGAGTGTAAACAATAAAACATTGAATGTGAAAGTTGCACTCCAACCTTCCTTACTTCTGTGACAACCTCCTTTTTAAAGTTTTGTAATTAGTTCAACAATATCAAGCGACTACAATGTGTCAAACATGACTAAGTGTGGAGTTGAGAGTATTAGTTTGATATCCTTACTTGTTACATAGGCAGAGGTGGGTAGAGTAGCCAGAAGTGGTACTCAAGTAAGAGTACTGTTACTTTAGAGATGTATTACTCAAGTAAAAGTAAGGAGTAGTCACCCAAATATTTTCTTGCGTAAAAGTAAAAAGTATGTTGTAAAAAAACTACTCAAGTACCAGTGTTTCCCATAAACTGACAAGATACCTGTGGCGGTGGGGGCGTGGCTATGGGCGTGGTCACCATGACATCATCGAGTAATTTGCATAATTTACTACAATATGATTTTCTCTAAAAAGGCTCAAAAAATGTATACTAATAACAGTTTTGTTTTAAACGTCCATCCATCCATCCATTTTACAATATAATTACAACACTTTATGTACATATTTATATACAGATTTGAACAATAAGTTATTCACTGAAATATATTTATTAATTGTAGTTCTTACAAAAAATATCTCTTATAAAATATAAAAGCTAAAATGTCTCTTAAAGCTCTGCCCCTTTAATTAGTGCATACTAAATAATTTAACTTTAGCCTACTACTACAGCCATATTATTTACCAGCAACATAAAGTGAAACAGAGGCAGAGGTGTCCTGCCACAGTCAGTAACAAATAAACAGAAAACAGTAGTGGTGGTAGATAGACACAGAGCTTCATCAAACATCTGATCCACTGAACAAAAAGCTCCAAAAATCTTGAACTTTAGACTGCCATCAGTTTTACTCCCTACACTTAACCATGTGTTTCCTACTGCCTGCAGACTTTGCACCCTTTGTTATATACACATGTTGTGTTTCTAATATAAATACATTTAATAAAGTCAAATACAAATAAGGCAACAAGAGAAGTATCCTACACTTCTCTTTTGTAAAGTAAATCTGAACAGCCGATATGGGCATCTACATCAACTATATGATTTGCCTGTGAAGCTGGAGAGGACAAAAAAAAAAAAAAAAAAAAAAAAAAAAAAATATATATATATATATTTTTTTTTAAAATTTGTGGCGGACGTAATTCTTTTGTGGCGGGCCGCCACAAATAAATGAATGTGTGGGAAACACTGAGTACTGAGTAACTGATGAGTAACCTGTTCGTTTAATGATGACTGCAACAAATAATGCACAAAAACATAAAAATAGCAATGAGCAAATTCAGAGCCAGGAATATCTCTTAAGCAACTGAAACAATAATATATACTAAATAATAATATATTAACATAAAAAAAATGAAGGCAAATTGAGCCACAATAACTTAACAGCACCATAGACTCAGTAGGCAGATATTACAAAGGAAAATAACAAGTTAGCCTTTACGCAAACCATAAACTGATAGGTGTGGGCTGCACCTGAGAACACACTGTGCACTTCTGATTGGTGTTTGTATGCATGCGTGAGTGTGTGTGCGACTGTGCGTGTCTATGAGGCTGCAGTGCGTTAATAAATGTCCCCACACGATGTACATTTGACAGTGATTCATAGCAGGGAAGCTAACATCAGCCTACGGTGACAGCCAAAATATCTACTAAAGTTACTTACCGCGATGTGCTTCCTCAAATTTGACGTTGAGTTCATGTAAGCTTAAGCTTGTTGTTGTTTTGCGGCTGAAACTTTGTTTCAGCAGCGGTCACATGGCCAGGCGGTCACACTGTTTGATTGGTGAAACGGAGTCAAACGTCACCAGTGACTGCATTTGATTGGTGAAACGGAGTCAAACGTCACCAGTGGCTGCATTTGATTGGTGAAACGGAGTCAAACGTCACCAGTGGCTGCATTTGATTGGTGAAATGGAGTCAAACGTCACCAGTGACTGCATTTGATTGGTGAAACGGAGTCAAACGTCACCAGTGACTGCATTTGATTGGTGAAACGGAGTCAAACGTCACCAGTGACTGCATTTGATTGGTGAAACGGAGTCAAACGTCACCAGTGACTGCATTTGATTGGTGAAACGGAGTCAAACGTCACCAGTGACTGCATTTGATTGGTGAAACGGAGTCAAACGTCACCAGTGACTGCATTTGATTGGTGAAACGGAGTCAAACGTCACCAGTGACTGCATTTGATTGGTGAAACGGAGTCAAACGTCACCAGTGACTGCATTTGATTGGTGAAACGGAGTCAAAGGTCACCAGTGACTGCATTTGATTGGTGAAACGGAGTCAAACGTCACCAGTGGCTGCATTTGATTGGTGGAACGGAGTCAAAGGTCACCAGTGACTGCATTTGATTGGTGAAACGGAGTCAAAGGTCACCAGTGGCTGCATTTGATTGGTGAAACGGAGTCAAACGTCACCAGTGGCTGCATTTGATTGGTGAAACGGAGTCAAACGTCACCAGTGACTGCATTTGATTGGTGAAACGGAGTCAAACGTCACCAGTGACTGCATTTGATTGGTGAAACGGAGTCAAACGTCACCAGTGACTGCATTTGATTGGTGAAACGGAGTCAAAGGTCACCAGTGACTGCATTTGATTGGTGAAACGGAGTCAAAGGTCACCAGTGACTGCATTTGATTGGTGAAACGGAGTCAAAGGTCACCAGTGACTGCATTTGATTGGTGAAACGGAGTCAAAGGTCACCAGTGACTGCATTTGATTGGTGAAACGGAGTCAAAGGTCACCAGTGGCTGCATTTGATTGGTGAAACGGAGTCAAACGTCACCAGTGGCTGCATTTGATTGGTGAAACGGAGTCAAACGTCACCAGTGACTGCATTTGATTGGTGGAACGGAGTCAAACGTCACCAGTGACTGCATTTGATTGGTGGAACGGAGTCAAACGTCACCAGTGACTGCATTTGATTGGTGAAACGGAGTCAAAGGTCACCAGTGGCTGCATTTGATTGGTGAAACGGAGTCAAAGGTCACCAGTGGCTGCATTTGATTGGTGAAACGGAGTCAAACGTCACCAGTGACTGCATTTGATTGGTGAAACGGAGTCAAACGTCACCAGTGACTGCATTTGATTGGTGAAACGGAGTCAAACGTCACCAGTGACTGCATTTGATTGGTGAAACGGAGTCAAAGGTCACCAGTGACTGCATTTGATTGGTGAAACGGAGTCAAAGGTCACCAGTGACTGCATTTGATTGGTGAAACGGAGTCAAAGGTCACCAGTGACTGCATTTGATTGGTGAAACGGAGTCAAAGGTCACCAGTGACTGCATTTGATTGGTGAAACGGAGTCAAAGGTCACCAGTGACTGCATTTGATTGGTGAAACGGAGTCAAAGGTCACCAGTGGCTGCATTTGATTGGTGAAACGGAGTCAAACGTCACCAGTGGCTGCATTTGATTGGTGAAACTGAGTCAAACGTCACCAGTGGCTGCATTTGATTGGTGAAACGGAGTCAAAGGTCACCAGTGACTGCATTTGATTGGTGAAACGGAGTCAAAGGTCACCAGTGACTGCATTTGATTGGTGAAACGGAGTCAAAGGTCACCAGTGACTGCATTTGATTGGTGAAACGGAGTCAAAGGTCACCAGTGACTGCATTTGATTGGTGAAACGGAGTCAAAGGTCACCAGTGACTGCATTTGATTGGTGAAACGGAGTCAAACGTCACCAGTGACTGCATTTGATTGGTGGAACGGAGTCAAACGTCACCAGTGACTGCATTTGATTGGTGGAACGGAGTCAAACGTCACCAGTGACTGCATTTGATTGGTGAAACGGAGTCAAACGTCACCAGTGACTGCATTTGATTGGTGAAACGGAGTCAAACGTCACCAGTGACTGCACTTGATTGGTGAAACGGAGTCAAACGTCACCAGTGACTGCATTTGATTGGTGAAAAGGAGTCAAAGGTCACCAGTGACTGCATTTGATTGGTGAAACGGAGTCAAACGTCACCAGTGGCTGCATTTGATTGGTGGAACGGAGTCAAAGGTCACCAGTGACTGCATTTGATTGGTGAAACGGAGTCAAAGGTCACCAGTGGCTGCATTTGATTGGTGAAACGGAGTCAAAGGTCACCAGTGGCTGCATTTGATTGGTGAAACGGAGTCAAACGTCACCAGTGACTGCATTTGATTGGTGAAACGGAGTCAAACGTCACCAGTGACTGCATTTGATTGGTGAAACGGAGTCAAACGTCACCAGTGACTGCATTTGATTGGTGAAACGGAGTCAAACGTCACCAGTGACTGCATTTGATTGGTGAAACGGAGTCAAACGTCACCAGTGACTGCATTTGATTGGTGAAACGGAGTCAAAGGTCACCAGTGACTGCATTTGATTGGTGAAACGGAGTCAAAGGTCACCAGTGACTGCATTTGATTGGTGAAACGGAGTCAAAGGTCACCAGTGACTGCATTTGATTGGTGAAACGGAGTCAAAGGTCACCAGTGACTGCATTTGATTGGTGAAACGGAGTCAAAGGTCACCAGTGACTGCATTTGATTGGTGAAACGGAGTCAAAGGTCACCAGTGACTGCATCTGATTGGTGAAACGGAGTCAAACGTCACCAGTGGCTGCATTTGATTGGTGGAACGGAGTCAAAGGTCACCAGTGACTGCATTTGATTGGTGAAACGGAGTCAAAGGTCACCAGTGGCTGCATTTGATTGGTGAAACGGAGTCAAACGTCACCAGTGACTGCATTTGATTGGTGAAACGGAGTCAAACGTCACCAGTGGCTGCATTTGATTGGTGAAACGGAGTCAAACGTCACCAGTGACTGCATTTGATTGGTGAAACGGAGTCAAACGTCACCAGTGACTGCATTTGATTGGTGAAACGGAGTCAAACGTCACCAGTGACTGCATTTGATTGGTGAAACGGAGTCAAACGTCACCAGTGACTGCATTTGATTGGTGAAACTGAGTCAAAGGTCACCAGTGACTGCATTTGATTGGTGAAACGGAGTTAAAGGTCACCAGTGGCTGCATTTGATTGGTGAAACGGAGTCAAACGTCACCAGTGACTGCATTTGATTGGTGAAACGGAGTCAAACGTCACCAGTGACTGCATTTGATTGGTGAAACGGAGTCAAAGGTCACCAGTGACTGCATTTGATTGGTGAAACGGAGTCAAAGGTCACCAGTGACTGCATTTGATTGGTGAAACGGAGTCAAAGGTCACCAGTGACTGCATTTGATTGGTGAAACGGAGTCAAAGGTCACCAGTGACTGCATTTGATTGGTGAAACGGAGTCAAACGTCACCAGTGACTGCATTTGATTGGTGAAACGGAGTCAAACGTCACCAGTGACTGCATTTGATTGGTGAAACGGAGTCAAAGGTCACCAGTGACTGCATTTGATTGGTGAAACGGAGTCAAAGGTCACCAGTGACTGCATTTGATTGGTGAAACGGAGTCAAAGGTCACCAGTGACTGCATTTGATTGGTGAAACGGAGTCAAAGGTCACCAGTGACTGCATTTGATTGGTGAAACGGAGTCAAAGGTCACCAGTGACTGCATTTGATTGGTGAAACGGAGTCAAAGGTCACCAGTGACTGCATTTGATTGGTGAAACGGAGTCAAACGTCACCAGTGACTGCATTTGATTGGTGAAACGGAGTCAAACGTCACCAGTGGCTGCATTTGATTGGTGAAACTGAGTCAAACGTCACCAGTGGCTGCATTTGATTGGTGAAACTGAGTCAAACGTCACCAGTGGCTGCATTTGATTGGTGAAACGGAGTCAAAGGTCACCAGTGACTGCATTTGATTGGTGAAACGGAGTCAAACGTCACCAGTGGCTGCATTTGATTGGTGAAACGGAGTCAAACGTCACCAGTGGCTGCATTTGATTGGTGAAACGGAGTCAAACGTCACCAGTGGCTGCATTTGATTGGTGAAACGGAGTCAAACGTCACCAGTGGCTGCATTTGATTGGTGAAACGGAGTCAAACGTCACCAGTGGCTGCATTTGATTGGTGAAACGGAGTCAAACGTCACCAGTGGCTGCATTTGATTGGTGGAACGGAGTCAAACGTCACCAGTGGCTGCATTTGATTGGTGAAACGGAGTCAAACGTCACCAGTGACTGCATTTGATTGGTGAAACGGAGTCAAACGTCACCAGTGACTGCATTTGATTGGTGGAACGGAGTCAAACGTCACCAGTGACTGCATTTGATTGGTGAAACGGAGTCAAACGTCACCAGTGACTGCATTTTATTGGTGGAACGGAGTCAAATGTCACCAGTGACTGCATTTGATTGGTGAAACGGAGTCAAACGTCACCAGTGGCTGCATTTAATTGGTGGAACGGAGTCAAACGTCACCAGTGATTGCATTTGATTGGTGAAACGGAGTCAAAGGTCACCAGTGACTGCATTTGATTGGTGAAACGGAGTCAAACGTCACCAGTGATTGCATTTGATTGGTGAAACGGAGTCAAAGGTCACCAGTGACTGCATTTGATTGGTGAAACGGAGTCAAACGTCACCAGTGACTGCATTTGATTGGTGAAACGGAGTCAAACGTCACCACTGACTGCATTTGATTGGTGGAACGGAGTCAAACGTCACCAGTGACTGCATTTGATTGGTGAAACGGAGTCAAACGTCACCAGTGACTGAATTTGATTGGTGAAACGGAGTCAAAGGTCACCAGTGACTGAATTTGATTGGTGAAACGGAGTCAAACGTCACCAGTGGCTGCATTTGATTGGTGAAACGGAGTCAAACGTCACCAGTGGCTGCATTTGATTGGTGAAACGGAGTCAAACGTCACCAGTGGCTGCATTTGATTGGTGGAACGGAGTCAAACGTCACCAGTGGCTGCATTTGATTGGTGGAACGGAGTCAAACGTCACCAGTGGCTGCATTTGATTGGTGAAACTGAGTCAAACGTCACCAGTGACTGCATTTGATTGGTGAAACGGAGTCAAAGGTCACCAGTGACTGCATTTGATTGGTGAAACGGAGTCAAACGTCACCAGTGGCTGCATTTGATTGGTGAAACGGAGTCAAACGTCACCAGTGGCTGCATTTGATTGGTGAAACGGAGTCAAACGTCACCAGTGGCTGCATTTGATTGGTGAAACTGAGTCAAACGTCACCAGTGGCTGCATTTGATTGGTGAAACGGAGTCAAACGTCACCAGTGACTGCATTTGATTGGTGAAACGGAGTCAAACGTCACCAGTGACTGCATTTGATTGGTGAAACGGAGTCAAACGTCACCAGTGACTGCATTTGATTGGTGAAACGGAGTCAAAGGTCACCAGTGACTGCATTTGATTGGTGAAACGGAGTCAAAGGTCACCAGTGGCTGCATTTGATTGGTGAAACGGAGTCAAAGGTCACCAGTGGCTGCATTTGATTGGTGAAACTGAGTCAAACGTCACCAGTGGCTGCATTTGATTGGTGAAACGGAGTCAAAGGTCACCAGTGGCTGCATTTGATTGGTGAAACGGAGTCAAAGGTCACCAGTGGCTGCATTTGATTGGTGAAACGGAGTCAAAGGTCACCAGTGGCTGCATTTGATTGGTGAAACGGAGTCAAACGTCACCAGTGACTGCATTTGATTGGTGAAACGCAGGCATGCGATAGATCCTACTTTGAAGGTCTGTCTGACAAACCAAAACAAACAAAGCGTGCATTAACAGATGGATAAAAATCAGTAGCGAGTAGCGAGCTGAATGTAGATAAATGGAGCGGAGTAAAAGTAGCGTTTCTTCTCTATAAATATACTCAAGTAAAAGTATGTTGCATTAAAACTACTCTTAGAAGTACAATTTATCCCAAAAGTTACTCAAGTAGATGTAACGAAGTAAATGTAGCGCGTTACTACCCACCTCTGCACATTAATGAACATGTAAATGTGCCAGATTGTACCAAAGGCTAATTTCCATCTGTAGTTGGTTGATGGTATATACAACATGGTCTATTAAAAAAACATGTAGTTTAGTATTGTGTTACTAATGAATCAAAAATGGTACTATACTCTGTTTGAAAAGTACCGGTTCGCCATATTTTTATTTATTTTTTGCAGGCATGACGGCGCGTCGTCGTGACATTGCTGGTTTTACGAGCAGAGGAGCATGTTCGGCAGCGCGCACACACAGAGTACTTACAAGCAGACACGGTGTGTAGACAGAAAAGGGAGAATGGACACATTTTGGCTTAAAAACTTAACGATAAAGGTGAAGTTATAACACTGAAACGCCCTCAGGAAGAGGTGCTTTAAGAGGATTTTAAGACGATCGGCAGTGTTTAGCTACTTCTAAATCACTAATCCTCGCGTCCACGGTGACAAAGAAAGTTTCTTGCAAGTACCCTTATCACTGGAGGACGAGGAATAGCTAAACATGCTTCACTACACACCATAGGAGGATATAATAGCTCACCGGAGTCACAATGTAAACAAACACCATGGGTGGATCTACACCTAACATCCACTGTAATGATACCAAGCACAGGAGCGCATCTAGTCGATACTTGTGTGTTGTGTGTTGGTTATTGTTGTATTTGGAGCAGGTTGGGGTATATAAATTGATGCTGTATTATAAAAGCCATGGTCATTGACTACCGCCACTAACATTGTTGACAAGGTGGGATAAAACTAGTGTGGCCTATGACTATTACTTATCTCATCTCCTTTTTTTTTTTTTTTACCCGCATGAGTTGCACTTTCTCTCTCTGCACAAAAGACGTTGAAGTGCTTCAAAGGCTGCGGATGCTTGATTGCTCCTCACGTTGAGTATCGCGACGATGTTCTCCGACACGTGTTCAGTCTTTAAGCCCCTCTCCAAAGTCTGCGAGCAGTCAGGAGTGTTGGCCGGAGAGAGGTTGGAGGAAGAGGCCTTCCGAGGGGGTTTGTGAAATATGTACGGGGTTAGGACGGGGGGGGGGGGGGGGCGGTGGTCTTGTTTAACTTAACCCTCCACTGAAACCTTAAGTAAGGAACCGTCTGCCCAGCCGGGTCTTCATGACGTTGGGGTTTGCTGAGGGCGTCGTCTTTTTGACGTGTTTCGCAGGGTTGGGAGTGTAGTTAAGGACCTTCTCAAAGAACTGGTTTTGTTTAAGTAAACAGCTTTGTCTTATTTAGACAGCACCTTGTCTCTGTCTTCAAAGGAAACTGCACTTTTTTTTAAAATTATGCCTATCACGATTCTTATGTAAAACAAGAACAGATGTTTTTTTTATGCATTCTAACTCGTAAATAAAGGCCAGCAGAAGTCTGCTAACAATGGAGGTAATGTCATTGCGTCTTTTCCGCCTATAAAGTGCTTTAAAAAAAACATCCATCAAGGTTTTATACACACGTGTAAGTATATATGTCATGTAGTAACATTCATAACACATTTATGTGTTTTGCTCATTTTAAGCATACAGCGGCGTAGGGCTGGAGGATATATGGAATATCCTCGATATATCGCGGGTTTGTCTCTGCGATATAGAAAATGACTATCGTGATATTAGAGTATATGTTCTCACGCAGTTGCTTTTAGCTGCAGGCATTACACTACAGCAGAATCACCAACCTTTTTGAAAGCAAGAGCTACTTCTTGGGTAGTGATTAATGCGAAGGGCTACCAGTTTGATACACACTTAAATAAATTGCCAGAAATAGCCAATTTGCTCAATTTACCTTTAACTCTGTTATTATTAATAATGAATGATATTTACACTTAATTGAACGGTTTAAAAGTGGAGAAAAAACAAAAAAAATGACAATTAAATTTTGAAACATAGTTTATCTTCAATTTCGACTCTTTAAAATTCAAAATTCAACCGAAAAAAAAGAAGAGAAAAACTAGCTAATTCGAATCTTTTTGAAAAAAATATAAAAATAATATATGGGACATCATTAGTAATTTTTCCTGATTAAGATTAATTTTAGAATTTTGATGACATGTTTTAAAAAGGTTAAAATCCAATCTACACTTTGTTAGAATATACAACAAATTGGACCAAGCTATATTTCTAACAAAGACAAATCATTATTTCTTCTAGATTTTCCAGAACAAAAATTTTAAAAGAAATTCAAAAGACTTTGAAATAAGATTTAAATTTGATTGTACAGATTTTCTAGATTTGCCAGAATACTTTTTTTGAATTTTAATCATAATAAGTTTGAAGAAATATTTCACAAATATTCTTCGTCGAAAAAAGAGAAGCTAAAATGAAGAATTAAATTAAAATGTATTTATTATTCTTTACAATAAAAAAATTTTTTTTACTTGAACATTGATTTAAATGGTCAGGAAAGAAGAGGAAGGAATTTAAAAGGTAAAAAGTTATATGTGTTTAAAAATCCTAAAATCATTTTTAAGGTTGTATTTTTTCTCTAAATTTGTCTTTCTGAAAGTTATAAGAAGCAAAGTAAAAAAATTAATGAATTTATTTAAACAAGTGAAGACCAAGTCTTTAAAATATTTTCTTGGATTTTCAAATTCTATTTGAGTTTTGTCTCTCTTAGAATTAAAAATGTCGGCCAAAGCGAGATCAGCTTGCTAGTAAATAAATACAATTTAAAAAATAGAGGCAGCTCACTGGTAAGTGCTGCTATTTGAGCTATTTTTAGAACAGGCCAGCGGGCTACTCATCTGGTCCTTACGGGCTACCTGGTGCCCGCGGGCACCGCTTTGGTGACCCCTGCACTACAGGCTCGTCTCCTTCTCACAGAGACAAAAATCAAGCGCGCCTTCTTACATGCGTCACATACTGTCGCGCGTGCAACGTCATACGCCCTCGCCGAGCAGAGGTAGCGACATAGGTATTGTTAGCTGCGGTGCGAGTGGTAATACGAGAGAGAGAAGGTGCGAATCTGGTAACAAATAAAGGAAGAAGAATTAATTCCCAAGAAAAACAGCAGTGGTTTGGCTTCAAGCGGGAATATGTTGAACAGACAACCATAATATGTTCGCTTTTCCCTTAAACGACAACACTAATAATCACGACAGGCTTCATGATGTATAACGAAGACCACTTTGGGACAAATGATGATCCAGAAACCTATAAAATAATATTTTTGAGCCTGAGTATAGGGAGGATGATCTACAACTTTTAGAAGCTGAGTGATAAACCAGTGGTTCTCAAACTTTTTCACCATGTACCCCCTTAGAAAATACTTGCCTCTCCATGTACCACCTTAGTATTAAAATACAGCAGTGTAGTAGGCCTAAATATTCATTAAACACAAGACAGATGATTTATTTGCAAGTGTTTTCAATGTCTTTTTCCACTGTAACATTGCATACCGTTTGAAAAGTAACACTGTGCTCGAATAATTTGGCGTACCACTGGAAAGAGCCCGCGTACCACACAGTGGTACGTGTACCGTGGTTTGAGAATCACCTGATCAGCGCTAGTGAAGCACTAATCATAATGTAGCATGAACAAGAAATACAAACTACCAATACACCTGTAATAAAGCAATCACTTACTGTATAATGTCTGCTCTAACCAGGGGGATGTTTTGTCTTCCCGTTTCGATGAAAAATTCATCTTAATCCTCAGGCAAGTAAAACAAATAAAAATGACAAAAACCGGCGTCTTTTAAAGTCTTTCTCGCCATCTCCGGGTTCAAACTTCTCGGTTTGTGGCCACAACATTCTACCATCCAGGTGAAAGGCACAGAGGAGCGTGTTCGGCAGTGCACACACACAGAGAACTTACAAGCAGACACAGTGTGTAGACAGAAAAGGGAGAATAGACGCATTTTGTCTACAAAATAAAGATAAAGTTATAACACTAAAACGCCCTCAGGAAGAGCGCTTTAAGACATGGCTAGTTAGCTAGCGGCTAACATCCATCTGCAGTGTTTTAGCTACTATGAAATCACTAATCATTGCATACATGGCGACAAATAAAGTACGTTTCTTACAAGTATTATCACTGCAGGACGAGGAATAGCTAAACATGCTTCACTACACAGCGTAGGAGGATACAATAGCTCACCGGCGTCACCGCTACCAAAAGCTAGCGTGCCTGAATGTAAACAAATGCCATGGGTGGATCTACACCTGACATCCACTGTAATGATACCAAGTACAAGTGTCAGGTTCAAACACAGATGACCTATTAAACAGACAAGAGGCAAGGAAACATGCAGAGACAGAGTTCAATTTGGCTCAATGAGGAGAAACGTCTGGACTGTACTCTTTGCACAGTCTTCCACCACGCTCTGACGACAGGGTCGCACGCCTCCTCTTTTATTTGGACTTCCCCGGATTACATGGCAACAGCTGTTTCTAAGGGGAGGGGGTGTCGTAAACAGCCGTCGCCTTTGGTCACAAAACGGTTCAAAGAAAAGATGCCTGGAGCTTGCGTCAGGTCCTGCTTCCTCTCCGCTTTGTAGATCTCGGGTAAAGACAAGATCTTCCTGTGGATTACAAATAGATCAAAGAAACCGACGCCTTCATGTCGCTTCCCATCGTACACAGCAGAGTTTTACAAGCCTTTTGCTCGGTAGGATCAAAGACCGTTTTTGCCCTCTCGCCGGGAACTCATGGAGACACAAAGTTTTGTGATAACTTAGATACCATTATTCTGACAACAAGAGCGTATTTAGTCGATACTACTATGATTACATCTATATTTTTTATAGTCACAAAATCTTTTTTCCTTTTAAGAAAAATTCATGTTATGTTTATAAAGTCAGTAAATACGTCCCTGGACACATGAGGACTTTGAATGTGACCAATGTATGATCCTGTAACTACTTGGTATCGGATCAGATCTTTGTTTGTTTACTTACTACTAAAAGACAAGTTAAGGACTAAATTACAATAATAAACATGTTTCATGTACCCTAAGATTTTTTTTGTTCAAATAAAGCCTGTAGTTACTTTTTTTTGTGGTTTAGAAAAGTATCGAAATACATTTAGGTACCGGTACCAAAATATTGGTATCGGGACAACCCTAGTGGAGGCACGTTAGCCGCAAGCAAGAATACTACATTGCGTTGAGGATGCGTTCATTCGCTTGTCAGTTTTAAATTTGCGAGATGCTGCTGGAACGTATTAACTATCAGAATATCGGGATGGTATTAAAAGCTATCGTCTGCCCTGTTTATGTAATTTATAAGTTATTATAATAATAATAATAAATTTTATTTGTAAAATCACTTCACATTGAGCAAACAGCCTCAAGGTGCTACAGTGAATTAAAAATAAATAAAAAGATTTTAAAAAAAATAACAAACTAGAACAGCCTAATAGCTAGAACTAGCACGCATATATCTAAAAAAATATTATTATTATATCGTCTATCACTCAACCCTAAAGGCCTACTGAAATGAATTGTTTTTATTCAAACGGGGATAGCAGATCCATTCTATGTGTCATACTTGATCATTTCGCGATATTGCCATCTTTTTGCTGAAAGGATTTAGTAGAGAACATCGACGATAAAGTTCGCAACTTTTGGTCGCTGATAAAAAAAAAGCCTTGCCTGTACCGGAAGTAGCGTGACGTCACAGGTTGAAAGGCTCCTCACATTTCCCCATTGTTTACACCAGAAGCGAGAGCGATTCGGACCGAGGAAGCGACGATTACCCCATTAATTTGAGCCAGGATGAAAGATTTGTGGATGAGGAACGTGAGAGTGAAGGACTAGAGTGCAGTGCAGGACGCATCTTTTTTCGCTCTGACCGTAACTTAGGTACAAGCTGGCTCATTGGATTCCACACTCTCTCCTTTTTCTATTGTGGATCACGGATTTGTATTTTAAACCACCTCGGATACTATATCCTCTTGAAAATGAGAGTCGAGAACGCGAAATGGACATTCACAGTGACTTTTATCTCCACGACAATACATCGGCGAAGCACTTTAGCTACGGAGCTAATGTGATAGCATCGGGCTTAACTGCAGATAGAAACAAAATAAATAAACCCCTGACTGGAAGGATAGACAGAAGATCAACAATACTATTAAACCATGGACATGTAACTACACGGTAATTGCTTTCCAGCCTGGCGAAGCTTAACAATGCTGTTGCTAACGACGCCATTGAAGCTAACTTAGCAACGGGACCTCACAGAGCTATGCTAAAAACATTAGCTATCCACCTACGCCAGCCAGCCCTCATCTGCTCATCAACACCCGTGCTCACCTGCGTTCCAGCGATCGACGGAGCGACGAAGGACTTGACCCGATCATCCGTGCGGTCGGCGGCTAGCGTCTGATAGCGCGTCTGCTATCCGAGTTAAAGTCCTCCTGGTTGTGTTGCTGCAGCCAGCCGCTAATACACCGATCCCACCTACAACTTTCTTCTTTGCAGTCTCCATTGTTCATTAAACAAATTGCAAAAGATTCACCAACACAGATGTCCAGAATACTGTGGAATTATGAGAGGAAAACAGAGCTTTTTTGTATTGTATACAATGTGTCCGAATACTTCCGTTTCAACCATTGACGTCACGCGCAAACGTCATCATACATAGACGTTTTCAACCGGAAGTTCCCCGGGAAATTTAAATTTGCACTTTATAAGTTATTGGCATGTGTTGCAATGTTAAGATTTCATCATTGATATATAAACTATCAGACTGCGTGGTCGGTAGTAGTGGCTTTCAGTAGGCCTCTAAGTTATAGGTCGGGGGTCGGCAACCCGCGGCTCTAGAGCCGCATGCGGCTCTTTAGCGCCGCCCTAGTGGCTCTCTGGAGATTTTTCAAAAATGTATGAAGAATGGAAAAAGATGAGGGGAAAAAAAAATCTTTTTGTTTTAGTATGGTTTCTGTAGGAGGACAAACATGACACAAACCTCCCTAATTGTTATAAATCACACTGTTTATATTAAACATGCTTCACTGATTCGAGTATTTGGCGAGCGCCGTTTTGTCCTACTAATTTTGGCGGTCCTTGAACTCACCGTATACTTTGTTTACATGTGTAACTTTCTCCGACTTTCTAGGACGTGTTTTATGCCACTTCTTTTTCTGTCTCATTTTGTCTACCACACTTTTAACGTTGTGCATGAATGCACAAAGGTGAGTTTTGTTGATGTTATTGACTTGTGTGGAGTGCTAATCAGACATATTTGGTCACTGAATGATTGCAAGCTAATCGATGCTAACATGCTATTTAGGCTAGCTATATGTACATATTGCATCATTATGCCTCATTTGTAGCTATATTTGAGCTCATTTAGTTTCCTTTAAGTCCTCTTAATTAAATGTATATCTCATGACACATGTAATATGACTTTTAATTTCTTGCGGCTCCAGACAGATTGGTTTTTGTATTTTTGGTCCAATATGGCTCTTTCAACATTTTGGGTTGCCGACCCCTGTTATAGGTGAACAGGTAGCATCACATATTTGTGGTGGATCACCACAAATAGATGTGATGGAAAATGACAGTGAGTTTAACTCTTGTCCCTTCAGGTGCCTGAAGTGCTGCATTGCAAAAAAAAACATTTTCTTATTTCTGTTCATTTTCCTTTTCAGTGGCACACTCGGACTCTGTGTTTAGCGTGGGATTTTGACCATGAGCTCAGTCGCAGTACTTACGCAGGAGAGCTTCAATGAGCACCGCATCGGGCTCCTGCCGGAGCAAGGTGGTGGTGAGTTACCTTCTTAAACACTCGTGTTGGAATCATAGTAATAACCAGCTGCCGGGACAGGACCTGGTGCGGGAGAGGAGGAGGAGGCCCTTCCCACCTACAAGGACGCCTTCCCACCTCTACCTGAGAAGGCGGCCACGACCGAGGGCACCCAGGAGACCACCAGCGCCTGGGCTTCCAAACTTCGCCCTCTGAAGTCGTCTGTCATCACCCAGGTATGACCTGCCAGTGGACTAGTTGTGTGCGTCATTAGTCAGGGTTTCCCCTAAACTACCAAGATACCTGTGGGGGTGGGGGCGTGGTCACAATGATGTCATCCAGTAATTTGCTATGATTTTCTTTAAGAAGGCTCAAAAATGTATACATACAAATAAAACAAGTCTGTTTTTATTCATTAGTATTAACATATACAGTACAGGCTAGGGCTGGGCGATATGGCCTTTTATTAATATCTCCATATTTTTAGACCATGTCACAATACACCATATATATCTGCATGATGTCACTACGATGACATATCAAAACAACACTAAATTAAAGTGCACTTTTTGTACAGAACGCCACTACAAGAGTTTAAAACAAATAAAATGCACTTTTGTGCATGATGTCACTAAGATGACATATCAAAACACTAAATTAAAGTGCACTTTTTGTACAGAACGCCACTACAATAGTTTAAAACAAATAAAGTGCACTTTTGTGCATGATGTCACTAAGATGACATATCAAAACACTAAATTACACTTTTTGTACAGAACGCCAATACAATAGTTTGAAACAAATAAAGTGCACTTTTGTGCATGATGTCACTAAGATTACATATTAAAACACTAAATTAAAGTGCACTTTTTGTACAGGACGCCACTACAGTAGTTTAAAACAAATAAAGTGCACTTTTGTGCATGATGTCACTAAGATGACATATCAAAACACTAAATTAAAGTGCACTTTTTGTACAGGACGCCACTACAGTAGTTTAAAACAAATAAAGTGCACTTTTGTGCATGATGTCACTAAGATGACATATCAAAACACTAAATTAAAGTGCACTTTTTGTACAGAATGCCACTACAATAGTTTAAAACAAATGAAGTGCACTTTTGTGCATGATGTCACTAAGATGACATATCAAAACAACACTAAATTAAAGTGCACTTTTTGTACAGAACGCCACTACAATAGTTTGAAACAAATAAAGTGCACTTTTGTGCATGATGTCACTAAGATTACATATTAAAACACTAAATTAAAGTGCACTTTTTGTACAGGACGCCACTACAGTAGTTTAAAACAAATAAAGTGCACTTTTGTGCATGATGTCACTAAGATGACATATCAAAACACTAAATTAAAGTGCACTTTTTGTACAGGACGCCACTACAGTAGTTTAAAACAAATAAAGTGCACTTTTGTGCATGATGTCACTAAGATGACATATCAAAACACTAAATTAAAGTGCACTTTTTGTACAGAATGCCACTACAATAGTTTAAAACAAATGAAGTGCACTTTTGTGCATGATGTCACTAAGATGACATATCAAAACAACACTAAATTAAAGTGCACCTTTTGTACAGAACGCTAATACAATAGTTTAAAACAAATAAAGTGCACTTTTGTGCATGTCACTAAGATGACATATCAAAACACTAAATTAAAGTGCACTTTTTGTACAGAACGCCACTACAATAGTTTAAAACAAATAAAGTGCACTTTTGTGCATGATGTCACACAAGATATTTCAATAAGTGTCAAATAAAAGTGAGCTGCATAATAGGACATCAAATAGTGTATGTCCTTCACTATGTGGTAGGTTCCTGCAGACGTTATCTCCTTTTGTTGACTATTTTTTTCATACGGTGTTGATGTGGGCATTTTGTGGGTGTGGCACCGGCCGGAGATATTGACATGTGGAGTTTCAAGCACTCTTCATTCTCTAGCGGGTGACGTTTCAAATGATGCTACTAATTAGCAGTACTGCTACTTTTTGTAGCAACGCTTTTGCCGCATACTTGACATATTACGGTTGTCTGTTCAACATCTTCCCGCTTGAAGCCAAACCACCGCCAGACGATGGACCCCCTGCTGTTTTTCTTGGGAATTAATTCTTCTTCCTTCATTTGTTACCAGATTGGCACCTTCTTTCTCTCGTATTAGCACTCGCACCGCTCCGCTAGCATCACAGCTAACGTTACCATGCCGCTACCTCTCTGCTCCGCGAGGGCGTATGACGTTGCACGCGCGATATATGGAGGACATTCCATGTATCGCCCAGCCCTAGTACAGGCCAAAAGTTTGGACACACCTTCTCCTTTAATGTGTTTTTGTTATTTTCATGACTATTTGTAGATTGTCACATGAAAACTATGAATGAACACATGAGGAGTTAACAACAAAAGGTGAAATAACTGAAAACATGTTTTATATTCTAGTTTCTTCAAAATAGCCACCCTTTGCGCTGATTACTGCTTTGCACACTCTTGGCATTCTCTCCATGAGCTTCAAGCACACCTGTGAAGGGAAAACCATTTCAGGTGACTTCTTGAAACTAGAATATAAAACATGTTTTCAGTTATTTCACCTTTTGTTGTTAAGTACATAACTCCTCATGTGTTGAGCTTAAGACATAGTTTTCATGTGACAATCTACAAATAGTCATGAAAATATTCTATCTATCTATCTCTATCTCTTTCTCTCTCTATCTTTCTCTCTCTCTCTCTCTCTCTCTCTCTCTTTTTCTCTCTCTTTCTCTTTCTATCTCTCTCTTTCTCTCTCTCTATCTTTTTCTCTCTCTCTCTATCCCTATCTTTCTATTTCTCTATCTTTCTCTCTCTATCTCTACATCTTTCTCTCTCTATCTTTCTCTCTCTCTCTAACTCTCTCTCTCTCTCTCTTTCTCTCTCTTTCTCTTTCTATCTCTCTCTTTCTCTCTCTCTATCTTTTTCTCTCTCTCTCTCTATCTCATTCTTTCTATTTCTCTATCTTTCTCTCTCTATCTCTCTAACTCTCTCTCTCTCTCTCTCTCTCTCTCTCTCTATCTATTGCTCTCTCTCTCTGTCTCTGTCTCTGTCTATCTATCTATCTTTCTCTCTCTCTGTATCTGTCTCTGTCTCTCTTTCTCTCTCTCTCCCTCTCTCTCTATCTGTCTCTGTCTCTCTATCTTTCTCTATATTCCTCTCTCTCTGTCTTTCTATGTATCTTTCTCTCTCTCTCTATCTATCGGTCTCTCTCTCTATCTGTCTCTGTCTCTCTATCTTTCTTTCTATCTCTCTCTCTATCTCTATATTTCTCTCTTTCGCTCTCTCTCTATCTATCTATCTATCTCTACCTCTTTCTATCTCTCTATCTTTCTCTCTCTCGCTCTATCTCTCTCTCTCTATCTCTGTCTCTCTCTCTCTATATTTCTCTCTCTATCTTTCTCCTATCTATCTATCTATCTATCTCTCTGTCTCTCTCTCTCTCTTTATATCTCTCTCTCTCTCTCTTTCTATCTATCTTTCTCTCTCTCTTGCTCTATCTCTCTCTCTCTCTATCTCTGTCTCTCTCTATATATTTCTCTCTCTATCTTTCTCCTATCTATCTATCTATCTATCTATCTATCTATCTATCTATCTATCTATCTATCTATCTATCTATCTATCTATCTATCTATCTATCTATCTATCTATCTATCTATCTGTCTCTCTGTCTCTCTGTCTCTCTGTCTCTCTGTCTCTCTCTCTCTCTGTCTCTCTCTCTCTATATTTCTCTCTCTATCTTTCTCCTATCTATCTATCTATCTATCTATCTATCTATCTATCTCTCTGTCTCTCTCTCTCTCTGTCTCTCTCTCTCTTTACATCTATCTATCTATCTATCTATCTATCTATCTATCTATCTATCTATCTATCTCTCTCTCTCTCTCTCTCTCACGTGAAGTTTTGGGTACATCACTTGTCAATAGTGCACAAATACTAGGCCGTATATATCAATTCATACTGTAACGACCAGCTAATGTTAGTTTTATGTTCCTGTGGTTAGGATTTAATGTCAGTTTTTCCCACGTTTACAAACACACCGTCCGTGCCTGAAAGGCCATTGGTGGAGAATGAGGAAGTGCTGTGTGTCCGGGGAAGGGTTGCATACGCTGAGTTTAAAATATACGGGAATCTAATGTACTTGGCTAGTGTACTACTGGACTGCTACGAAAGTGAATACTTGATTAGGGTTGGCGCTAGGATTTAAATTGGAGCTGGGAAATGAAGTGTAGTTTGTGTTGGGTGACTCTAAGAGGGTCTGCGTATGATCACCGACTCTTGCTTGACTTGTGGCCGGGCAATCAACCTGTGATGTCACCATTTTCTACACTGATGTTTTAACGCCTCCACTCTGGTACCAGGTCTTCCATGTTCCTCTGGAAGAGCGCAAGTACAAGGACATCAACCAGTTTGGGGAAGGAGATCAAGGAAAGGTTTGTGTGGACATCATGCACAAGACCGGAGCCCACCTGGAGCTCTCCTTGGCAAAAGACCAGGGCCTGTCCATCATGGTGTCCGGAAAGCTGGATGCCGTGATGAAGGCTCGCAAGGAGATCGTGTCCCGACTGCAGACTCAGGTGAGGAGCTCAGACCATTAACCCCCCCACCCCGGTGGTTAAGAACGTTTAAAAAAATATATATATATCCGGACAGGCCTCAGCCACTGTGGGCATCCCCAAGGAGCACCATCGTTTTGTCATTGGCAAAAATGGGGAGAAGCTACAGGAGCTTGAGCTAAAGACTGCCACCAAAATCCAGATCCCACGGCCCGATGACCCCAGCAACCAGATCAAGATCTCCGGAACCAAGGAGGGCTTGGAGAAGGCAAAGCACGAGATCCTGTTGATCTCAGCCGAGCAGGTGCTTAGAATAACAAGGAAGTCGAGGCGTCATGTGTTTCATCTATTGAAGAATGTTGTCGTCTCAGGACAAGCGAGCTGTCGAGAGGGTGAACATCGACAAGGTCTACCACCCCTTCATCACCGGCGCCTACAACAAAGTGGTGGCGGAGATGATGCAGGAAACCGGCGCTCGCATCAACGTCCCCCCTCCAAGCGTGAACAAGACCGAGATCGTGATCACCGGGGAGAAGGAGCAGGTGGCCCTTGCTGTGGCTTTGATCAAGAAGATCTCTGAAGACAAGGTACCCGGTCCACATTACCCGCGTCGCGTTCGGCGGCGAGTCTGATCCGCTTTCCTTGTGCGCCGCAGAAGAAGAACGCCACCACCATTGCAGTGGAGGTGAAGAAGTCTCAGCACAAGTACGTGATTGGCCCCAAGGGAAACACCCTGCAGGAGATTCTGGATAGAACTGGCGTCTCGGTTGAGATCCCACCATCCGACAGCAACTCAGAAACTGTCATCCTTCGTGGGGAGCCCGACCGCCTCGGTCAGGCCCTCACCGAAGTCTATGCCAAGGTAGCGCAACACGGCTAATGTGCCTCCCACGTGTCCGTTTTGTCTTTTGCTCAAAGCAACGTTTCCTGTTTGCAGGCAAACAGCTACACTGCTTCCTCGGTAACAGCTCCTTCTTGGCTCCATCGCTTCATCATCGGCAAGAAGGGGCAGAACTTGGCCAAAATTACCCAAATAATGCCTAAGGTAGGCAGAATAATGGAATCTGGTTTTAAGAAAAGTTGACATTACATAGTTTTTGTTAGGAATGCACATCCACCATAATCAATATATCTTGTGGCGTACCCTAGGGATCAATACTGGGATCAAAATGGTTCATTCTCTATATAAACGACAGTTTTAAAGTTACAAAGGACTAGGGTTGGTATACGGTATATCTAAAAAAAAATATAAAAAAAATCAGCACATATTGTTTTATTCATTTTTATTTCGTAGGCTAAAGTGTTTACCGTATTTTTTGGAGTATAAGTCGCACCGGCCGAAAATGCATAATAAAGAAGGAAAAAAACATAAGTCGCACTGGAGTATAAGTCGCATTTTTTGGGGAAATGTATTTAATAAAATCCAACACCAAGAATAGACATTTGAAAGGCAATTTAAAATAAGTAAAGAATAGTGAACAACAGGCTGAATAATATGAGGCATAAATAACCAACTGAGAACGTGCCTGCTATGTTAACGTAACATATTATGGTAAGAGTCATTCAAATAACTATAACATATAAAACATGCTATACGTTTACCAAACAGTCTGTCACTCCTAATCGCTAAATCCCATGAAATCTAATACGTCTAGCCTCTTACGTGAATGAGCTAAATAATATTATTTGATATTTTACGCTAATGTGTTAATAAGTTCACACATAAGTCGCTCCTGAGTATAAGTCGCACCCCCAAACTATGAAAAAACTGAGACTTATAGTCCGAAAAATACAGTATTTTGTGTGCTCCTGAGGTAATCAATGTGAATTTATTTGAGTTTAAAGTATAAAGTGGTTCGAGTCAGTCCAAAAATGGAAAATAAGGATGACTTTTTTTTTTCTTCCAAATTTCAGATGCATGTTAAATCTTTTCTGTTACAGTGTAAAAAAATGTAGTTATTCTTTGTAAGTTGATCTACATTCCTTTTGTCTTTTTTTGTGTTCCGTAACATTAATTAGGATACAATGGTGTACTTACGACAACTTTATAGACAAGTGGTACTATTAATAGTCTCGTCAGAGTTGTGGTGGAGCGCGAAAAGAATTGAGAAGCATTGGTTGACAATGAAATGTAGGATAAAAGGAGCATTTGTTTTCCCCACCCTAACATGCCTACAGCACATTAGGAGGCATCTTGTCTCATTGCAGGTTTTTTTGACCATCAGTTACCGGAGCTATATTTTAACTATATTGATTAGATGTCATAAGGGTTGTCCCAATACCAATATTTTGGTACCGGTACCAAAATGTATATTGATAATTTTAGAAATAAAGGGGACCACAAAAAATTTCATTATTGTCTTTATTTTTATCAACAAATCTTAGTGTACATTAAACATGTTTATTATTGTAATTTAGTCCTTAAATAAAATAGTGAACATACTAGTCTTTTAGTAGTAAGTAAACAAACAAAGACTCCTAATTAGTCTGCTGACGTATGCAGTAACATATTGTCATTTATACACCTATTATCTTGTACTCATTATAAAGGACAAGCTGTAAAAATGGATTATTAATCTACTTGTTCATTTACTGTTAATATCTGTTTATTGTCTGTTTTAACATGTTCTATCTACACTTCTGCTAAAATGTAATAATCACTTATTCTTCTCTTCTTTGATACTTTTACATTAGTTTTGGATGATACCACAAATTTAGGTATGGATCCGATACCAAGTAGTTACAGGATCATACATTGGTCATATTCAAAGGACGTACTTCCTGAGTTTATAAGGAAAAAAGATTTCGTGGCGGTAAAAAATATTGATGTAATGATAGTATCGACTAGATACGCTCTTGGTATCATTGCAGTGGATGTCAGGTGTAGATCCACCCATGGCATTTGTTTACATTCAGGCGCGCTACCTTTTAATAGCGGTGACGCCGGTGAGCTATTGTATCCTCCAAGGGTGTGTAGTGAAGCATGATTAGCTCGTAAGAAACATACTTTATTTGTCACCATGGAGGCCAGGATTAGTGATTTAGAAGTAGCTAAAACACTGCGGATGGATGTTAGCCGCTAGCTAGATAGCCATGTCTTAAAGCACCTCTTCCTGAGGGTGTTTCAGTGTTATAACTTCACCTTTATCTTTACTTTTTACACCAAAATGCGTCCGTTCTCCCTTTTCTGTCTACACACTGTGTCTGCTTGTAAGTACTCTGTGTGTGCGTGCGCTGCCGAACATGCTCCTCTGCTCGTAAAACCAGCAATGTCACGATGTGACGACGACGCACTGACATGCCCGGGAACCGGTACCCTTCAAACATAGTATAGTACCTTTTTTGATGAATTAGTACCGCCATACTTTACTAGTACCGGTATACCGTACAACCCCAGATGTCTTTATTATTTCTAATATGGGCATGATAATAATTGGTGTGACATTTATCGCACTCTCAGTTGTTAATATTGACATGTTCTGCATCCAGGTGCACATTGAGTTCACCGAGGGCGAAGATAAGATCGCCCTGGAGGGTCCAACCAAAGATGTGCAGATGGTGCAAAGCCAGATTGAAGTCATCGTGTCAGATTTGGTAAGTAACTACTTCAATCTCTCAGTACGACGGAACCTCCCCGTCACATCCGCAAAGGTTGAATCGAGGCACCTAAAGTTCTTCTGTGAACACTTTTTTTCTTACCTTTTGATCCAAAAGGCTCCTTCAGTTCTGATAGTTTCCATGTTTTTGTCACACGACTCAACCCTTGAGACGAGTCCATCTACAGACAATGCGATGTTGATAGTGTATCTGCTGTGCTACAACAGGTGAGTCGCATGGACTACACTGAGATCAGCGTGGATCCAAAATTCCACAGACATCTGATTGGAAAGGCGGGCGTCAACAGTAAGTGCCCTGCTGCAAATGTTATGGTCTACCCCAGGGGTCACCAACCTTTTTGAAAGCAAGAGCTACTTCTTGGGTAGTGATTAATGCGAAGGGCTACCAGTTTGATACACACTTCAATAAATTGCCAGAAATAGCCAATTTGCTCAATTTACCTTTAACTCTGTTATTATTAATAATTAATGATATTTACACTTAATTGAACGGTTTAAAAGAGGAGAAAACACGAAAAAAATGACAATTACATTTTGAAACATAGTTTATCTTCAATTTCGACTCTTTAAAATTCAAAATTCAACCGAAAAAAAGAAGAGAAAAACTAGCTAATTCGAATCTTTTTGAAAAAATTAAAAAAATAATTTATGGAACATCATTAGTAATTTTTCCTGATTAAGATTAATTTTAGAATTTGGGTGACATGTTTTAAATAGGTTAAAATCCAATCTACACTTTGTTAGAATATATAACAAATTGGACCAAGCTATATTTCTAACAAAGACAAGTCATTATTTCTTCTAGATTTTCCAGAACAAAAATTTTAAAAGAAATTCAAAAGACTTTGAAATAAGATTTAAATTTGATTCTACAGATTTTATAGATTTTCCAGAATAATTTTTTTGAATTTTAATCATAATAAGTTTGAAGAAATATTTCACAAATATTCTTCGTCGAAAAAACAGAAGCTAAAATGAAGAATTAAATTAAAATGTATTTATTATTCTTTACAATAAAAAAAAGAAATTTACTTGAACATTGATTTAAATTGTCAGGAAAGAAGAGGAAGGAATTGAAAAGGTAAAAAGGTATATGTGTTTAAAAATCCTAAAATCTTTTTTAAGGTTGTATTTTTTCTCTAAAATTGTCTTTCTGAAAGTTATAAGAAGCAAAGTAAAAAAAATAATGAATTTATTTAAACAAGTGATGACCAAGTCTTTAAAATATTTTCTTGGATTTTCAAATTCTATTTGAGTTTTGTCTCTCTTAGAATTAAAAATGTCGGGCAAAGCGAGACCAGCTTGCTAGTACATAAATACAATTTAAAAAATAGAGGCAGCTCACTGGTAAGTGCTGCTATTTGAGCTATTTTTAGAACAGGCCAGCGGGCTACTCATCTGGTCCTTACGGGCTACCTGGTGCCCGCGGGCACCGCGTTGGTGACCCCTGGGCTACCCGGTTCGCTAAGGAGGCCTTTTTGATTTTGTTTTCAGTCAACCGCATCAAGGAGCTGCACAAGGTGACTGTCCGCATCCCCCCCGACCACGAGAAGAGCAACCTGATCCGCATCGAGGGGGACCCCCAGGGTGTGCAAGAAGCCAAGAAGGAGCTGCTGGAGCTTGCGTCGCGCATGGTTTGTGCACACGCTACCCGCTTGGCGGTCAGCGGCCAGAATGTCACCGTAACTTGCCTTGCAGGAGAACGAGCGTACAAAGGACCTGATCATCGAACAGCGTTTACATAGAGCCATCATCGGCCAGAAAGGGGAGAACATTAAAGAAGTGCGTGACAAATTCCCAGAGGTAAGGTGGAAGCTCCAATTTTTTGCATTTTTACTTTACACTAGTCTTGTTCTTTAAGAAGGAGAACCGGAGGGTGTGTTCTAACTATGGTGGGATCACACTCCTCAGCCTTCCCGGTAAGGTCTATTCAGGTGTACTGGAGAGGAGGCTACGCCGGATAGTCCAACCTCGGATTCAGGAGGAACAGTGTGGTTTTCGTCCTGGTCGTGGAACTGTAGACCAGCTCTATACTCTGGGCAGGGTCCTTGAGGGTGCATGGGAGTTTGCCCAACCAGTCTACATGTGCTTTGTGGACTTGGAGAAGGCATTCGACTGTGTCCCTCGGGAAGTCCTGTGGGGAGTGCTCAGAGAGTATGGGGTATCGGACTGTCCACTCCCTGTACGATCAGTGTCAGAGCTTGGTCCGCATTGCCGGCAGTAAGTCGGACACGTTTCCAGTGAGGGTTGGACTCCGCCAAGGCTGCCCTTTGTCACCCATTCTGTTCATAACTTTTATGGACAGAATTCCTAGGCGCAGTCAGGGTGTTGAGGGGATCCGGTTTGGTGGCTGCAGGATTAGGTCTCTGCTTTTTGCGGATGATGTGGTCCTGATGGCTTCATCTGGCCAGGATCTTCAGCTCTCACTGGATCGGTTCGCAGCCCAGTGTGAAGCGACTGGGATGAGAATCAGCACCTCCAAGTCCGAGTCCATGGTTCTCGCCCGGGAAAGGGTGGAGTGCCATCTCCATGGTGGGGAGGAGATCTTGCCCCAAGTGGAGGAGTTCAAGTACCTCAGAGTCTTGTTCACGAGTGAGGGAAGAGTGGATGGTGACATCGACAGGTGGCGTCTTCAGTAATGCGGACGCTGTATCGATCTGTTGTGGTGAAGAAGGAGCTGAGCCGGAAGGCAAAGCTCTCAATTTACCGGTCGATCTACGTTCCCATCCTCACCTATGGTCATGAGCTTTGGGTTATGACCGAAAGGACAAGATCACGGGTACAAGTGGCCCAAATGAGTTTCCTCCGCCGGGTGGCGGGGCTCTCCCTTAGAGATAGGGTGAGAAGCTCTGTCATCCGGGAGGAGCTCAAAGTAAAGCCGCTGCTCCTCCACATGGAGAGGAGCCAGATGAGGTGGTTCGGGCATCTGGTCAGGATGCCACCCGAACGCCTCCCTAGGGAGGTGTTTAGGGCACGTCCGACCGGTAGGAGGCCACGGGGAAGACCCAGGACACGTTGGGAAGACTATGTCTCCCAGCTGGCCTGGGAACGCCTCGGGATCCCTCGGGAAGAGCTGGACGAAGTGGCTGGGGAGAGGGAAGTCTGGGCTTCCCTGCTTAGGCTGCTGCCCCCGCGACCCGACCTCGGATAAGCGGAAGAAGATGGATAGTCTTGTTCTGATACAAAACTGTTTTTAGATGCTTTCCAAAATACAGGGCACCACAAAAATGTCATTATTGGCTTTATTTGAACAAAAACATCTTAGAGTAAAATAAACATTTTAATTATTGCAATTTAGTCCTTAAAATAGTGAACATACTAGACAACTTGTCTTTTAGTAGTAAGTAAACAAGCAGACTCCTAATTAGTCTGCTGACGTATGCAGTAACATATTTGGTTTGTTTTTAAAGTTAGATTTTTATTTATTGTTTTAATTGGTTTTTAATCATATTTATTTTTATATTGTTTTTATATTGGTTTTATACACTACCGTTGAAAAGTTTGGGGTCACATTGAAATGTCCTTATTATTGAAGGAAAAGCACTGTACTTTTCAATGAAGATAACTTTAAACTAGTCTTAACTTTAAAGAAATACACTCTATACATTGCTAATGTGCTAAATGACTATTCTAGCTGCAAATGTCTGCTTTTTGGTGCAATATCTACATAGGTGTATAGAGGCCCATTTCCAGCAACTATCACTCCAGTGTTCTAATGGTACAATGTGTTTGCTCATTGGCTCAGAAGGCTAATTGATGATTAGAAAACCCTTGTGCAATCATGTTCACACATCTGAAAACTGTTTAGCTCGTTACAGAAGCTACAAAACTGACCTACCTTTGAGCAGATTGAGTTTCTGGAGCATCACATTTGTGGGGTCAATTAAACGCTCAAAATGGCCAGAAAAAGAGAACTTTCCTCTGAAACTCGACAGTCTATTCTTGTTCTTAGAAATGAAGGCTATTCCACAAAATTGTTTGGGTGACCCCAAACTTTTGAACGGTAGTGTATATATATATATTTTTTTTTTATTCAGTCATCGATGGAGCTAAGGATAATATTTGAATACTGTTTTTAATATTGTTGTGCAGCACTCTGGAATTTGTTGTTGTTGTCTAATGTGGATTGGATTGGATATTGTGTCATTTATCTACCTATTATTTTGTCTACATTATGAGGGACACATTTTTTTTCTCTTTATGTGGCCCCCCGAGTACAAATATTTGAGATGTACTGAGACATATGCTCAGTGGCCTTGTGGTTAGAGTGTCCGCCCTGAGATGGGTAGGTCGTGAGTTCAAACCCCGGCCGAGTCATACCAAAGACTATAAAAATGGGAGCCATTACCTCCCTGCTTGGCACTCAGCATCAAGGGTTGGAATTGGGGGTTAAATCACCAAAAATGATTCCCGAGCGCGGCTACTGCTCACTGCTCCCCTCGCCTCCCAGGGGGTGGAACAAGGGGATGTGTCAAAGGCAGAGAGTAATTTCACCACACCTAGTGTGTGTGTGACTATCATTGGTACTTTAATATACCGTACAACCCTACTTTATACATTGACATCATATATGTCAATATGTATCTTTTAGGTCATCATCAACTTCCCCGACCCCGCCCAGAAAAGTGACATCGTTCAGCTGAGGGGCCCGCGAACCGAGGTGGAAAAGTGTTCCAAGTTCATGCAGAAGATGGTGGCTGAGATGGTAAAACTCTTGCAAGATCACAGGTTGGTGCCCATTCCGTGTCGGCGCACTAACCGCTGGTGTTTCCTCCCAAGATGGAGAACAGCTTCTCCCTCTCTGTCCCCATCTTCAAGCAGTTCCACAGGAACATCATCGGGAAAGGTGGCTCCAACATCAAGAAGGTAGCGTTCTTCAAACCACGTCCAAGCACTGAAATTGGGTTTTTGATGCACGCTCGCTTTTGACCACCTTTGCAGATTCGCGAGGAAACCAACACTAAGATCGACCTGCCTGCCGAGAACAGCAACTCTGAGATGATCATCATCACGGGCAAGAAGGCCAACTGTGAGGCTGCCAGAGTGCGAATTCTGACCATTCAGAAAGAACTGGTGAGATATCCACACCCACCTCGATGGCCTCGTGCTGCACCGTGTTCACCAGGCCTCTCGCCTTCAGGCAAACATCACAGAGATGGAAGTGTCCATTCCCTCCAAGCTGCACAACTCCTTGATCGGCTCCAAGGGCCGCTTTGTGCGCTCCATCATGGAGGAGTGTGGTGGGGTGCACATCCATTTCCCCAGCGAAGGCTCCGGTATCGACAAGGTCACCATCAGAGGCCCCGTGGAGGAGGTGGAGAAGGCCAAGCAGCAGCTGCTGGCCCTGGCAGAGGAGAAGGTTTGTACGCCCGTTTCAGTCATCTGCTGGAAATTCCTCGGTTTAATCGAGTAATCGGATAAAATGTGTTTTTGTTTGGTTAAAGATGGACAAGACAAAATATGGCAGTTACCGTATTTTCCGCACCATAAGCCGCCCCGGCGTGTTATAAGCCGCACCTTCAATGAATGGCATATTTCAAAACTTTGTTTACCTATTAGCCGCCCCGTGTTATTAGCCGCACCTACGCTACGCTAAAGGGAATGTCAAAAAAACAGTCAGGTCAGTCAAACTTTAATAATATATTACAAACCAGCGTTCTAACAACTCTGTTCACTCCCAAAATGTAATGTGCAAATGTGCAATCACAAAAATAGTAACACTCAAAATAGTGCAGAGCAATAGCAACATCAATAACTCAACGTTGCTCATACGTTAGTGTCACACAACACACAAAATAAACATTTAAAGCTCACTTTCTCAAGTTATTACTCATCCACAAATCCCTCGAATTCTTCTTCTTCTGTGTGCTTCACTTGTTTTTTGACACCATCTGTGATGTGGACACGCATGCAGTCGTAGATCAACAGGGACGGAGCTGCGTGAAAAAAGTCACCCGGTCTCTTCGCTCATCTTTTCTTCTTCCATCCATCCCTTCGAGTTAGCTTTTATGATGACGCCGGCTGGAAAGTTCTCTTTTGGCAAGGTCTTCCTTTTGAATATCACCGTGGGTGGAAGTTTCTGGCCGTTAGCATGGCAAGCTAGAACCACAGTGAAGGACGACTTCTCATTCCCTGTGGTGCGAATATTCCCGTTGTATCCACAGTGCGGTTCACATGAATATCAAAAGTCAGTGGAACCTTGTACGCGTGTCTCTTAGTAGGAGACATTTTGTGGTCTTTACAGAAACACACAAATGAAATGAAACGTAATATCCGCACGCTTCTTCTTCTACGGGGGCGGGTGCTCACCTTGGCGGTTGCTTACAGTAGAAGGAGAAGCGCTTCCTCTTCTATGAGGGCGGTTGCTTACCGTAGAAGAAGCGCTTCCTCTTCTACGGGGGCGGTTGCTTACCGTAGAAGAAGAAGCGCTTCCTCTTTTACGGGGAAAAAAGATGGCGGCTGTTTACCGTAGTTGCGAGACCTAAATTTTATGAAAATAAATATTTATATTAATCCATATATAAGGCGCACCGGGTTATTAGCCGCACTGTCAGCTTTTGAGAAAAATTGTGTTTTTTTGGTGCGGCTTATGGTGCGGAAAATACGGTACAGGAATATTGAAGAACCATGCAAGTGCATTTCAGCACCCGGGGTTCTGTCAACCACAACCAATACAAAAAAAAAAATCACGTCGTATATGTCAAGCAATCAATCAATGTTTACTTATATAGCCCTAAATCACGAGTGTCTCAAAGGGCTGCACAAGCCACAACGACATCCTCTGCTCAGATCCCACGTCAGGGCAAGGAAAAACTCAACCCAATGGGACAACAACTTTTGACGTCCCTCCCTCCTCAACGACACCTGGAGTCGAACTTTTGCGTGCATGCAGAACGGCCCTGTCACGCCAATTTTCTTCCCATCACAAAAACCTTCCTAACCCCCATTTACTTCCGGGGTCATTTCCGCTTACGTCAGTTCCAAGAGGAACTGACGTAAGCTTACGTCATTGACAGCGATCGATAGCACTTTGTTTGACTCTTTTTTATAATACAGCGTTAACAAAACGTCTGAATTATGAACAATAATGTTGATTTAAAGTACAGACATTTAACATTATATATTAATTATTATTACTGAAATGTTTCAACAATAATGTTGATTTAAAGTACAGACATTTAACAGTATTATATATTACTTAATATTACTGAAATGTTTCAACAATAATGTTGATTTAAAGTACAGACATTTAACATTATATATTAATATTACTGAAATGTTTCAACAATAATGTTGATTTAAAGTACAGACATTTAACAGTATTATATATTAATTAATATTACTGAAATGTTTCAACAATAATGTTGATTTAAAGTACAGACATTGAACAGTATTATATATTAATTAATATTACTGAAATGTTTCAACAATAATGTTGATTTAAAGTACAGACATTTAACAGTATTATATATTAATTAATATTAGTGAAATGGTTTCAACAATAATGTTGATTTAAAGTACAGACATTTAACATTATATATTAATTAATATTACTGAAATGTTTCAACAATAATGTTGATTTAAAGTACAGACATTTAACATTATATATTAATTAATATTACTGAAATGTTTCAACAATAATGTTGATTTAAAGTACAGACATTTAACATTATATAATAATTAATATTACTGAAATGTTTCAACAATAATGTTGATTTAAAGTACAGACATTTAACAGTATTATATATTAATTAATATTAGTGAAATTGTTTCAACAATAATGTTGATTTAAAGTACAGACATTTAACATTATATATTAATTAATATTACTGAAATTGTTTCAACAATAATGTTGATTTAAAGTACAGACATTTAACAGTATTATATATTAATTAATATTAGTGAAATTGTTTCAACAATAATGTTGATTTAAAGTAGTACAGACATTTAACAGTATTATATATTAATTAATATTAGTGAAATTGTTTCAACAATAATGTTGATTTAAAGTACAGACATTTAACAGTATTATATATTAATTAATATTAGTGAAATGGTTTCAACAATAATGTTGATTTAAAGTAGTACAGACATTTAACAGTATTATATATTAATTAATATTTTTTGCACGTTACCACGAAGACAGAAGTTCGCAGCAGCGGCCCTAACACTCCGCTTGAAATGTTGCGAAGCCTGCTGGTGTTTGACATAAGTCCCCTGGGACAGATAAAGACGAATATCATCCAGTGACACCGCCATTTTCAGGAGATTTGGATTTATCGATCGCTGGCAATGACGTAAGAGGAAATGACGTAAGTAAGAGGAACTGACGTAAGCGGAAATGACCCCGGAAGTAAATGGGGGTTAGGAAGGTTTTTGTGATGGGAAGAAAATTGGCGTGACAGCCCCAGGCCTATGGACACTACATCAACACACCCAAGACAATGGGCAGATACCCCCCCACCCCACGCCTTCACCACCGCTTGATTCCCCTTAGGGGTGATGGACGGCTGGCAGCGCTTTATAGCAGCAGTCGACCTCCAGGGTTCCAACTCCCCCCACCCCCCTCTGTTGCAAGACAATAAAGTCCTATCCTATCCTATCCTAGTATTAGAAACGGCCCGCAGGCAACAGCCGCCTGCGGCTGTTTTGCATGCACCAATACTCCATTAGTATTGGCGCTAGGAATTTACAAAATGGGGTCCCAGGGATCCCGTCAAGTCGTACATTTTTGGGGTCCCACTTTTTGTAAGCGTTTTGAAAACAAATGATAAATGTTTGCGTTATCCTGTTGTATCCTGTTTATAAGCCATTACCTCCCTGCTTGGCACTCGGCATCAAGGGTCGGGATTGGTGGTTAAATCACCAAAAATGATTCCCGAGCGCGGCCACCACTGCTGCTCACTGCTCCCCTCAGTGGAACAAGGGGATGGGTCAAATGCAGAGGGTAATTTCACCACACTGTGTGTGTGTGTGTGTGTGTGTGTGTGTGTGTGTGTGTGTGTGTGTGTGTGTGTGTGTGTGTGTGTGTGTGTGTGTGTGTGTGTGTGTGTGTGTGTGTGTGTGTGTGTGTGTGTGTGTGTGTGTGTGTGTGTGTGTGTGTGTGTGTGTGTGTGTGTGTGTGTGTGTGTGTGTGTGTGTGTGTGTGTGTGTGTGTGTGTGTGTGTGTGTGTGTGTGTGTGTCAGTGGTACTTTTTTTTTTAAATCTCGCATTCTATATTGTGTTCTGGAAAAAGGTTGACAAAAACATTACTTAAAATAAACATTGAATTCATTAAAAAAAATATGGTACTAAAGAAAACACATTTTTATGCATATGTAAATTTATTCAGTTCCTTCATGGATCTAAACTTTACCGCTGCCGGTATTTTTTTCTATGTTTTTATTGTAATATTTTCAGAATGTGTTTCTATTTTTGGCCAAAGTAAGACAAAGAAAACAATCTATAGTTGTCTTTATTTTTTAGTTTTAATGCCATGATTTTTAATAGTCTGGCCCCCGTGGGCACAGATTTCCTTCCATGCGGCCCCTGATCTAAAATGACTTTGACACTTTTGACTTATTCGGTTGTTTTCAACCACTCTTCTATTTCTAATAAAATTAGGGATGTTAAGATATGAAAATGTCATATTACGTTATTGTGACCAAATTGATCACGATTGTCATTATTACCGCAATGTTGTTAGGCCACGTAATTATTTTTTTAAAAATAACTAAAGTTAACACTTCTAGAATAGTCACTGTTTTGCATGTTTTTTTCACTGATAGTGTTTTAGCCGTTCTATTTTGTATTAATGGGAAGGCTTTTATTGTTTTAAATATTGGTTTGTACTGTTGCACTTCCAAGATTTTTTTGAATGAAAAGTGTGTAACAATTAAAACGTATTAGTCCCGTATTTTCCAGACTATAGAGCGCACCGGCTCATAGGCCGCAGCCACTACATTTTCGAAGAAAATTTTTCGATATCAGAATCAGAATCAGAAATACTTTAATAATCTCCGAGGGGAAATTAACATTTTCAGCACAATCCCATTAGCCACACCGGACTAAAGGCCGCAGATATATATACAGTGTCAGGTTCAAACACTGATGACATCTATTAAACAGGACAAGAAGCAAAGAATCAAAACAGACAGAATTCAATTGGGCTCAGTGAGGAGAAACGTGTACATCTGTACCCTTGTACAGTGTCATTACGCTCTGGCGAAAGATTGTACGCCACCTCTTTTATTTGGACTTTCCCTGATTACATGGCAACAATTGTTTCTAAGGGACGTGGGTCGTAAACAGCCATTGCCTTTGGTTACAGTTAAGTTCAAAGAAAAGGTCGTAAAAGAGTTCACAGAAGCGGTCGTAAAGCAGTTCACAGAAATGGTCGCCTTGAGGGGAGTCAGGCCCTGCTTCCTCTCCGCTTTGTAGTTCTTGGGTCAAGACAATATCTTTCTGTTGATTACAATGCATGAAAGAAACAGAACACCTTCATGTTGCTTCCCATCCTACACAGTGGAGTTTTACAAGCCTTCTGCTTGGTAGGAGTAAAGACAGCTTTTGTTGGCTCGCCGGGAACTCATTGTAACACAGTTTTGTGATAACTTACATACAATTATTCTAACATACGTTGTGAAATTACTTATTTTAACGAACGGGACAAGCGGTAGAAAATGGATGGATGGAATTTTGTAAAGGTTTATTTACATACCTTAATTGTTTCCAAACGGTATCTGTAATACGGCAGTAAAACGGATGATCAAACAAAACAGAAGTCATCATCATAGACCCACTAGCTGCGCAAGCTAGCTATCCAATCAGCTAAACAGACTCAATAAGTCCATAGTGACATTTTGGTTAATTTACTAAAACATTTGTGAAATTGAAAGGATACAAAAATAATTCCATTGTAAATTAATAATACTAACACAGACACTGGTAAACGTGTTGGCTTATTAGCTAATGCTACAAAAGCTATTGTTGGTGTAATAGAAGTTTGTCGGATAAGAAAATATAAAATATCATGAAAACAGAAGATTCTAAATAGAAGTAATGCACAAACGGTAATAATCCTTTTGTCTTTAAAAGCAGTTGCTATTTTCGGTTTGGTTGGCAACCACCATGTGTTCCACTTAGGGTTGCAGAGGGGTGGAAAGTTTCCGGTAAATTTCCGGAAATTTACCGCGGGAAGTTAAGCTCGGGAAGTTTGGAAGTTTTGACCATTTTTTGATTATTCAAAGGTGGACATCGAAGCTTGTAAAAGACTAATGCAATGCCACACACACAGATATAAATAGTCAGCTAAACAATTGGAGTAGTCTTTGAAAATATTTGACTGATGGACAAATGAATAGAAATGGGCTAGGTCAGGGGTCACCAACCTTTTTGAAACCAAGAGCTACTTCTTGGGTAGTGATTAATGCGAAGGGCTACCAGTTTGATACACACTTCAATAAATTGCCAGAAATAGCCAATTTGCTCAATTTACCTTTAACTCTGTTATTATTAATAATTAATGATATTTACACTTAATTGAACGTTTTAAAGGAGGACAAAACACGAAAAAAATGACAATTAAATTTTGAAACATAGTTTATCTTCAATTTCGACTCTTTAAAATTCAAAATTCAACCGAAAAACTAGCTAATTCGAACCTTTTTGAAAATGTTTTTAAAAATAATTTATGGAACATCATTAGTAATTTTTCCTGATTAAGATTAATTTTAGAATTTTGATGACATATTTTAAATAGGTTAAAATCCAATCTACACTTTGTTAGAATATATAACAAATTGGACCAAGCTATATTTCTAACCAAGACAAATCATTATTTCTTCTAGATTTTCCAGAACAAAATTTTTAAAAGAAATTCAAGACTTTGAAATAAGATTTAAATTTGATTCTACAGATTTTCTAGATTTGCCAGAATAATTGTTTTGAATTTTAATCATAATAAGTTTGAGGAAATATTTCACAAATATTCTTCGTCAAAAAAACAGAAGCTAAAATGAATAATTAAATTAAAATGTATTTATTATTCTTTACAATAAAAAAAATAAATTTACTTGAACATTGATTTAAATTGTCAGGAAAGAAGAGGAAGGAATTGAAAAGGTAAAAAGGTATATGTGTTTAAAAATCCTAAAATCATTTTTAAGGTTGTATTTTTTCTCTAAAATTGTCTTTCTGAAAGTTATAAGAAGCAAAGTAAAAAAATTAATGAATTTATTTAAACAAGTGAAGACCAAGTCTTTAAAACATTTTCTTGGATTTTCAAATTCTATTTGAGTTTTGTCTCTCTTAGAATTAAAAATGTCGGGCAAAGTGAGACCAGCTTGCTAGTAAATAAATAAAATTTAAAAAATAGAGGCAGCTCACTGATAAGTGCTGCTATTTGAGCTATTTTTAGAACAGGCCAGCGGGCTACTCATCTGGTCCTTACGGGCTACCTGGTGCCCGCGGGCACCGCGTTGGTGACCCCTGGGCTAGATGAATAAATGAACAATCAATCAGCATGCTAAATCAAACTATAAGCTACATTCTTGTATGACAACAGAATGGCTAGCAGAACAGAAGGCAGAGGAAACCACCTTTTGATTTAGTATTTGCTAGTTGAACTTTACACATCACAAAAAAGGTCAATTCGGATCGCTAACGTTGTTAGCATAAATGAATGGGATTTAACATAGAGAAAATTAGCTTCACGGCTAATGGATAAATATTTTCAGCTGTACATATTTACCCCAGTAATATCATCAAAACTGTACAGTAAATGAACAAGTAGATAAATAATTCATTTTCTACCATTTGTCCTTTAATAATGTGTACAAAATACTAGGTGTATAAATGACACAATATGTTACTGCATATGTCAGCAGACTAAATAGGAGACTTTTTTTGTTTACTTACTACACAACTTGTCTTATAGTAGTATGTTCACTATTTTATTTAAGGACACAATTGCAATAAGAAACATGTTTCATGTACCCTAAGACTTTTTGTTAAAATAAAGCCAATAATGCCATTTTTTGTGGTCCCCTTTTAGGAAAGTGTTATAGTACCGAAAAGTATCAAAATACATTGTGCCATGTTGTTCCAGACCACAGCAAACATTACCTAGCCTGCCAAAGATTGTAATAAATATATTAAAAGAAGACAGCCTGCCGTTTCCTTTAACTTGGACACACACATATACACCTTTGGCCATTAATAGCCAGTCATTTCCAGGAGTTATCTCACCTTCTGAGAAGTTTCAGTAATATTTTCCAATGTTGTAAAAATGTGTAGAATAAATATTACATTTCAACATTTCTGTCAACGAAGATTTGCTTCAGCCTGCGACACATAGTCATTTTGATAGTAGGCTATTATAGCTAATATTCATTATAAAACTTATATATAACTTTATTTTTTGCGGCTCCAGACAGATTAGTTTTTTGTATGTTTGGTCCAATATGGATCTTTCAACGTTTTTTTCGACTGTGTAGGTACATAAACCTAGCTAGCTAGAGATATATTGCCCCCAAAATCATTTAACAAGTACAGGAACAGCTAGCTAGCTGCTGGAGTAGTCTACAGTCATACAGTAACAAGCAATTACACCTCCTATTCAACTTAAATACCATAGATCAAATATATTTACCCCAGTAATATCATCAACACTTACCTGACTGGATGAAGTCCTTGGGCTCAAATACTAGTGTGGCCTCAATAGCCCTGCTGTAGTGTGCAGCATGCTGGGAATTATCTGTGCGTGTGGTGAGGAATGCACAGTGCAGGGTTGAAACTCAAGGGTTAGGGTTGTTTCAGCTAATAATCATGCTGCACGATCTATGATGTTGCATTCAATGTTTATTCCCATTAATTTCCCGTTAATTCCCATATATTCCCATGAAAAGTTTCAAAAACTTTGAATATTCCTGTATTTTTAATTAAAACCCTAAACGTTGTTCCCTAGCAAACGAAGAGCCACTCGGCCGAGCTGCGTGCCAAGCCAGAGTACCACAAGTTCCTCATCGGCAAAGGTGGCGGCAACATCCGCAAGGTGCGTGACAGCACCGGGGCCAGGATCATCTTCCCCACCGCCGAGGACAAAGACCAGGAGCTCATCACCGTCATCGGCACGGAGGAGGCCGTGCGTGACGCTCAGAAGGAGCTGGAGGAGCTGATCAAGGGCTTGGTATGACTCTGCACGCCGCCGCCAGGTCGCGAAGGACGGGTCTTTGATACCTTTGCCCTCGCCCGCAGGACAACGTCATCGAGGACTCGATGAACGTGGACCCCAAGCACCATCGCTACTTCGTGGCTCGCCGAGGCCAAGTCCTGCGGGACCTGGCGGACGAGTACGGAGGTGTGATGGTGAGCTTCCCTCGCACGGGCACTCAGAGCGACAAGGTCACACTCAAAGGAGCCAAAGAGTGCGTGGAGGCGGCCAAGAAGCGCATGCTGGAGATAGTTGAGGACTTGGTGAGTGCATACCGGAACGTTCTTTTCCCCTGTGTGCAATGCTCATCTGCTTGTTGTTCCAGGATGCTCAAGTCACCATGGAGTGTACCATTCCTCAGAGGTTCCATCGCTCCATCATGGGGCCCAAGGGCTCTCGCATTCAGCAGATCACCCGAGACCACAATGTACATATTAAGTTCCCAGACCGGGAGGACCCTCAAGGTAAAAGACTTGGCTTCATCTCAAGAGCAGAATGTGTTCCATACCAACTCTTAAGATATTGTCAGACAAAGAAATCACTCGCGAACCAGCTAATTTCTTCTTACCATTTCCACTTTATCCGCCGCCTCAGGGGGGGAAGCAGTGCACTGTCAACACCGTGTATGGTGAGGATGGTGTGCTGCTGACTTCTACTGCGGCTGTTGTGGATCAGTGGAGGGAATACTTCGAAGACCTCCTCAATCCTACCAACACGTCTTCCTATGAGGAAGTAGTGCCTGGGGAATCTGTGGTGGGCTCTCCTATTTTTGGGGCTGAGGTTGCCGAGGTAGTTAAAAAGCTCCTCGGTGGTAAGGCCCCGGGGGTGGATGAGATCCGCCCGGAGTTCCTTAAGGCTCTGGATGCTGTGGGGCTGTCTTGGTTGACAACACTCTGCAACATCGCATGGACATCGGGGACGGTACCTCTGGATTGGCAGACCGGGGTGGTGGTTCCTCTCTTTAAGAAAGGGGAACCGGAGGGTGTGTTCCAACTATGGTGGGATCACACTCCTCAGCCTTCCCGGTAAGGTCTATTCAGGTGTGCTGGAGAGGAGGCTACGCCGGATAGTCCAACCTCGGATTCAGGAGGAACAGTGTGGTTTTCGTCCTGGTCGTGGAACGGTAGACCAGCTCTATACTCTCGGCAGGGTCCTTGAGGGTGCATGGGAGTTTGCCCAACCAGTCTACATGTGCTTTGTGGACTTAGAGAAGGCATTCAACTGTGTACCCCGGGAAGTCCTGTGGGAAGTGCTCAGAGAGTACGGGGTATCGGACTGTCTTATTGTGGCGGTCCGCTCCCTGTACGATCAGTGTCAGAGCTTGGTCCGCATTGCCGGCAGTAAGTCGGAACCGTTTCCAGTGAGGGTTGGACTCCGCCAAGGCACTGATTCTGTTCATAACTTTTATGGACAGAATTTCTAGGCGCAGTCAGGGCGTTGAGGGGATCCGGTTTGGTGGCTGCAGGATTAGGTCTCTGCTTTTTGCAGACTGTGTGGTCCTGATGGCTTCATCTGGCCAGGATCTTCAGCTCTCACTGGAGCGTGAAGCGACTGGGATGAGAATCAGCACCTCCAAGTCCGAGTCCATGGTTCTCGCCCGGGAAAAGGGTGGAGTGCCATCTCCAAGTTGGGGAGGAGATCTTGCCCCAAGCGGAGGAGTTCAAGTACCTCGGAGTCTTGTTCACGAGTGAGGGAAGAGTGGATGGTGAGATCGACGATCTGTTGTGGTGAAGAAGGAGCTGAGCCGGAAGGCAAAGCTCTCAATTTACCGTTCGATCTACGTTCCCGTCCTCACCTATGGTCATGAGCTTTGGGTTATGACCGAAAGGACAAGATCACGGGTACTAGCGGCCCAAATGAGTTTCCTCCGCCGGGTGGCGGGTCTCTCCCTTAGAGATAGGGTGAGAAGATCTGTCATCCGGGGGGAGCTCAAAGTAAAGCCGCTGCTCCTCCACATGGAGAGGAGCCAGATGAGGTGGTTCGGGCATCTGCTCAGGATGCCACCCAAACGCCTCCCTAGGGAGGTGTTCGGGGCACGTCCGACCGGCAGGAGGCCACGGGGAAGACCCAGGACACGTTGGGAAGACTATCTCCCAGCTGGCCTGGGAATGCCTCGGGATCCCCTGGGAAGAGCTGGACAAAGTGGCTGGGGAGAGGGAAGTCTGGGCTTCCCTGCTTAGGCTGCTGCCCCCGCGACCCCACCTCGGATAAGCGGAAGATGGATGGTTGTGTTTGAATAAAACCGTGAAAGCTGTTTGTTGACACATTTATTTTTGCCTATATGTGACCTGCATCCGATTTTTTTTATACCATGTGGTCAGTACTAGGGTTGTCCCGAGACCAATGTTTTGGTACAGGTACCAAAATGTTTTTCGATACTTTTCTAAATAAAGGGGAACACAAAAAATGTCATTATTGGCTTTATTTTAACAGAAAATCTTAGTGTGCATGAAACATATGTTTATTATTGTAATTTAGTCCTTAAATAAAATAGTGAACATACTAGACAACTTGTCTTTTAGTAGTAAGTAAACAAACAGACTCCTAATTAGTCTGCTGACGTATGCAGTAACATATTGTGTCATTTATACACCTATTATTTTGTCAACATTATAAAGAACAAACTGTAAAAATTGATTATTAATCGACTTTACTCGTTTACTGTTAATATCTGAGCTAGCTTGCTGTCAGCAGTTAGCTATTGTATCCTCCTACGGTGTGTAGTGAAGCATGTTTATCTATTCCTCGTCCTCCAGTGATAATGGTACTTGCAAGAAACTTATTTTGTCGCCACGGAGACGAAGATTAGTGATTTAGAAGTAGCTAAAACACTTTGGATGGATGTTAGCTGCTAGCTAGATAGCCATGTCTTAAAGCAGCTCTTCCTGAGGGTGTTTCAGTGTTATAACTTCACCTTTATCTTTACTTTTTACACCAAAATGCGTCCATTCTCCCTTTTCTGTCTACACACTGTCTGCTTGTAAGTACTCTGTGTGTGTGCGCTGCCAAACATGCTCATCTGCTCGTAAAACCAGCAATGTCATGCCCGGTAACCGCTACCTTTCAGAGTATAGTACTGTTTTGGATTCATCAGTACTGCGATACTATTCTAGTACCGGTATACCGTACAACCCTAGTTGGACGCACATAGATGGCCTGAAAAAATGCCTTTTTAAAAATCGATTCAGAATCGTAATAATCAAGAATCGTGATTGGATCGACTTTAGCGGGCACGTTTCAGTAACAGACCGTGTTGTGTTGAGGCTTCAGGTTCTTTTTAAATGTCTCCAAAGCTTCCCCTTCAGCCGCAGACGCCATCCAGGAGAACGGCGAGGCCAACGGTCAAGTGAAGGAGGCTGTGGATCCCAACGCGCCTAAAAAGTGTGACCTGATTGTGATCTCTGGCCGCCAGGAGCGCTGCGAGGCCGCTGTAGAAGCGCTGAAGGTTGGAATCCAAGTGTGGTGTTTTATTTTGGCGGGGACGTCCCCCTAAATTGTCATGTGTCTACCTACGCTCTTCTCAGGCGTTGGTTCCCGTCACTATTGAGGTGTCAGTGCCTTTTGAGCTTCATCGCTACATCATCGGACAAAAAGGAAGTGGAATTCGCAAGATGATGGATGAATTTGAGGTAGGTTTCTTTTGAGGCTGGACGGTTATTTGAACTTTGATCCCGATTTCAGCTTCTCACCATAATAAAAATACAAAGCCCAAAAGCAGTGAAGTTGTCACGTTGTGTAAATGGTAAATAAAAAGAGAATACAATGATTTGCAAATCCTTTTCAACTTATATTCAATTGAATAGACTGCAAAGACAAGATATTTTACGTTCGAACTGGAAAAGTAATTTTTTGGCAAATATTAGCTCATTTGGAATGTGATGCCTGCAACATGTTTCGAAAAAGCTGGCACAAGGGGCAAAAAAGACTGAGAAAGTTGAGGAATGCTCATCAAAGACTTATTTGGAACATCCCACAAGTGAACAGGCTAATTGGGAACAGGTGGGTGCCATGATTGGGTATAAAAGCAGCTTCCATGAAATGCTCAGTCGTTCACCAACAAGGACGGGGCGAGGGTCACCACTTTGTCAACAAATGCCTCAGCAAATTGTTTAAGAACAACATTTCTCAACCAGCTATTGCAAGGAATTTAGGGATTTCACCATCTACGCTCCGTGATATCATCAAAAGGTTCAGAGAATCTGGAGAAATCACTGCACGTAAGCCATGATATTACGCACCTTTGATCCCTCAGTCGGTACTGCATCAAAAAGCCACATCCGTGTGTAAAGGATATCACCACACGGGCTCAGGGACACTTCAGAAAACCACTGTCAGTAACTACAGTTGGTCGCTACATCTGTAAATGCAAGTTAAAACTCTACTTTGGAAAGCGAAAGCCATTTATCAACAACACCCAGAAACGCCGCTGGCTTTGCAGGGCCCGAGCTCATTTAAGATGGACTGATGCAAAGTGGAAAAGTGTTCTGTGGTCTGACAAGTCCACATTTCCAATTGTTTTTGGAAACTGTGGACGTTGTAGCAAGCAATGTCTTTTTAATGGACGCCCCTGCTTATTTCAGCAAGATGCCAAGCCACGTGTTACAACAGCGTGGCTTCATAGTAAAAGAGTGCGGGTACTAGACTGGCCTGCCTGTACTCCAGACCTGTCTCCCATTGAAAATGTGTGAAGGCTAAAATATGAGAAGGGAGACTGTTGAACAACTTAAGCTGTACATCAAGCAAGAATGGGAAATAATTCCACTTCAAAAATGTGTCTCCTCAATTCCCAAACCTTTACTGAGTGTTGTTAAAAGGAAAGGCCATGTAACACAGTGGTAAAAATGCCCCTGTGACAACTTTTTTGCAATGTGTTGCTGCCATTAAATTCTAAGTTAATGATTATTTGAAGAAAAAAAAAGGAAGTTTCTCAGTGTGAACATGAAATATCTTGTCTTTTCAGTCTATTCAATTGAATATAAGTTGAAAAGGATTTGCAAATCATTGTATTCTCTTTTTATTTACCATTTACACAACGTGACAACTTCACTGCTTTTGGCTTTTGTACTATAATCAACAACAAAAACATGCAAAGTGCATTCCAATTCCTTAACTAGTGAAAGGTGACACGGATGAGTGAGTGAATAAAAGAGCACCCATGTCTACTAGAAGTTTGGGATCTCACCATGTTTGCTACTTTTTGACACAGCGCTGTCATGATAAAAAATATCGATGTAATCATAGTAGTATTGACTAGATACGCTCTTGTACTTGGTATCATTACAGTGGATGTCAGGTGTAGAACCACCCATGGAGTTTGTTTACATTGTGACGGTGGTGAGCTATTGTATCCTCCTACGGTGTGTAGTGAAGCATGTTTAGCTATTCCTCGTCCTGCAGTGATAATGCTACTTGTAAGAAATGTACTTTATTTGTCGCCATGGAGGCCAGGATTAGTGATTTAGAAGTAGCTAAAACACTGTGGATGAACGTTAGCCGCTAACTAGCTAGGCATGTCTTAAAGTACCTCTTCCTGAGGGTGTTTCAGTGTTATAACTTCACCTTTATCTTTACTTTTTACACCAAATTGCGTCCATTCTCCCTTTTCTGTCTACACACTGTGTCTGCTTGTAAGTACTCAGTGCGTGCGTGCTGCCGAACATGCTCCTCTGCTCGTAAAAAACAGCAATTGACCGGTGCTTTTTAGAGGCGGTATTGTACCGAATATGATTCAGTAGTATCGCAGTACTATACTAGTTCAAACTAGGGATGTCCGATAATATCGGTCTGCCGATATTATCGGCCGATAAATGCTTTAAAATGTTATATCGGAAATTATCGGTATCTGTTTCTAAATTATCAATATCTGTTCCAAAAAGTAAAATATATGACTTTTTTAAAGGCGGCTGTGTACACGGACGTAGGGAGAAGTACAGAGCGCCAATAAACCTTAAAGGCACTGCCTTTGCGTGCCGGCCCAATCACATAATATCTCCGGCTTTTCACACACACACAAGGGAATGCAAGGCATACTTGGTCAACAGCCATACAGGTCACACTGAGGGTGACCGTATTAACAACTTTAACACTGTTACAAATATGCGCCACACTGTGAACCCACACCAAACAAGAATGACAAACGCAATTCGGGAGAACATCCGCACCGTAACACAACAGAACAAATACCCAGAAGCCCTTGCAGCACTAACTCTTCCGGGACGCTACAATATACACCCCCCGGTACCCCCCCCACCTCAACCTCAACCTCATGCTCTCTCAGGGAGAGCATGTCCCAAATTCCAAGCTGCTGTTTTGAGGCATGTTCAAAAAAATAATGCACTTTGTGACTTCAATAATAAATATGGCAGTGCCATGTTGGCTGTTTTTTTTTCAATAACGAGTTGATTTATTTTGGAAAACCTTGTTACATTGTTTAATGCAGTGGTCCCCAACCACCGGACCGATTGGTACCGGGCCGCACAAGAAATTAAAAAAAAAAATATATATATATATATATTTTTAAAATTAAATCAACATAAAAACACAATATATACATTATATATCAATATAGATCAATACAGTCTGCAGGGATACAGTCCTTAAGCACACATGATTGTATTTCTTTAAGAAACCCCCCCACCCCCCGGTCCGTGGGACAAATTTTTAAGCGTCGACCTGTCCGCAGCTACAAAAAGGTTGGGGACCACTGGTTTAATGCATCCAGCGGGGCATCACAACAAAATTAGGCATAATATGTTAATTCCACGACTGTATATATCGGTATCGCTTGATATCAGAATCGGTAATTAAGAGTTGGACAATATCGGATATCGGCAAAAAGCCATTATCGGACATCCCTAGTACAAACCTAATACACACATACACCTTGGCCCCCCAGGCACAATTTTTTTTCTCAATGTGACCCCTCCGAGTCCAAATGGTTGCCCAGCTCCGCTCTAAGGTGAGCTTTTCCCTCCAGGTAAATATTCAAGTGCCTGCTCCTGAGCAGCAGTCTGATAAGATCGCCGTCACCGGCCTGGCCAACCACCTGGACCGTGCCAGAGAAGGACTGTTGGAGCGCGTCAAAGAGCTGCAGGTGGAGCAGGAGGAAAGGGTGGGTGTCTCCTGCACCTTGCAAGGCTCCTTGTCGGTGGTGTCAGAGCTGTGAGAACCATCTTAACTCCCCTCTGCAGGCACTCAAGAGCTTTAAACTGACCATCACTGTGGACCCCAAATATCACCCCAAAATCATCGGCCGCAAAGGTGCCATCATCACAAACATCCGCACCGAGCACGATGTCAACATCCTGTTGCCGGAGAAGAACGACGACAACCAGGTATTAACGTCATGATCTCCGAAGGAACGTTCGTTGGCGTTGACGTTTTTTTTTTTTTACCCCCCCCCCCCTGGCCGCAGGATCAGATTACCATTACAGGGTATGAGCACAAAGCCATAGCTGCTCGTGACGCCATCCAGGCCATCGTGGACGAGCTGGAGGAGATGATCTCCGAGGACATCACTCTGAACAGCAGAGTCCACGCGCGCATCATCGGCGCCAAGGGCAAGGGCATCCGCAGGATCATGGATGACTTTAAGGTGTGTTTGTTGACTTTGACCTCTTAAGTTCCAAGCGGTTTGTTTACATGCTTTTTTTTTATTTCTCTTTGCTATTTGGGCTTATTGGGCCCTAATTAAAATAAAACAGTAAGTAAGTAAGCAATCAATCAATGTTTATTTATATAGCCCTAAATCACAAGTGTCTCAATATGATGTACTTCAGGGGTGTCCAAAGTGCGGCCCGGGGGCCATTTGCGGCCCGCAGGTAATTTTTTAACGGCCCCATGGCCACGGCACATTCTAAAAATACGATGGAAAAAAAATAAAAAACATAAAAAGTGGTATAAAAGAGCAAACAGGTGAAATGTAACAAGAAAATGTTGCATTATTTACTCTAATAACACAAAGCTGCCATGCAGGAAGTTTCTTTCTTTAAAAAATAATAATAATGAATCAAAATCAATGTCATTATGAATTATTGACCTATTCAAGGCTACATTTACTTCACATTAAATATTCCACTTTGACATACACTACCGTTCAAAAGTTTGGGGTCACATTGAAATGTCCTTATTTTTGAAGGAAAAGCACTGTACTTTTCAATGAAGATAACTTTAAACTAGTCTTAACTTTAAAGAAATACACTCTATACATTGCTAATGTGCTAAATGACTATTCTAGCTGCAAATGTCTGCTTTTTGGTGCAATATCTACATAGGTGTATAGAGGCCCATTTCCAGCAACTATCACTCCAGTGTGCTAATGGTACAATGTGTTTGCTCATTGGCCAAAACTATGAAAAAAAACAGTGACTTATAGTCCGAAAAATACGGTATTTACATTGTAGATTGTCACATCAAAACTATGTGGAGTTAACAAAAAAAGGTGAAATAACTGAAAACATGGCTATTTTGAAGAAACTAAAATATAAATTAATTTCACCTTTTTTTGTTAACTCTTCATAGTTTTGATGTGACAATGTGGAGTTAACAAAAAAAGATGAAATAACTGAAAACATGTTTTATATTCTAGTTTCTTCAAAATAGCCACCCTGTGCTCTGATTACTGCTTTGCACACTCTCGGCATTCTCTCCATGAGCTTCAAGAGGTAGTCACCTGAAAAAGTTCTCACTCCACAGGTGTGCTTGAAGCTCATGAAGAGAATGCCAAGAGTGTGCAAAGCAGTAATCAGAGCAAAGGGTGGCTATTTTGAAAAAACTAGAATACAAAACATGTTTTCAGTTATTTCACCTTTTTTTGTTAGCTCCACATAGTTTGGATGTGACTATGTGGAGTTAACAAAAAAAGATGAAATAACTGAAAACATGTTTTATATCCTAGTTTCTTCAAAATAGCCACCCTTTGCTCTGATTACTGCTTTGCACACTCTCTGCATTCTCTCCATGAGCTTCAAGAGGTAGTCACCTAAAAAAGTTGTCACTCCACAGGTGTGCTTGAAGCTCATGGAGAGAATGCAAAGCAGTAATCAGAGCAAAGGGTGGCTATTTTGAAGAAACCAGAATATAAAACATGTTTTCAGTTATTTCACCTTTTTTTGTTAGCTCCACATAGTTTTGATGTGACAATGTGGAGTTAACAAAAAAAGGTGAAATAACTGAAAACATGTTTTATATTCTGGTTTCTTCAAAATAGCCACCTTTTGCAAATCCTTTTCAACTTATATTCAATTGAATAGACTGCAAATAAAAGATATTTCATGTTCACACTGAGAAACTTCCATTTTTTTTTCTGCAAATAATCACGTGGCTTGGCGTTGTCTTGCTGAAATAAGCAGGGGCGTCCATGGTAACGTTGCTTGGACTGCAACATATGTTGCTCCAAAAGCTGTATGTACCTTTCAGCATTAATGGTGCCTTCACAGATGTGTAAGTTACCCATGTCTTGGGCACTAATACACCCCCATACCATCACACATGCTGAAACTAGAATATAAAACGTGTTTTCAGTTATTTCACCTTTTTTTGTTAGCTCCACATAGTTTTGATGTGACAATCTACAATGTAAATAGTCATAAATAAAGAAAACACATTGAAGGAGAAGGTGTGTCCAAGCTGTTGGCCTGTACTGTATATTAAATGTAAACATTTTTTATTTGAAATCCCCTCAGCGACCAAGGCAGAAAGGAAACATCAATGTAAACAAAATGACAAAAATCACATTTAAACTTAATAAGCTATTAAAATGAAGGTGCAGAAGAAATAAGGAATATGTAAGAAATGCTTAATAAAGTGTAAGAAAATAGTGTGAAAAAGTAAACCTGAATAAGGACTATTCTCTGCAGGTTTAGTGGCAGGAAGTTACAGCTGTGCTCTAAAGGGTGAGCGGGGCTAAGGTGCTGTGGTATTACGGATTATGAGCACCTTGGTCGGAATTTGATCTGTTTTTTAAAAATCCCCAAAAGTGCCACACTGTCCAAGTGACTTTTCCTCTTTGATCCACAATTCCTTCATTTTGACTTTCTCTTCTCACTCCATGCAAAGAATCGACCAAACGGGATAGTTGATACTGTCACCTGATTGGCTGTCGGCGTGTCACGTGATCACTTCCTGCTTTGCTCGGTTACCAGAGAGCGAGTGTCTTTGGAATAAAGCGCCGAGAGCGTATCAAAGCGTGACAAAGCCTGACAAAGCTCAGCAAAGCTTGACTCAAAGCGTAGGAAAGCTTAACAGATCTTGGTTCAAAGCGCAATAGGAAATGACTGTGATATTGACTAGTGACATTGAAACTTTATGTAAAACCAACACAGGATTACAAATCCATTCTCTTTTGCATCATTGCCTTTTTTATACGATGATCATTGTTTCTGCACTTCTGCTGTTTGATGTTGCACTTTGACATTACTGGCTATCATTTTTCTGGATGAAAATGTTAATAATAAAGAGAATATGTTACGTTTAAAAGAAATGCCTTTTATTATTGTCAACTAGCATAAGAAATGAAAGATAGATATTTATTAAGATGACAAAGAAATAAAAGAAATGAAGATATAAAACATAATATAACGGGAAAAAAAAGAGAAATTGAAAAAATAAATGAATATAAAAAATAAAAGAAATGCCTTTTATTATTGTCAACTAGCATAAGAAATGAAAGATAGATATTTATTAAGATGACAAAAAAATAAAAGAAATAAAGATATAAAATATAATAAATAATAAACATGATATAACGGGAAAAAAAGAGAAATTGAAAAAATAAATGAATATAAAAAATGTGTGGAAAACAGTATACTGAGTTTTTCACATTTTGTTTTACTTATTTGTTTATCATATTTCTCTTTTTTATTACATTATGTGTTTTATCCTGTATATAATAAAACAAAAAGAGAAATCAAATAAATAGATAAATCTAAAAAAAATGTGGGGAAAACTTAGTATACTGAGTTTTTCACATTTTTTTAAACTTATTTATCATATTTCTCTTTTTTATTACATTATGTGTTTTATCCGGTATATAATAAAACAAAAAGAGAAATCAAATAAATAGATAAATCTAAAAAAAATGTGGGGAAAACTTAGTATACTGAGTTTTTCACATTTTTTTTTTTACTTATTTGTTTATCATATTTCTCTTTTTTATTACATTGTGTTTTATCCGGTATATAATAAAACAAAAAGAGAAATCAAATAAATAGATAAATCTAAAAAAATGTGGGGGAAACTTAGTATACTGAGTTTTTCACATTTTTTTTTTACTTATTTGTTTATCATATTTCTCTTTTTTATTACATTATGTGTTTTATCCTGTATATAATAAAACAAAAAGAGAAATCAAATAAATAGATAAATCTAAAAAAATGTGGGGAAAACTTAGTATACTGAGTTTTTCACATTTTGTTTTACTTATTTGTTTATCATATTTCTGTTTTTTATTACATTGTGTTTTATCCTGTATATAATAAAACAAAAAGAGAAATCAAATAAATAGATAAATCTAAAAAAATGTGGGGAAAACTTAGTATACTGAGTTTTTCACATTTTGTTTTAGTTATTTGTTTATCATATTTCTCTTTTTTATTACATTATGTGTTTTATCCTGTATATAATAAAACAAAAAGAGAAATCAAATAAATAGATAAATCTAAAAAAATGTGGGGAAAACTTAGTATACTGAGTTTTTCACATTTTTTTTAACTTATTTGTTTATCATATTTCTCTTTTTTGTTACATTATGTGTTTTATCCTGTATATAATAAAACAAAAAGAGAAATCAAATAAATAGATAAATCTAAAAAAATGTGGGGAAAACTTAGTATACTGAGTTTTTCACTTTTTTTTTTACTTATTTGTTTATCATATTTCTCTTTTTTATTACATTATGTGTTTTATCCTGTATATAATAAAACAAAAAGAGAAATCAGATAAATAGATAAATCTAAAAAAAAATGTGGGGGAAACTTAGTATACTGAGTTTTTCCACTTTTTTTTTTACTTATTTGTTTATCATATTTCTCTTTTTTATTACATTGTGTTTTATCCTGTATATAATAAAACAAAAAGAGAAATAAAATAAATAGATAAATCTAAAAAAAAATGTGGGGAAAACTTAGTATACTGAGTTTTTCACATTTTTTTTTACTTATTTGTTTATCATATTTCTCTTTTTTATTACATTATGTGTTTTATCCGGTATATAATAAAACAAAAAGAGAAATCAAATAAATAGATAAATCTAAAAAAATGTGGGGAAAACTTAGTATACTGAGTTTTTCACATTTTTTTTTACTTATTTGTTTATCATATTTCTCTTTTTTATTACATTATGTGTTTTATCCTGTATATAATAAAACAAAAAGAGAAATCAAATAAATACGCTCAGTTTTTCAGTCACGCCGCGTCCGCCTTGTCTGCAGGTGGATCTCAGGTTTCCTCAGACCGGAGCTGCGGACGCCGACCTGGTGACGGTGACCGGGCGTCCCGAGTGCGTGGACGAAGCCATCGACCACCTCCTCAACCTGGAGGAAGAATACGTGAGCGAGCGCGGCGAGAGAAGGTGAGGCAAATAAAGGGGCACCGTGACGCTAACGCCGCCGCTCTTGTCAGATGGCGGACATCGTGGAGAACGAGGGCAAGGCCTACATGAGGTCATCCGGGGGCGGAGCTTCGTCCATGGATGAACATCGCGGACCGTCCAAGGGCTTTGTGGTGAGGGAGGCTCCCTGGACCACGGGCACCGAGAAGGTGAGATGACAACTTTCCCACGTCTGATACCACTATGTGATCCTTGAGTATCGGTCCATACCGCTATGATATCAGCAGGAATATCGTACACACTTTTATTGTTTAAGTTGAAGTCAAAAAGAGAACAATGGTTACTTGTATAGCGCTTTGACACCTTCATAGCTAGTTTTTCACTACCTTGCTGTTATTTAAATATTGTTTTTGATGATAAAATCAACATTTAAAAATGAGCTCACTACAAGTGCTGGACAGTTTTTATTATCACATCCAAGTCTCAGTTATAGTCGCAAGTCCAAGACCTGGCGTCCAGACGGCAAACACACCATAAAATAGTCTTTTGTCATGCCCTATAAAGTGTTAATACTGTAAAAACACCATAAAGTAGTCTTTTGTCATGCCCTATAAAGTGTTAGTACTGTAAAAACACACCATTAACTAGTATTTTGTCGTGACCTATAGTGTTAATACTGTAAAACCAACAAACTAGTCTTGTCGTGCCCTATAAAGTGTTAATACTGTAAAAACACACCATAAACTAGTCTTTTGTCATGCCCTATATAGTGTTAATACTGTAAAAACAACAAACTACTCTTGTCGTGCTCTATAAAGTGTTAATACTGTAAAAACACACTATAAACTAGTCTTTTGTTGTGCACTATTAAAGTGTTAATACTGTAAAAACACACCATAAACTAGTATTTTGTCATGCCCTGTAAAGTGTTAATACTGTAAAAACAACAAACTACTCTTGTCGTGCTCTATAAAGTGTTAATACTGTAAAAACACCATGATCTAGTCTTTTGTTGTGCACTATAAAGTATTAATACTGTAAAAACAACATAAACTAGTCTTTTCTCGTGCCCTATAAAGTGTTGATACTGTAAAAACAACAAACTAGTCTTGTCGTGCCCTATAAAGTGTTAATACTGTAAAAACACCATGAACTAGTCTTTTGTGGTGCCCTATAAAGTGTTAATACTGTAAAAACACCATGAACTAGTCTTTTGTGGTGCCCTATAAAGTGTTAATACTGTAAAAACACCATGAACTAGTCTTTTGTGGTGCCCTATAAAGTGTTAATACTGTAAAAACACCATGAACTAGTCTTTTGTGGTGCCCTATAAAGTGTTAATACTGTAAAAACACACCATAAATTAGTCTTTTGTCGTGCTCTGTAAAGTGTTAATACTGTAAAAACACCATAAACTAGTCTTTTGTCGTGACCTATAGTGTTAATACTGTAAAAACACACCATAAATTAGTCTTTTGTCGTGCTCTGTAAAGTGTTAATACTGTAAAAACACCATAAACTAGTCTTTTGTCGTGACCTATAGAGTGTTAATACTGTAAAAACACACCATAAATTAGTCTTTTGTCGTGCCCTGTAAAGTGTTAATACTGTAAAAACACCATAAGCTAGTCTTGTCGTGCCCTATAAAGTGTTAATACTGTAAAAACACACCATAAATTAGTCTTTTGTCGTGCCCTGTAAAGTGTTAGTACTGTAAAAACACAACATAAACTAGTCTTTTGTTGTGCCCTATAAAGTGTTAATACTGTAAAAACACACCATGAACTAGTCTTTTGTCGTGCCCTGTAAAGTGTTAATACTGTAAAAACACACCATAAAGTAGTCTTTTGTTGTGCCCTATAAAGTGTTAATACTGTAAAAACAACATAAACTAGTCTTTTGTTGTGCCCTATAAAGTGTTAATACTGTAAAAACAACATAAACTAGTCTTTTGTCGTGCCCTATAAAGTGTTAATACTGTAAAAACAACATAAACTAGTCTTTTGTCGTGCCCTATAAAGTGTTAATACTGTAAAAACACACCATAAACTAGTCTTGTCTCGTGCCCTATAAAGTGTTAATACTGTAAAAACAACAAACTAGTCTTGTAGTGCCCTATAAAGTGTTAATACTGTAAAAACACCATAAACTACCGGTAGTCTTTTGTCGTGCCCTATAAAGTGTTAATACTGTAAAAACACACCATAAAGTAGTCTTTTCTCGTGCCCTATAAAGTGTTAATACTGTAAAAACAACATAAACTAGTCTTTTGTTGTGCCCTATAAAGTGTTAATACTGTAAGTATTGTACTTATTACACACTGACTGTTTGTAATGTACATCTTAGTTATAGTTTTCATTGACAAATATGGAGGTGTTGAAATCGCCATGTAAAATCGCTAATCAGTAGCAAAGCCAATGTGTATTAGCATCAAGCTAGCACTTTTTTTGGGGGGGGGGAGTAGAGCCTTACTCTACTTAGGTTGGAGCGTCATTTGCAACATTACCTAGAAGATAGTATGGCTGAGTCTGCTCTCAGTGCTGCTGGAGTTGATAGCAAAACGTGGGAAAAAGTACCGGGTTCGGTACCCATTGTTATATACGTAGGAGGTATGGAAAAATCTATTTATTATTAACTGTCTGGAATGGACTTATGCCGTCTAAGTTGGAGTGGTAATTGTTTTTCAATGACACCTAGTGGTCAGTGTCTCATGACGCAGTAAGTCGAATGATGCGAACACGTGTGTTACTGGATACTTTCTGATACCGCCTTGGAGACTTTGTATGTGTAAGTAATATGCAACTATGATTATTTGATACTTGCTTACATTAGCAAATGTGCTGTTTTACACCGCAATGTTGTTCAATTGAATGATGCGGACACGTTTGTTACTGGATACTTTCTAATACTGCCTTGGATACTTTGTATGTGTAAATAATATGCAACTATGACTATTTGAGACTTGCTTGTATTGACAAACGTGCTGTTTTACACTGCAATGTTCAATTACGTTGAATGATGCGGACACGTTTGTTACTGGATACTTTCTGATACTGCCTTGGAGACTTTGTATGTGTAAGTAGTATGCAACTATAATGATTTGATGCTTGTTTATATTGACAAATGTGCTGTTTTACACCGCAACGTTGTTCAATTACGTCGAATGATGCGGACACGTTTATTACTGGATAATTTTTGATACCACCTTGGAGACTTTGCATGTGTAATTAATTTGCAACTATAATGATTTGATGCTTGTTTATATTGACAAATGTGCTGTTTTACACTGCAATGTTGAATGATGCGGACACGTTTGTTACTGGATACTTCCTAATACTGCCTTGGAGACTTTGTATGTGTAAGTAATATGCAACTATGACTATTTGAGACTTGCTTGTATTGACAAATGTGCTGTTTTACACCGCAACGTTGTTCAATTACGTCAAATGATGCGGACACGTTTGTTACTGGATACTTTCTGATACTGCCTTGGAGACTTTGTATGTGTAAGTAATATGCAACTATAATTATGTTATACTTGTTTATATTGACAAACGTGCTGTTTTACACTGCAATGTTGTCCAATTATGTTGAATGATGCGGGCACGTTTGTTACTGGATACTTTCTGATACTGCCTTAGAGACTTTTGTATGTGTAAGTAATATGCAACTATAATGATTTGATGCTTGTTTATATTGACAAATGTGCTGTTTTACACCGCAACGTTGTTCAATTACGTTGAATGATGCGGACACGTTTGTTACTGGATACTTTCTGATACCGCCTTGGAGACTTTATGTGTAAGTAATATGCAACTATAATTATGTTATACTTGTTTATATTGACAAACGTGCGGTTTTACACCGCAACGTTGCTCAATTATGTCGAATGATGCAGACACGTTTGTTACTGGATACTTTCTGATACCGCCTTGGAGACTTTTTATTTGGAAGTAATATGCAACTATAATTATTTGATACTTGTTTATAATGACACAAATGCTGTTTTACACTCCAATGTTGTCCAATAATGTTGAATGATGCGGACACGTTTGTTACTGAATACTTTCTGATCCCGCCTTGGAGACTTTGTATGTGTAAGTAATATGCAACTATAATTATTTAATGCTTGTTTGTATTGACAAATGTGCTGTTTTACACCGCAACGTTGTTCAATTACGTCGAATGATGCGGACACGTTTGTTACTGGATACTTTCTGATCCCGCCTTGGAGACTTTGTATGTGTAAGTAATATGCAACTATAATTTTATGCTTGTTCATAATGACACAAATGCTGTTTTACACCGCAACGTTGCTCAATTACGTCGAATGATGCGGACACGTTTGTTACTGGATACATTTCTGATCCCGCCTTGGAGACTTTGTATGTGTAAGTAATATGCAACTATAATTTTATACTTGTTTATAATGACACAAATGCTGTTTTACGCCGCAACGTTGCTCAATTACGTCGAATGATGCGGACACGTTTGTTACTGGATACATTCTAATACTGCCTTGGAGACTTTGTATGTGTAAGTAATATGCAACTATAATTATTTGGTACTTGTTTGTATTTACAAACGTGCTGTTTTACACCGCAACGTTGCTCAATCACGTTGAATGATGCGGACACGTTTGTTACTGGATACTTTCTCATCCCGCCTTGGAGACTTTGTATGTGTAAGTAATATGCAACTATAATTTTATACTTGTTTATAATGACACAAATGCTGTTTTACACCGCAACGTTGCTCAATTACGTCGAATGATGCGGACACATTTGTTACTGGATACTTTCTGATCCCGCCTTGGAGACTTTGTATGTGTAAGTAATATGCAACTATAATTTTATACTTGTTTATAATGACACAAATGCTGTTTTACGCCGCAACGTTGCTCAATTACGTCGAATGATGCGGACACGTTTATTACTGGATACTTTTTGATACCACCTTGGAGACTTTGCATGTGTAATTAATTTGCAACTATAATGATTTGATGCTTGTTTATATTGACAAATGTGCTGTTTTACACTGCAATGTTGAATGATGCGGACACGTTTGTTACTGGATACTTCCTAATACTGCCTTGGAGACTTTGTATGTGTAAGTAATATGCAACTATGACTATTTGAGACTTGCTTGTATTGACAAATGTGCTGTTTTACACCGCAACGTTGTTCAATTACGTCAAATGATGCGGACACGTTTGTTACTGGATACTTTCTGATACTGCCTTGGAGACTTTGTATGTGTAAGTAACATGCAACTATAATTATGTTATACTTGTTTATATTGACAAACGTGCTGTTTTACACTGCAATGTTGTCCAATTATGTTGAATGATGCGGGCACGTTTGTTACTGGATACTTTCTGATACTGCCTTAGAGACTTTTGTATGTGTAAGTAATATGCAACTATAATGATTTGATGCTTGTTTATATTGACAAATGTGCTGTTTTACACCGCAACGTTGTTCAATTACGTTGAATGATGCGGACACGTTTGTTACTGGATACTTTCTGATACCGCCTTGGAGACTTTATGTGTAAGTAATATGCAACTATAATTATGTTATACTTGTTTATATTGACAAACGTGCGGTTTCACACCGCAACGTTGCTCAATTATGTCGAATGATGCAGACACGTTTGTTACTGGATACTTTCTGATACCGCCTTGGAGACTTTTTATTTGGAAGTAATATGCAACTATAATTATTTGATACTTGTTTATAATGACACAAATGCTGTTTTACACTCCAATGTTGTCCAATAATGTTGAATGATGCGGACACGTTTGTTACTGAATACTTTCTGATCCCGCCTTGGAGACTTTGTATGTGTAAGTAATATGCAACTATAATTATTTAATGCTTGTTTGTATTGACAAATGTGCTGTTTTACACCGCAACGTTGTTCAATTACGTCGAATGATGCGGACACGTTTGTTACTGGATACTTTCTGATCCCGCCTTGGAGACTTTGTATGTGTAAGTAATATGCAACTATAATTTTATGCTTGTTCATAATGACACAAATGCTGTTTTACACCGCAACGTTGCTCAATTACGTCGAATGATGCGGACACGTTTGTTACTGGATACATTTCTGATCCCGCCTTGGAGACTTTGTATGTGTAAGTAATATGCAACTATAATTTTATACTTGTTTATAATGACACAAATGCTGTTTTACGCCGCAACGTTGCTCAATTACGTCGAATGATGCGGACACGTTTGTTACTGGATACATTCTAATACTGCCTTGGAGACTTTGTATGTGTAAGTAATATGCAACTATAATTATTTGGTACTTGTTTGTATTTACAAACGTGCTGTTTTACACCGCAACGTTGCTCAATCACGTTGAATGATGCGGACACGTTTGTTACTGGATACTTTCTCATCCCGCCTTGGAGACTTTGTATGTGTAAGTAATATGCAACTATAATTTTATACTTGTTTATAATGACACAAATGCTGTTTTACACCGCAACGTTGCTCAATTACGTCGAATGATGCGGACACATTTGTTACTGGATACTTTCTGATCCCGCCTTGGAGACTTTGTATGTGTAAGTAATATGCAACTATAATTTTATACTTGTTTATAATGACACAAATGCTGTTTTACACCGCAACGTTGCTCAATCACGTTGAATGATGCGGACACGTTTGTTACTGGATACTTTCTGAAACTGCCTTGGAGACTTTGTATGTGTAAGTAACACGCAACTATAGTTATTTGTTTATAATGACAAATGTGCTGTTTTACACTGCAATGTTGTTCAATTATTATAACGTATGTCTAGCTTGTGTGCTATTGTGTACTTAGCTGTCGTGTAGCTGCTAGTAGCCTAACAGCATGTTTACTTTTGTAAATACCTTGACTAAAAGGGTGTTTTATTGGCTACCACGCGTTATTTAACATGTGCCATCGCCCCGCAGGCCCCGGACATGAGCAGTTCTGAGGACTTCCCCAGCTTCGGGGCCCCGGTGGCAGCCAAGGCCTCTCCTTGGGGGCCCAAGCGGTTTTAGAAGCGGTCCACTTCATCCTCAACTCGACACAATCCTCCCCCGTCCCGGTCCTGCCCCCCCCCACCCCCCGACCCCCCGACTCCCTCAGGACTGACCGCTGACCCCAAAAGTCTTCAGTTGTCCCAGCCTCACTCTCAACTTGAAAATGCCTTTTTTTGTTGTTGTTGTTTTCTCTTCAGCGTCATCCTCAAGTAAGTAAGTAAGTGTCGGCGTTC
>NC_084757.1:36152747-36202747 GCF_033978785.1 Entelurus aequoreus
AAGTGGAAAGATAAGGTGTGAATTTTCTCCATCCTTCTACAAAGTTTCACGTAAAACTGCCGCACCCCCCCTCCCCTCCAAAACATTGTAGCATAAACCCGTTTTCATAGAATTGTGCCTTTTTTTTAATTTCATTTTTTTAAATTAAAATTATTTTTTTAAAATTTAGTCTTTTCTATTTTTTTTTATTTACATTTTTTTCCTATTTTTTTTAAGAATTGTGAATTTTTTGTCAATTGTATTTTATTTTATTTATTTCTATTTTTATAAATTGCAACATTTTAAAAACAATTGAGAAATAATAATAATCAAAATAAGTGCAAAAACAGTACAAAACAGCGCCAGTGGGTTGGAATTGCGATTTTTCCCACACTAAATTAGTCCTTGAATACGTCAGGTCAGTTTCTATCAATCAAAATCAAGTATTTTTGTTTTCAGCCAATCGAATGCTTCCGGGGCGGGGCATAAAAAATACCGGAAAAAGAACCATTTCACAAATCGACAGAGAAACGCTAGTTAATGCTTTTTTTGCTACTTAGTTAATATGAGTAATGTTAGTTTAGTTTGTTAGTTTAGTTAATTAGTGTTAGGTGACTTTTAAAACGTGTATTAATGAAGTCAAGTCGGTTTGTAAGCTCTATTGGCTCAAACGGGGTTCTATCGACATCGGATGAACCAATCAAGATCAAGTATTTTTTGTAATTTTTTAAAATTTTTTTATTGACCAACATTTGAAATTCACACAAAAGTCAGGGCATTTCAACATTAAGAAAATAAAACAAAAGCAAATACAGATAAAGTAATAATACTAAAAAAAAAAAAAAAAATAGACAAAAAGGGCTATCTAAATTATTATAAATGTTTTTAACAAGGATATCAATTAAAGGGCTTTTGTACTTTTAATCATTCTCCAAGATGTTATTGTTAATTTGAAAGCATCAAGCCAATGGGAAAATGTAGGTTTTACTTTTAGAAATCGACAATGATGTTGACGAGCATTTCTATGTGGCCAATCAAGATCAAGTATTTTTGTTTTCAGCCATTGGAATACTTCCGGGGCGGGGCATAGAAAATACCGGAAAAAGAACCATTTTACTAATCGACAGAGGAACGCAAGTTAAAGTCTTCTCTTTGCTACTTAGTTCAAATGAGTAAAGTTAGTTTAGTTTGTTAGTTTAGTTAATTATTGTTGGGTGACTTTTAAAATGTGTATTAATGAAGTCAAGTTGGTTTTTAAACTCTATTGACTCAAACGGGGTTCAATTGACCTCAAATGAACCAATCAAAATAAAGTGTTTTTGTTTTCAGCCAATCGAATGCTTCCTGGGCGGGACATAGAAAATACCGGAAAAAGAACCATTTTACTAATCGACAGAGGAACGCTGGTTAAAGTCTTCTCCTTGCTACTTAGTTAATATGAGTAATGTTAGTTTAGTTCGTTAGTTTAGTCAATTAGTGTTGGGGGACTTTTAAAATGAGTATTAATGAAGTCAAGTCGGTTTCTAAACTCTATTGACTCAAACGGGCTTTGATTGACATCGGATGAACCAATCAAGATCAAGTATTTTTGTGTTCAGCCAATCGAAGGCTTCCAGGGCGGGGCATAGAAAATACCGGAACAAGAACCAGAAGAAAAGCAAGTTAAAGTCTTCTCTTAGCTACTTAGTTAATTTGAGTAATGTTGATTTAGTTCCTTAGTTTAGTTAACTATTGTTGGGTGACTTTTAAAATATGTATTAATGAAGTCAAGTCGGTTTCTAAACTCTATTGGCTCAAACGGGGTTCAATCGACATCGACATGAACCAATCAAGATCAAGTATTTTTTGTGTTCAGCCAATCGAAGGCTTCCAGGGCGGGGCATAGACAATACCGGAAAAAGAACCAGAAGAAAAGCTAGTTAAAGTCTTCTCTTTGCTACTTAGTTAATATGAGTAATGTTAGTTTAGTTCCTTAGTGTAGTTAACTAGTCTTGGGTAACTTTTAAAATGTGTAATAATGAGTTTAATGCTGAAAACGTTGCAATGAGCATTGTCCAGCTAGCTTGTGGCTAACCTGCCTGCATGATACCACAACAAACTGTTTTCCTACGGTAGTTGCTGAGTAAGTATGCAAAATCCATCCATTTTCTACCGCTTGTCCCTTTTGGGGTCACGCGGTGGGGTCGCTGGAGCCTATCCCAGCTGCATTCGGGCGGAAGGCGGGGTACACCCTGGACAAGTCGCCACCTCATTACAGTAAGTATGCAAAATGTGTGTTAAATATGACAACATGGCCACTTATTAGTCCATCCATCCATTCATTTTCTACCGCTTGTCCCTTTTGGGGTCACTGGAGCCTATCCCAGCTGCATTCGGGTGGAAGGCGGGGTACACCCTGGACAAGTCGCCATCTCATCACAGTAAGTATGCAAAATTTGTGTTAAATATGACAACATGGCCACTTATTAGTATGTGTTATATCTCCACCAACTTATTAGTATGTGTTATATCTCCACCAACTTATTAGTATGTGTTATATCTCCACCAACTTATTAGTATGTGTTATATCTCCACCAACTTACTACTATGTGTTATATCTCCACCAACTTATTAGTATGTGTTATATCTACACCAACTTATTAGTATGTGTTACATCTCCACCAACTTATTAGTATGTGTTATATCTCCACCAACCTATTAGTATGTGTTATATCTCCACCAACGTATTAGTATGTGTTATATCTCCACCAACTTATTAGTATGTGTTATATCTCCACCAACTTATTAGTATGTGTTATATCTCCACCAACTTATTAGTATGTGTTATATCTCCACCAACTTATTACTATGTGTTATATCTCCACCAACTTATTAGTATGTGTTACATCTCCACCAACTTATTAGTATGTGTTATATCTCCACCAACCTATTAGTATGTGTTATATCTCCACCAACGTATTAGTATGTGTTATATCTCCACCAACTTATTAGTATGTGTTATATCTCCACCAACTTATTAGTATGTGTTATATCTCCACCAACTTATTAGTATGTGTTATATCTCCACCAACTTATTAGTATGTGTTGTATCTACAGCAACTTATTAGTATGTGTTATATCTCCACCAACTTATTAGTATGTGTTATATCTCCAGCAACTTATTAGTATGTGTTATATCACCACCAACTTATTAGTATGTGTTATATCTCCACCAACTTATTAGTATGTGTTATATCTCCACCAACTTATTAGTATGTGTTATATCTCCACCAACTTATTAGTATGTGTTACATCTCCACCAACGTATTAGTATGTGTTATATCTCCACCAACTTATTAGTATGTGTTATATCACCACCAACTTATTAGTATGTATTATATCTCCACCAACTTATTAGTATGTGTTATATCTCCACCAACTTATTAGTATGTGTTATATCACCACCAACTTATTAGTATGTGTTATATCTCCACCAACTTATTAGTATGTGTTATATCTCCACCAACTTATTAGTATGTGTTATATCTCCACCAACTTATTAGTATGTTATATCACCACCAACTTATTAGTATGTGTTATATCTCCACCAACTTATTAGTATGTGTTATATCTCCACCAACTTATTAGTATGTGTTACATCTCCACCAACTTATTAGTATGTGTTATATCTCCACCAACTTATTAGTATGTGTTATATCTCCACCAACTTATTACTATGTGTTATATCTCCACCAACTTATTAGTATGTGTTATATCTACACCAACTTATTAGTATGTGTTACATCTCCACCAACTTATTAGTATGTGTTATATCTCCACCAACCTATTAGTATGTGTTATATCTCCACCAACGTATTAGTATGTGTTATATCTCCACCAACTTATTAGTATGTGTTATATCTCCACCAACTTATTAGTATGTGTTATATCTCCACCAACTTATTAGTATGTGTTATATCTCCACCAACTTATTACTATGTGTTATATCTCCACCAACTTATTAGTATGTGTTACATCTCCACCAACTTATTAGTATGTGTTATATCTCCACCAACCTATTAGTATGTGTTATATCTCCACCAACGTATTAGTATGTGTTATATCTCCACCAACTTATTAGTATGTGTTATATCTCCACCAACTTATTAGTATGTGTTATATCTCCACCAACTTATTAGTATGTGTTATATCTCCACCAACTTATTAGTATGTGTTATATCTACAGCAACTTATTAGTATGTGTTATATCTCCAGCAACTTATTAGTATGTGTTATATCTCCAGCAACTTATTAGTATGTGTTATATCACCACCAACTTATTAGTATGTGTTATATCTCCACCAACTTATTAGTATGTGTTATATCTCCACCAACTTATTAGTATGTGTTATATCTCCACCAACTTATTAGTATGTGTTACATCTCCACCAACGTATTAGTATGTGTTATATCTCCACCAACTTATTAGTATGTGTTATATCACCACCAACTTATTAGTATGTATTATATCTCCACCAACTTATTAGTATGTGTTATATCTCCACCAACTTATTAGTATGTGTTATATCACCACCAACTTATTAGTATGTGTTATATCTCCACCAACTTATTAGTATGTGTTATATCTCCACCAACTTATTAGTATGTGTTATATCTCCACCAACTTATTAGTATGTTATATCACCACCAACTTATTAGTATGTGTTATATCTCCACCAACTTATTAGTATGTGTTATATCTCCACCAACTTGTTAGTATGTGTTATATCTCCACCAACTTATTAGTATGTGTTATATCTCCACCAACTTATTAGTATGTGTTATATCTCCACCAACTTATTAGTATGTGTTATATCTCCACCAACTTATTAGTATGTGTTATATCTCCACCAACTTATTAGTATGTGTTATATCTCCAGCAACTCATTAGTATGTGTTATATCTCCACCAACTTATTAGTATGTGTTATATCTCCAGCAACTCATTAGTATGTGTTATATCTCCACCAACTTATTAGTATGTGTTATATCTCCACCAACTTATTAGTATGTGTTATATCTACACCAACTTATTAGTATGTGTTATATCACCACCAACTTATTAGCATGTGTTATATCTCCACCAACTTATTAGTGTGTGTTATATCTCCACCAACTTATTAGTATGTGTTATATCTCTACCAACTTATTAGTATGTGTTATATCTCCACTAACTTATTAGTATGTGTTACATCTCCACCAACTTATTAGTATGTGTTATAATTCCACCAACTTATTAGTATGTGTTATATCTCCACCAACTTATTAGTATGTGTTATATCTCCACCAACTTATTAGTATGTGTTATATCTCCACCAACTTATTAGTATGTGTTATATCTCCACCAACTTATTAGTATGTGTTATATCTCTACCAACTTATTAGTATGTGTTATATCTCTAGCAACTTATTAGTATGTGTTGTATCTACACCAACTTATTAGTATGTGTTATATCTCTACCAACTTATTAGTATGTGTTATATCTCCACCAACTTATTAGTATGTGTTATATCTCCACCAACTTATTAGTTGTGTTATATCTACACCAACTTATTAGTATGTGTTATATCTCCACCAACTTATTAGTATGTGTTATATCTACACCAACTTATTAGTATGTGTTATATCTCTACCAACTTATTAGTATGTGTTACATCTACACCAACTTATTAGTATGTGTTATATCTCCACCAACTTATTAGTATGTGTTACATCTACACCAACTTATTAGTATGTGTTATATCTCCACCAACTTATTAGTATGTGTTATATCTCCACCAACTTATTAGTATGTGTTACATCTCCTCCACCAACTTATTAGTATGTGTTACATCTCCACCAACTTATTAGTATGTGTTACATCTACACCAACTTATTAGTATGTGTTATATCTCCACCAACTTATTAGTATGTGTTATATCTCCACCAACTTATTAGTATGTGTTATATCTCCACCAACTTATTAGTATGTGTTATATCTCCACCAACTTATTAGTATGTGTTATATCTACACCAACTTATTAGTATGTGTTATATCTCCACCAACTTATTAGTATGTGTTATATTTCCACCAACTTATTAGTATGTGTTATATCTACACCAACTTATTAGTATGTGTTATATCTCCACCAACTTATTAGTATGTGTTGTATCTCCACCAACTTAGTAGTATGTGTTATATCTCCACCAACTTATTAGTATGTGTTATATCTCCACCAACCTATTAGTATGTGTTATATCTCCACCAACTTATTAGTATGTGTTATATCTCCACCAACTTATTAGTATGTGTTACATCTCCACCAACTTATTAGTATGTGTTATATCTCCACCAACTTATTAGTATGTGTTATATCTACACCAACTTATTAGTATGTGTTACATCTCCACCAACTTATTAGTATGTGTTCTATCTCCACCAACTTATTAGTATGTGTTATATCTCCACCAACTTATTAGTATGTGTTATATCTACACCAACTTATTAGTATGTGTTATATCTCCACCAACTTATTAGTATGTGTTATATCTCCACCAACTTATTAGTATGTGTTATATCTCCACCAACTTATTAGTATGTGTTATACCTCCACCAACTTATTAGTATGTGTTATATCTACACCAACTTATTAGTATGTGTTATACCTCCACCAACTTATTAGTATGTGTTATATCTCCACCAACTTATAAGTATGTGTTATATCTCCACCAACTTATTAGTATGTGTTATATCTCCACCAACTTATTAGTATGTGTTATATCTCCACCAACGTATTAGTATGTGTTACATCTACACCAACTTATTAGTATGTGTTATATCTACACCAACTTATTAGTATGTGTTATATCTCCACCAATTTATTAGTATGTGTTATATCTCCACCAACTTATTAGTATGTCATATCTCCACCAACTTATTAGTATGTGTTATATCTCTACCAACTTATTAGTATGTGTTATATCTACAGCAACTTATTAGTATGTGTTATATCTCCACCAACTTATTAGTATGTGTTACATCTACACCAACTTATTAGTATGTGTTATATCTACACCAACTTATTAGTATGTGTTATATCTCCACCAACTTATTAGTATGTGTTACATCTACACCAACTTATTAGTATGTGTTATATCTACACCAACTTATTAGTATGTGTTATATCTCCACCAAGTTATTAGTATGTGTTACATCTCCACCAACTTATTAGTATGTGTTATATCTCCACCAACTTATTAGTATGTGTTATATCTCCACCAACTTATTAGTATGTGTTGTATCTCCACCAACTTATTAGTATGTGTTACATCACCACCAACTTACTAGTATGTGTTACATCTCCACCAACTTATTAGTATGTGTTATATCTCCACCAACTTATTAGTATGTGTTATATCTCCACCAACTTATTAGTATGTGTTATACCTCCACCAACTTATTAGTATGTGTTATAGCTCCACCAACTTATTAGTATGTGTTATACCTCCACCAACTTATTAGTATGTGTTATATCTCCACCAACTTATTAGTATGTGTTATATCTCCACCAACTTATTAGTATGTGTTATACCTCCACCAACTTATTAGTATGTGTTATATCTCCACCAACTTATTAGTATGTGTTATACCTCCACCAACTTATTAGTATGTGTTATATCTCCACCAACTTATAAGTATGTGTTATATCTCCACCAACTTATTAGTATGTGTTACATCTCCACCAACTTATTAGTATGTGTTATATCTCCACCAACTTATTAGTATGTATTATATCTCTACCAACTTATTAGTATGTGTTATATCTCCACCAACTTATTAGTATGTGTTGTATCTCCACCAACTTATTAGTATGTGTTACATCTCCACCAACTTATTAGTATGTGTTGTATCTCCACCAACTTATTAGTATGTGTTACATCACCACCAACTTACTAGTATGTGTTACATCTCCACCAACTTCTTGTATGTGTTATATCTCCACCAACTTATGAGTATGTGTTATATCTCCACCAACTTATTAGTATGTGTTATATCTACACCAACTTATTAGTATGTGTTATATCTCCACGAACTTATTAGTATGTGTTATATCTCCACCAACTTATTAGCATGTGTTATATCTACACCAACTTATTAGTATGTGTTATATCTCCACCAACTTATTAGTATGTGTTGTATCTCCACCAACTTATTAGTATGTGTTACATCACCACCAACTTACTAGTATGTGTTACATCTCCACCAACCTATTAGTATGTGTTATATCTCCACCAACTTATTAGTATGTGTTATATCTCCACCAACTTATTAGTATGTGTTATACCTCCACCAACTTATTAGTATGTGTTATATCTCCACCAACTTATTAGTATGTGTTATACCTCCACCAACTTATTAGTATGTGTTATATCTCCACCAACTTATTAGTATGTGTTATATCTCCACCAACTTATTAGTATGTGTTATACCTCCACCAACTTATTAGTATGTGTTATATCTCCACCAACTTATTAGTATGTGTTATACCTCCACCAACTTATTAGTATGTGTTATATCTCCACCAACTTATAAGTATGTGTTATATCTCCACCAACTTATTAGTATGTGTTACATCTCCACCAACTTATTAGTATGTGTTATATCTCCACCAACTTATTAGTATGTATTATATCTCTACCAACTTATTAGTATGTGTTATATCTCCACCAACTTATTAGTATGTGTTGTATCTCCACCAACTTATTAGTATGTGTTACATCTCCACCAACTTATTAGTATGTGTTGTATCTCCACCAACTTATTAGTATGTGTTATATCTACACCAACTTATTAGTATGTGTTGTATCTCCACCAACTTATTAGTATGTGTTATATCTCCACCAACTTATTAGTATGTGTTACATCACCACCAACTTACTAGTATGTGTTACATCTCCACCAACTTCTTGTATGTGTTATATCTCCACCAACTTATGAGTATGTGTTATATCTCCACCAACTTATTAGTATGTGTTATATCTACACCAACTTATTAGTATGTGTTATATCTCCACGAACTTATTAGTATGTGTTATATCTCCACCAACTTATTAGCATGTGTTATATCTACACCAACTTATTAGTATGTGTTATATCTACACCAACTTATTAGTATGTGTTGTATCACCACCAACTTATTAGCATGTGTTATATCTCCACCAACTTATTAGTATGTGTTGTATCTCCACCAACTTATTAGTATGTGTTGTATCTCCACCAACTTATTAGTATGTGTTATATCTCCACCAACTTATTAGTATGTGTTATATCTCCACCAACTTATTAGTATGTGTTATATCTCCACCAACTTATTAGTATGTGTTATATCTCCACCAACTTATTAGTATGTGTTATATCTCCACCAACTTATTAGTGTGTGTTATATCTCCACCAACTTATTAGTATGTGCTATATCTCTACCAACTTATTAGTATGTGTTATATCTCCACCAACTTATTAGTATGTGTTATATCTCCACCAACTTATTTGTATGTGTTATATCTCCACCAACTTATTAGTATGTGTTATATCTCCACCAACTTATTAGTATGTGTTATATCTCTACCAACTTATTAGTATGTGTTATATCTCCACCAACTTATTAGTATGTGTTATATCTCCACCAACTTATTAGTATGTGTTATATCTCCACCAACTTATTAGTATGTGTTATATCTACACCAACTTATTAGTATGTGTTGTATCTCCACCAACTTATTAGTATGTGTTATATCTCCACCAACTTATTAGTATGTGTTATATGTCCACCAACTTATTAGTATGTGTTATATCTCCACCAACTTATTAGTATGTGTTATATCTCCACCAACTTATTAGTACGTGTTATATCTCCACCAACTTATTAGTACGTGTTATATCTCCACCAAATTATTAGTACGTGTTATATCTCCACCAACTTATTAGTATGTGTTGTATCCCCACCAACTTATTAGTATGTGTTACACCTACACAAACTTATTAGTATGTGTTATATCTCCACCAACTTATTAGTATGTGTTATATCTCCACCAACTTATTAGTATGTATTATATCTCCACCAACTTATTAGTATGTGTTATATCTACACCAACTTATTAGTATGTGTTATATCTCCACCAACTTATGAGTATGTGTTATATCTCCACCAACTTATTAGTATGTGTTATATCTCCACCAACTTATTAGTATGTGTTATATCTCCACCAACTTATTAGTATGTGTTATATCTCCACCAACTTATTAGTATGTGTTATATCTCCACCAACTTATTAGTATGTGTTATATCTCCACCAACTTATTAGTGTGTGTTATATCTCCACCAACTTATTAGTATGTGCTATATCTCTACCAACTTATTAGTATGTGTTATATCTCCACCAACTTATTAGTATGTGTTATATCTCCACCAACTTATTTGTATGTGTTATATCTCCACCAACTTATTAGTATGTGTTATATCTCCACCAACTTATTAGTATGTGTTATATCTCTACCAACTTATTAGTATGTGTTATATCTCCACCAACTTATTAGTATGTGTTATATCTCCACCAACTTATTAGTATGTGTTATATCTCCACCAACTTATTAGTATGTGTTATATCTACACCAACTTATTAGTATGTGTTGTATCTCCACCAACTTATTAGTATGTGTTATATCTCCACCAACTTATTAGTATGTGTTATATGTCCACCAACTTATTAGTATGTGTTATATCTCCACCAACTTATTAGTATGTGTTATATCTCCACCAACTTATTAGTACGTGTTATATCTCCACCAACTTATTAGTACGTGTTATATCTCCACCAAATTATTAGTACGTGTTATATCTCCACCAACTTATTAGTATGTGTTGTATCCCCACCAACTTATTAGTATGTGTTACACCTACACAAACTTATTAGTATGTGTTATATCTCCACCAACTTATTAGTATGTGTTATATCTCCACCAACTTATTAGTATGTATTATATCTCCACCAACTTATTAGTATGTGTTATATCTACACCAACTTATTAGTATGTGTTATATCTCCACCAACTTATTAGTATGTGTTATATCTCCACCAACTTATTAGTATGTGTTATATCTACACCAACTTATTAGTATGTGTTGTATCTCCACCAACTTATTAGTATGTGTTATATCTCCACCAACTTATTAGTATGTGTTACACCTACACCAACTTATTAGTATGTGTTATATCTCCACCAACTTATTAGTATGTGTTATATCTCCACCAACTTATTAGTATGTGTTACACCTACACCAACTTATTAGTATGTGTTATATCTCCACCAACTTATTAGTATGTGTTATATCTCCACCAACTTATTAGTATGTGTTACACCTACACCAACTTATTAGTATGTGTTACATCTACACCAACTTATTAGTATGTGTTACACCTACACCAACTTATTAGTATGTGTTACACCTACACCAACTTTTTAGTATGTGTTATATCTCCACCAACTTATTAGTATGTGTTATATCTCCACCAACTTATTAGTATGTGTTACACCTACACCAACTTATTAGTATGTGTTACACCTACACCAACTTTTTAGTATGTGTTATATCTCCACCAACTTATTAGTATGTGTTATATCTACACCAACTTATTAGTATGTGTTACATCTACACCAACTTATTAGTATTTGTTATATCTACACCAACTTATTAGTATGTGTCACATCTCCACCAACTTATTAGTATGTGTTATATCTCCAGCAACTTATTAGTATGTGTTATATCTCCACCAACTTATTAGTATGTGTTATATCTACACCAACTTATTAGTATGTGTTATATCTCCACCAACTTATTAGTACGTGTCATATCTCCACCAACTTATTAGTATGTGTGATATCTCCACCAACTTATTAGTATGTGTTATATCTCCAGCAACTTATTAGTATGTGTTATATCTCCAGCAACTTATTAGTATGTGTTATATCTCCAGCAACTTATTAGTATGTGTTATATCTCCACCAACTTATTAGTATGTGTTATATCTCCAGCAACTTATTAGTATGTGTTATATGTCCACCAACTTATTAGTATGTGTTATATCTCCACCAACTTATTAGTATGTGTCATATCTCCACCAACTTATTAGTATGTGTTATATCTCCACCAACTTATTAGTATGTGTTATATCTCCAGCAACTTATTAGTATGTGTTATATCTCCAGCAACTTATTAGTATGTGTTATATGTCCACCAACTTATTAGTATGTGTTATATCTCCAGCAACTTATTAGTATGTGTTATATCTCCAGCAACTTATTAGTATGTGTTATATCTCCAGCAACTTATTAGTATGTGTTATATGTCCACCAACTTATTAGTATGTGTTATATCTCCACCAACTTATTAGTATGTGTTATATCCCCACCAACTTATTAGTATGTGTTATATCTCCAGCAACTTATTAGTATGTGTTATATCTCCAGCAACTTATTAGTGTGTGTTATATCTCCACCAACTTATTAGTATGTGTTATATCTCCAGCAACTTATTAGTATGTGTTATATCTCCAGCAACTTATTAGTATGTGTTATATCTCCACCAACTTATTAGTATGTGTTATATCTCCAGCAGCACTTGACAGAGGATGCTGGCAGGTCGGCGTCATGGCGGACAGCATTGAGCAGGGATTTGGCGAAGGCGACATTGTGCCAGCTGCAGCCTCCTCGCCCGGGCCGACAGCCCTTTAGTAGTGGCTGTCAGACGCAGCATTGTGGCTGCTAGTTTAGCCGGGGAATCTAGACAGAGGTTTTCCTGCTCCGTCGCTCCTGTGGGATTGAGGCCAAATCTTCACTGTGGGCGGCGATAAGCGTCTTATCTGCTGTTGGAGGAGGAGAGTGCAGCACAGCTCAAGTGAGTGTCACTCAGGTGAGAGTGTGGGCACCACACACACACACACACACACACACACACACACACACACACACACACACACACACACATGCACACACACACACTCACACCCATTTGCTTTAATCACACTTCAAAACTAAGGACATGGCCACTTGCACCGCGGCAAAATATGTTATTGTAACGTAACACGTCAGTTATCGCCGACAATAGACGCCTGTATCGGCTCGCGCGGGGTCGGCGACACAAAATGTTCAAAGAGTTGGTTTAAAGATACAAAAAAAAAACGTCTGTCTGGAGCCGCTAGAAATTAAAAGCCCTCTAAAGGTTATAAGGAAGGCAACACGTGATGTAAGTGTCTATATTAGCCTACTATCAAAATGACTTTAAAAGTCATATATAAGTGTTATAATGAACACAACACATGACGCAAGTGTCTATATTAGCCTACTATCAAAATGACTTTAAAAGTCTTATATAAGTGTTATAATGAAGACAACACATGATGTAAGTGTCTACATTAGTTATATTAGCCTACTATCAAAATGACTTTAAAAGTCTTATATAAGTGTTATAATGAAGGCAACACATGATGTAAGTGTCTATATTAGCCTTCTATCAAAATTACTTTAAAAGTCTTATATAAGTGTTATAATGAAGGCAACACATGACGTAAGTGTCTATATTAGCCTTCTATCAAAATTACTTTAAAAGTCTTATATAAGTGTTATAATGAAGGCAACACATGATGTAAGTGTCTATATTAGCCTACTATCAAAATGGCTTTAAAAGTCTTGTATAAGTGTTATAATGAAGGCAACACGTGATGTAAGTGTCTATATTAGCCTACTATCAAAATGGCTTTAAAAGTCTTATATAAGTGTTATAATGAAGGCAACACATGATGTAAGTGTCTATACTGGCCTACTATCAAAATGGCTTTAAAAGTCTTATATAAGTGTTATAATGAAGGCAACACATGATGTAAGTGTCTATATTAGCTATATTAGCCTACTATCAAAATGACTTTAAAAGTCTTATATAAGTGTTATAATGAAGGCAACACGTGATGTAAGTGTCTATACTGGCCTACTATCAAAATGGCTTTAAAAGTCTTATATAAGTGTTATAATGAAGACAACACATGATGTAAGTGTCTATATTAGCCTACTATCAAAATGACTTTAAAAGTCTTATATAAGTGTTATAATGAAGGCAACACGTGATGTAAGTGTCTATATTAGCCTACTATCAAAATGACTTTAAAAGTCTTATATAAGTGTTATAATGAAGGCAACACATGATGTAAGTGTCTATATTAGCCTACTATCAAAATGGCTTTAAAAGTCTTATATAAGTGTTATAATGAAGGCAACACATGATGTAAGTGTCTATATTAGCCTACTATCAAAATGACTTTAAAAGTCTTATATAAGTGTTATAATGAAGGCAACACATGATGTAAGTGTCTATATTAGCTATATTAGCCTACTATCAAAATGACTTTAAAAGTCTTATATAAGTGTTATAATGAAGGCAACACATGATGTAAGTGTCTATATTAGCCTACTATCAAAATGGCTTTAAAAGTCTTATATAAGTGTTATAATGAAGGCAACACATGATGTAAGTGTCTATATTAGCCTACTATCAAAATGACTTTAAAAGTCTTATATAAGTGTTATAATGAAGACAACACAATTATGGTGTGGGGTTGGTTTCTCAGGAGCTGGGCGTGGCCCCTTAGTTCCAGTGAACGGAACTTTGAATGCTTCAGGATACCAAAACATTTTGGACAATTCCATGCTCCCAACCTTGTTGCTCCCTTCCTCTTCCAACATGACTGTGCACCAGTGCACAAAGCAAGGTCCATGACAGAGTCTGGTGTGGATGAACTTGACTGGCCTGCACAGAGTCCTGACCTGAACCCGATAGAGCACCTTTTGGGGATGAATTAGAACGGAGACTGAGAGCCAGGCCTTCTCCACCAACATCAGTGTGTGACCTCACCAATGCACTTTTGGAAGAATGGTCGTAAAATTGCTATAAAGACACTCCGCAACCTTGTGGACAGCCTTCCCAGAAGAGTTGAAGCTGTAATAGCTGCAAAAGGTCATATTGAAGCCTATGGGTTAGAATTGGGATGGCACTTCAACTTCATATGTGAGTCAAGGCAGGTGACCAAATACTTTTGGTAATGTAGTGTATACCGTAATTTCCGGACTATAAGCCGCACCTGACTATAAGCCGCACCAGCTAAATTTAGGGGAAAATACAGATTGCTCCATATATAAGCCGCACCCGACTATAAGCCGCAGGGTTTTGATGTGTAATTAGCGTAGTATATAGGGGTTCCTGCTACCACGGAGGGGATTGTCGGGACAGAGATGACTGTTTGGGAACGCAAAGCGTCCCATTTATTAACAATAAATCTTTCAATCATTCAATCAAACTTTCACATCTTTGACATGGCGAACAGCATTCGTGCAGAGTACAAATAATACAACGGTGCAAAGTAATACAAAGTGCTCGCCTGTACGTTATCAAAATAACCAGCCTACCGGTATATGAAAAGTCAGTCTTTAATCATTCTGTCATCGTCTTCCTCCTGCGTACTAAAACCACCGAAATCCTCTTCGTCGGTGTCGGAGAAGAACAGGCCGTAAATAAGCCGCACCCTTGTATAAGCCGCAGGGACCAGAACGAGGGGAAAAAGTAGCGGCTTATAGTCCGGAAATTACGGTATATTATATTTTACTGGCAGAAAATAGCTTTCTTACTTGCAAATTGATTTTTTAATTGAAGAAAATTGTTTATAAACTTGCGAATCTTTTTTATTGAGGAAAATATATTTTATGCTTGGCAGAAAATAGTTTTTCTTACTTTTTAATTGAAGAAAATTGTTTTTATACTTAAGAATTTATTTTTCTACTTGCAGAAAATATACTTTTTTTTTTTTTACTTACGAATCGATTTTTCATAGAAGAAAATAGTTTTTATACGTACAAATCTTTTTAATTGAAGAAAATATATATTTTTTTAACTTAAAAATATTTTTTTTACTTGGAGAAAATAGTTTTCATACTTGTGAATTTCTTTAATTGTGAAAATGTTTTTATACTTGCGAATCGATTTTCTATTTGTAAAAAAATGCTTTGATACTTGCAAATTTTATTTTTATTTTTTTCAGAATATTTATTTTTATACTTTCTAATTGTTTTTTTTACTGGTAGAACAATTATTTTTTTACTTGCAAATTTTTTTTTAAATTGAAGAACATTGTTTTTATACTTGCAAATCTTTTTAATTGAAGAAAATAGTGGTTGTTTTTTACTTGCAAATCAATATTTTTAATTGAAGAAAATTATTTTTATACCTGCAAATCTTTTTAATTGAAGAGCTTTTTTTTTTTTTTTTAACTTGAGAATAAATGTTTTACTTGGATAAAATAGTTTTTTATACTTGCAAATCTTTTTAATTGAAAAACAAAAGTTTTTATAGTTGTGAATTTCTTTAATTGTAAAAAAGTTTTTATACTTGTGAATTTCTTTAATTGTAAAAATGTTTTTATACTTGCCAATCGATTTTCTATTTGTAAAAAAATGCTTTGATTCTTGCAAATTGTTTTTTTTTATTTGCAGATTTTTTTTTTTAGACTTTCGAATTGTTTTATATACTTGCAAATCTTTTTAATTGAAGAAAATAGTTGTTATTTTTTACTTGCAAATCGATATTTTTAATTGAAGAAAATTATTTATATACCTGCAAGTATTTTTAATTGAAGAAAATATATATTTTTTTAACTTGAAAATAAATGTTTTACTTGGAGAAAATAGTTTTTTATACTTGCAAATCTTTTTAATTGAAAAAAAAAAAAGTTTTTATACTTGCTAATCGATTTTTTATTTGTAAAAAAAATGCTTTGACACTTGCAAATTGTTTTTTTTTAATTTGCAGAATTTTTTTTTTTTTAATATTTTTGAATCGGTTTTTTTTTAACTGGCAGAAAAATATTTTTTTTACTTGCAAATTTATTTTTTAATTGAAGAAAATTGTTTTTATACTTGTAAATCTTTTTAATTTAAGAAAATAATTTTTTTTAAACATGAAAATCAATCATTTTAACTGAAAAAAATATTTTCATACTTGCAAATCTTTTTAATCGCAATAATTGGTTTTTATACTCGCAAATCGATTTTCTATTTGTAAAAAAATGCTTTGATACTTGCAAATTCTTTTTTTTTTATTTGCAGAATTTTTTTTTAGACTTTCGAATTGTTTTATATACTTGCAAATCTTTTTAATTGAAGAAAATAGTTGTTATTTTTTACTTGCAAATCGATATTTTTAATTGAAGAAAATTATGTATATACCTGCAAGTATTTTTAATTGAAGAAAATATATATTTTTTTTAACTTGAAAATAAATGTTTTACTTGGAGAAAATAGTTTTTTATACTTGCAAATCTTTTTAATTGGAAAAAAAAAAAAGTTTTTATACTTGCTAATCGATTTTTTATTTGTAAAAAAAATGCTTTGACACTTGCAAATTGTTTTTTTTTAATTTGCAGAATTTTTTTTTTTTAAATATTTTTGAATCGTTTTTTTTTTAACTGGCAGAAAAATATTTTTTTTACTTGCAAATTTATTTTTTAATTGAAGAAAATTGTTTTTATACTTGTAAATCTTTTTAATTGAAGAAAATAATTTTTTTAAAACTTAAAAAACTATCATTTTAACTGAAAAAAATATTTTCATACTTGCAAATCTTTTTAATCGCAAAAATTGGTTTTTATACTGGCGAATCGATTTTCTATTTGTACAAAAAAATGCTTTGATACTTGCAAATTTTTTTTTTTTATTGAAAAATTTTTTTTTTTATACTTTCGAATTGTTTTTTTTACTGGCAGAATTTTTTTTTTTTTTACTTGCTAATTGATTTTTTTATTGAAGAAAATTGTTTTTTTTTTAACTTACAAATCAATCTTTTTAACTGAAAAAAAAAATATTTCTTTACTTTCTAATTGCTTTTTTATCTGCAGAAAAAATGTTTTGACACTTTCAAACAGTTTTTTTATTTGCAGAATATTGTTTTTATACTTGCTGATCGTTCTTTTCATTGAATTATTATTTTTTTCTTCCCACTTGCGAACGGTTGGGTGTAAGTAAAAACTTTTGTGTGTGTTTTGGCAGTAATTTCACTTCATAATGTTCCCTTAAACTCTTGTCCTCGCTGGCATCCGTACAATTGTTGTGGATAGGCACAAAACTTCACCAAGACTTTCCACAAAGACAAACGGTGCGATTGAGGTCAGCCGCCATTGTTCCCCACAAAGGCCGAGAGGCGAATACAAGCAGCATTCAGTCGCCTCCTTTCATGCGCGTCTTTGCCGCCACGTCTTGTTGTCGCCAACACCCCAAGGTCCCTCGAGTAAAAATCAATCGGCGGATTGTGCGGCGCTCCTTGTTTGAAGTCCATTGTGGTGTTATTCCCCGGCCAGGTAGCGCAAGAATGCCGCTTTTCTTCCCGCCGTGCTTGATCCACAATATTGGCAAATGGTCCTTAATGCGCCTCAATGCCAGCTAACTCCGACGCTTCAAGCCTTTCACGCGCCGCAGAATGGAAAAGATTGAACAGACGCGGATGATTTATTCAAAGAAAAAGGCGTGGAGAGTTTGGAATGAGAAGCACGACTGCATTCTTCTGCCGAGGGTGCGTTATTTTCTCACACAAAGCCCAATCTGTGGTCATTGTGCCTCCACAAAGGAGTCAGTTGACGGACGGAATAAAGTTCCGTAAGACCATATCGACATACATCGCGATACGTCTTCGACATCAAGGAAAAATGTGTTTGATTAAACGTTTTCTTCTTCTTCGTCGGAAGAAAGCGGAGATTGAGGATCGAGGTTGGTCAAACCCAGCAGGCACAAGACGTTGATACAACGTTGATTATACGTACATGTCCTTTAAAAGTGACTTTGAAACAACCTTGCAAAATAGTTGTGTTTGTCAATTGAGACAACGTTGATGTGTAACGCTGGATCCACGTTGTTGGTTGGGAAATGACCACATTTCAATGTTAAATCAACGTCGCAACCTGACATTGATTCAACGTCGTCAAAAAGCAGGTTGTTTCTGCGTTGTATTTGTGTTGTAGAATATTGGTTGGGAAATGACCAACTTTCAATGGTCAAATCAACGTCAGAAACTGACATTGATTCAACGTTGTCAAAAAGTATGTTGTTCCAATGTTGTGTTTGTGTTGGGAAATGACCATTTTCCAAAGGTCAAATCAGCGTCACAACCCAACATTGATTTAACGTTGTCAAAAAGCATGTTGTTTCAACGTTGTATTTGTGTTGTAGAATATTGGTTGGGAAATGACCAAATTTCAATGGTCAAATCAACGTCAGAACCCGACATTGATTCAGCGTTGTCAAAAATCATGTTGTTTCAATGTTGTATTTGTGTTGGGAAATGACCAAATTTCAATGGTCGAATCAACGTCACAACCCAACATTGATTAAACGTTGTCAAAAAGTATGTTGTTTTAACGTTGTATTTGTGTTGTAGAATATTGGTTAGGAAATGACCACATTTTAATGGTCAAATCAACGTCAGAACCTGACATTGATTCAACGTTGTCAAAAAGCATGTTGTTTCAACGTTGTATTTGTGTTGTAGAATATTGGTTGGGAAATGACCACATTTCAATGGTCAAATCAACGTCACAACCTGACATTGAATAAACTTCCAAAAGTATGTTGTTTCAACGTTGTATTTGTTTTGTAGAATATTGGTTAGGAAATGACCACATTTCAATGGTCAAATCAACGTCAGAACCTGACATCGATTCAACGTCGTCAAAAAGCATGTTGTTTCAATGTTGTGTTTGTGTTGGGAAATGACCATTTTCCAAAGGTCAAATCAGCGTCACAACCCGACATTGATTCAACGTTGTCAAAAAGCATGTTGTTTCAACGTTGTATTTGTGTTGTAGAATATTGGTTGGGAAATGACCAAATTTCAATGTTAAATCAACGTCACAACCTGACATTGATTCAACGTTGTCAAAAAGCATGTTGTTTCAACGTTGTATTTGTGTTGGGAAATGACCAAATTTCAATGGTCGAATCAACGTCACAACCCAACATTGATTAAACGTTGTCAAAAAGTATGTTGTTTTAACGTTGTATTTGTGTTGTAGAACATTGGTTAGGAAATGACCACATTTTAATGGTCAAATCAACGTCAGAACCTGACATTGATTCAACGTTGTCAAAAAGCATGTTGTTTCAACGTTGTATTTGTGTTGTAGAATATTGGTTGGGAAATGACCACATTTCAATGGTCATATCAACGTCACAACCTGACATTGAATAAACTTCCAAAAGTATGTTGTTTCAACGTTGTATTTGTTTTGTAGAATATTGGTTAGGAAATGACCACATTTCAATGGTCAAATCAACGTCAGAACCTGACATCGATTCAACGTCGTCAAAAAGCATGTTGTTTCAATGTTGTGTTTGTGTTGGGAAATGACCATTTTCCAAAGGTCAAATCAGCGTCACAACCCAACATTGATTAAACGTTGTCAAAAAGCATGTTGTTTCAACGTTGTATTTGTGTTGTAGAATATTGGTTGGGAAATGACCAAATTTCAATGTTAAATCAACGTCACAACCTGACATTGATTCAACGTTGTCAAAAAGCATGTTGTTTCAACGTTGTATTTGTGTTGGGAAATGACCAAATTTCAATGGTCGAATCAACGTCACAACCCAACATTGATTAAACGTTGTCAAAAAGTATGTTGTTTTAACGTTGTATTTGTGTTGTAGAATATTGGTTAGGAAATGACCACATTTTAATGGTCAAATCAACGTCAGAACCTGACATTGATTCAACGTTGTCAAAAAGCATGTTGTTTCAACGTTGTATTTGTGTTGTAGAATATTGGTTGGGAAATGACCACATTTCAATGGTCATATCAACGTCACAACCTGACATTGAATAAACTTCCAAAAGTATGTTGTTTCAACGTTGTATTTGTTTTGTAGAATATTGGTTAGGAAATGACCACATTTCAATGGTCAAATCAACGTCAGAACCTGACATCGATTCAACGTCGTCAAAAAGCATGTTGTTTCAATGTTGTGTTTGTGTTGGGAAATGACCATTTTCCAAAGGTCAAATCAGCGTCACAACCCAACATTGATTAAACGTTGTCAAAAAGCATGTTGTTTCAACGTTGTATTTGTGTTGTAGAATATTGGTTGGGAAATGACCAAACTTCAATGGTCAAATCAACGTCAGAACCCAACATTGATTCAACGTCGTCAAAAAGCATGTTGTTTCAACGTTGTATTTGCCAAACTTCAATGGTCAAATCAACGTCACTACCCGACATTGATTCAACGTTGTCAAAAAGCATGTTGTTTCAACGTTGTATTTGTGTTGTAGAATATTGGTTGGGAAATGACCACATTTCAATGGTCAAATCAACGTCAGAAACTGACATTGAATAAACTTCCAAAAGTATGTTGTTTCAACGTTGTATTTGTTTTGTAGAATATTAGTTGGGACTTGACCAAATTTCAATGGTCAAATCAACGTCAGAACCTGACATTGATTCAACGTTGTCAAAAAGTATGTTGTTTCAATGTTGTGTTTGTGTTGGGAAATGACCATTTTCCACAGGTCAAATCAGCGTCACAACCCAACATTGATTCAACGTCGTCAAAAAGCATGTTGTTTCAACGTTGTATTTGTGTTGTAGAATATTGGTTGGGAAATGACCAAATTTCAATGTTAAATCAACGTCACAACCTGACATTGATTCAACGTTGTCAAAAAGCATGTTGTTTCAACGTTGTATTTGTGTTGGGAAATGACCAAATTTCAATGGTCAAATCAACGTCACAACCCAACATTGATTAAACGTTGTCAAAAAGCATGTTGTTTCAACGTTGTATTTGTGTTGTAGAATATTGGTTAGGAAATGACCAAATTTCAATGGTCAAATCAACATCAGAACCCAACATTGATTAAACGTTGTCAAAAAGCATGTTGTTTCAACGTTGTGTTTGTGTTGTAGAATATTGGTTGGGAAATGACCAAATTTCAATGGTCAAATCAACGTCAGAACCTGACATTGATTCAACGTCGTCAAAAAGCATGTTGTTTCAATGTTGTGTTTGTGTTGGGAAATGACCATTTTCCAAAGGTCAAATCAGCGTCACAACCCGACATTGATTCAACGTTGTCAAAAAGCATGTTGTTTCAACGTTGTATTTGTGTTGTAGAATATTGGTTGGGAAATGACCAAATTTCAATGGTCAAATCAACGTCACAACCCGACATTGATTAAACGTTGTCAAAAAGCATGTTGTTTCAACGTTGTATTTGTGTTGTATTTGTGTTGTAGAATATTGGTTGGGAAATGACCAAATTTCAATGGTCAAATCAACATCAGAACCCAACATTGATTAAACGTTGTCAAAAAGCATGTTGTTTCAACGTTGTGTTTGTGTTGTAGAATATTGGTTGGGAAATGACCAAATTTCAATGGTCAAATCAACGTCAGAACCTGACATTGATTCAACGTCGTCAAAAAGCATGTTGTTTCAATGTTGTGTTTGTGTTGGGAAATGACCATTTTCCAAAGGTCAAATCAGCGTCACAACCCGACATTGATTCAACGTTGTCAAAAAGCATGTTGTTTCAACGTTGTATTTGTGTTGTAGAATATTGGTTGGGAAATGACCAAATTTCAATGGTCAAATCAACGTCACAACCCGACATTGATTAAACGTTGTCAAAAAGCATGTTTTAATGTTAAGTTTGAGTTACTCAACTTCAGGACCTAATTCAACAAGTTCTCAACGTTGTTTCAACGTCTTGTACCTGCTGGGTAGGCACTCGCTCTCTGGTAACCGAGCAACACAGGAAGCAATCAGTGGGAGTGACACGCTAACAGCCAATCAGGTGACAGTATCAACTATCAAGTTTGGTTGATTCTTTGCATGGAGTGAGAAGAGAAAGTCAAAAATGAAGAAATTGTGGATAAAAGAGGAGAAGTCACCTGCATAGTTTGGCACTTTTGGGTATTTTTTCAAAGGGACCGTAGTCAGACCAATGTGGTCTGTAAATGATGCAAGGTGCTCTTCCCCACCAAGAACTGAGCCACACTCACCCTTTAGAGCACAGCTGTAACTTCCTGGCACTCAGCCTTCAGAAAATAGTTCTTCTCAGGTTTCTCAATAGGCCATTTTCCACCGCAGGAACTTTTTCCAGGAGCTTCTCCAATACCCAGGTAATTAAAGTTCCCCCTCTGTTTTCACCCAAAACTACCCGGGGTCCATTTAGTTCTTTCAGAACCTTTCGGAGTTCCTCCTAGCAAGGTGGGACTTTTCCAAGCAACCAGGAACCTTTTCTGGGGCGGGCTGTGCAGTCGAAGGCTGATTGGTTGAACACAATTGGGGGCGTTCCTTAAACTTCTTTGTCAAACCCACGACCGCCATTGGAATATACACGGCGACTTGATTATTTCTTGTGTATTCCTATTAGAACAATCTTGACAACGGAGAGAAAGAAGAACGAAAGGAAATTTCGAAATGCAGGAACTTTTGTGGGGCATCTTTGTGCTGAGGATCTATTTTGGAGTGTTTTTGTCAGGTGCTGTAGGTCTTGAACCCCAAGATGCAGAGATGGCAGGCGTAGCGCAGGAAAACAGGAAACAGGAAACCAGGTTGAACCCTGACTGGAGGGCGAGGCAGGCATAAATAGCAGCCTGATTGGCAACTGCAACCAGGAGCGCCAGGCTGCCAATCAGGGACAGGTGAGGGAAACCAGCGCTCAGGAACCAGCGCTTAGTGGAACTAAAATAAGAGCACGGACAGGAAATAAACACAAACTAAGGAAACACAACCAGACGTGATTGTGACAGATCGTCACAGTACCCCCCTTTAGGGACGGATTCCAGATGTCCCAAAAAAAGACAAGGTTCAAAAGTCACGGGAGGGGGGAGGGAGGAATGACCGAAGGTTGCCCAACTGCGCCCCTACCTCAAAAGGCCAGTCCAGGCCATGTGCCCCCCGCAGCCAGCTGGGAAGAGCCAGGTGGCGCTGACACATTGAACGCTGCTGCATCTGGCGAGGAGGGCGACCACGGAACGACCACTCTCTTGGCCGATGAGGAGGAGGCATGCGGGCGTTTGATGGCCGGTTTGAAGGCAAGCTGGAGGACTCCAGGACGAGCACCGACGATGGGCCCGTGGGACGGCCCGCCAGAGACGCAGTTAAGGGCGCCGTGGGACGGCCCGCCGGAGACATAGATGACGGCACCGTGGGACGGCCCGCCAGAGATGGCCCGCCGGAGACGTAGATGACGGACCGCCGGAGACAGAGATGAAGGCCCCCCCGGAGACGTAGATGATGGCGCCGTCATCTACGTTTTCGGCAGGCTGTCCCCCAGCGTCATCATCTGCATCTCCGACGGGCCATCGTCTCCGTCTGCGGCGGGCCGTCCCACAGGGCCTTCATCTCTGTCTCCGGCGGTCCGTCAGATGATGGCGCCGTGGGAAGGCCCGCCGGAGACATAGATGACGGCGCCGTGGGACAGCCCACCGGAGACGTAGATGACGGCGCCATGAGACGGCCTGCCGGAGATGGCCCACCGGAGACGTAGATGACGGACCGCCGGAGACAGAGATGAAGGCCCCCCTGAGACATAGATGATGGCGCCGTCATCTACGTTTTCGGTGGGCCGTCCCACGGCGACGTCATCTGCATCTCCGGCGGTCCGTCAGATGATGGCGCCGTGGGACGGCCCCCCGGAGACATAGATGGCGGCGCCGTGGGACGGCCCCCCGGAGACATAGATGGCGGCGCCGTGGGACGGCCCGCCAGAGACCCAGATGACGGCGCCATCATCTGGGTCTCCGGCGGGCCGTCCCATGGCGCCATCATCTGACGGACCGGCGGAGAGGGAGATGAAGGCCCCGTGGGACGGCCCGCCGGAGACGGAGATGATGGCCCGTCGGAGATGCAGATGACGACGCCGTGGGACGGCCCGCCGAAAACGTAGATGGCGGCGCCGTGGGAGGGAGATAAAGGCGCCGTGGTATGGTCCACCGGAGACGGAGATGACGGCCCTTCGGAGATGCAGATGACGCAGATGACGTCATCTCCGTCTCCGGCAGGCCGTCAGATGACGGCGCCGTGGGACGGCCCGCCGGAGACGCAGTTAAGGGCGCCGTGGGACGGCCCGCCGGAGACATAGATGACGGCGCCGTGGGACAGCCTGCCGGAGACGTAGATGACGGCGCCATGGGACGGCCCGCCAGAGATGGCCCGCCAGAGATGGCCCGCCGGAGACGTAGATGACGGACCGCCGGAGACAGAGATGAAGGCCCCCCTGAGACATAGATGATGGCGCCGTCATCTACGTTTTCGGTGGGCCGTCCCACGGCGTCGTCATCTGCATCTCCGACGGGCCATCGTCTCGGTCTGCGGCGGGCCGTCCCACGGGGCCTTCATCTCCGTCTCCGGCGGTCCGTCAGATGATGGCGCCGTGGGACGGCCCCCCGGAGACATAGATGGCGGCGCCGTGGGACGGCCCGCCAGAGACCCCGATGACGGCGCCATCATCTGGGTCTCTGGCGGGCCGTCCCACGGCGCCATCATCTGACGGACCGGCGGAGAGGGAGATGAAGGCCCCGTGGGACGCCCCGCCGGAGACGGAGATGATGGCCCGTCGAAGACAAAGATGGCGTGTCCAGAGCTGGAGCAGCATGCGGCTGAGGAGGCCTCACTGGGAGAGGTGAGAGCTGTGCTTCCCCTGTTGCACGGCTGACAGCTAATTGTTTAATTATGGTGTGGAAGGACTCTTCCCTCCGGGTTCCTCTGACCACCAAGGAGAGACATGACGGCTTGACAGGTTTATAACTTTGTTTATTTTTCAATTGGGTCGGGTCGCTTTTCAGCACTCGCCTATTCTGCCTGTCTCGCTCTTCCGGTCGCTTTTCAGCCTTCCTCGTCTCCGGTGACGGCCGTGCTCTTCGGGTTGCTTTTCAGCTTGCCACTTGTGTCTCCGTCTCGCTCTCCGCCTTGCTCTCGCTTCCGCTCGTGCTCGGGTTCGGGTTCTCTCTTTGCTACTCGCTCCACCTTCTCCAGCTTCTCCTCCCCCGTCCTTCTTGGCTGCTGCCAGGTGATTACACAAACGCGCCCAGGTGGGCCATCTACGCACCTGTCGCCCATCTCTGAGCCGGCCCCGGCGCGCCCCGCCAAGCTGCAGGTCCGCCGGCCACGCCTCCTCACATATTATGTCTACTTCCGAATCTTATTTCACTTATATCAGAAACACAAAGATTGATTTTTAATTTGATCCTTTTACATTGATTCATATTTGTTTTTCTACCGTTAGTCACCCTGACAACGAATGTAATCCCGTCCTCAGCCTTTGTCGTTCAACGTAGGAAAATGACACGCTGTAAAATATTACACAGCAAGGTTGAGCTGGTGTGCTAGCCTTAGCGCGCTTCAGTAAACCCCGCTTCCAAAACACCACTTTGAGATAGTCCCTCCCCCTGATCCCCCCCCCGATCAAAATATTTACCAGAATGTCTTTTTCTCTTTTCCTATTCCAGCACAATGATTATTTGGGATGCAGGAGTTGTTGTGACGCGTGATGGCTGTCAGCAAGTCTGGGATTAAGGGCAGCATCAGGCAGACATGTGTCCTTTCTGCTTTTGTGTCTTTTCCCCGCTCTTATCTGGGCCAAATATAATTTTTTATCTCTCTTCATTCAGAATGACAGTTCCTCAAAGTCTCTCCCCGCTGAGGGATATTCATTACTTTTTGTGGACCATCTCTGGCCATATCTCATCTATTTCACTCTCTCAGAAAAGCCCTTTTTTTTTTTTTACTCTGCTATGACCTTCCTGCTCAAATTGCCTGGCTGCTCTTATTCACACTTTGAGATTCCCTGGAAGAATATTGCGCCCGCCGGATTTCCCGCACTCTTAGCTGCCCAATAAGTTGTGACAGGACCTGGCGTGTGTGTGTGTGTGTGTGTGTGTGTGTGTGTGTGTGTTTCCTCAGCTTAGGCGGACGTGACAACCGTCTGTACTGCGCTCCTACTTTTTTTAACCTCGCAAGAAAGAGTTGTCATGGACGACTACTTCTTAGACCTCCGCCAAGCCCAAAATATTCATATCCTGTCGGGGTTGTCCCCATACCAATATTTTGGTACAGTTCGATGCTTTTCTAAATATAGGGGACCACAAATAAATGTCATTATTGTCTTTATTTGAACAAAAAAATCTGAGGGTACATGAAACATACGTTTGTTATTGTCATTTAGTCCTTAAATAAAGGACACCACGTCCACAGTTTCCGAAAACAATTTGAAATGTGGACTCGTCAGACCACAGAACACTTTTCCACTTTGCATCAGTCCATCTTAGATGAGCTCGGGCTCAGCGAAGCGTTTCTGGGTGTTGTTGATAAATGGCTTTGGCTTTGCATAGGAGAGTTTTAACTTGCACTTACAGATGTAGCGACCGACTGTAGTTACTGACAGTGGTTTTCTGAAGTGTTCCTGAGCCCATGTGGTGATATCCTTTACACACTGATGTGGCTTTTTGATGCAGTACCGCCTGAGGGATCCAAGGTCCGTAATATCATGGCTTACGTGCAGTGATTTCTCCAGGTTCTCTGAACCTTTTGATGGCTCCACCATGGACTGGACTTTCGCTGATGTGTTGGACTTTCACAATATTATGTCAGACCCACTCGACACCGAGGATGTCGTTGTGGCTTGTACAGCCCTTTGAGACACTTGTGATTTAGGGCTATATAAATAAACATTGATTGATTGATTGATTGATGATATTACGGACCGTAGATGGTGAAATTATTGTATCTCTTATGTGTGACTGCCATCATATGGCAGTCTACACGTATCTCTTATGTGTGACTGCCATCATATTGCAATCTACACGTAACTGTTATGTGTGACTGCCATCATATTGCAGTCTACACATATCTCTTATGTGTGACTGCCATCATATTGCATTCTACACGTAACTGTTATGTGTGACTGCCATCATATTGCAGTCTACACATATCTCTTATGTGTGACTGCCATCGTATTGCAATCTACACGTATCTCTTATGTGTGACTGCCTTCATATTGCAATCTACACGTGTCTCTTATGTGTGACTGCCATCGTCTGGCAGTCTACACATATCTCTTATGTGTGACTGCCATCGTATTGCAATCTACACGTATCTCTTATGTGTGACTGCCTTCATATTGCAATCTACACGTGTCTCTTATGTGTGACTGCCATCGTCTGGCAGTCTACACGTATCTCTTATGTGTGACTGCCTTCATATTGCAATCTACACGTATCTCTTATGTGTGACTGCCTTCATAGTGCAGTCTACACATATCTCTTATGTGTGACCGCCATCATCTTGCAATCTACACCTTTCTCTTATGTGTGACTGCCATCATAGTGCAGTCTACACATATCTCTTATGTGTGACTGCCATCATATTGCAGTCTACACGTATCTCTTATGTGTGACTGCCATCATATTGCAGTCTACACGTATCTCTTATGTGTGACTGCCATCATATTGCAATCTACACGTATCTCTTATGTGTGACTGCCATCATCTTGCAATCTACACCTTTCTCTTATGTGTGACTGCCATCATAGTGCAGTCTACACATATCTCTTATGTGTGACTGCCATCATATTGCAGTCTACACGTATCTCTTATGTGTGACTGCCTTCATAGTGCAGTCTACACATATCTCTTATGTGTGACTACCATCATATTGCATTCCATACATATCTCTTATGTGTGACTGCCATCATATTGCATTCCATACATATCTCTTATGTGTGACTGCCATCATCTTGCAATCTACATGTATCTCTTATGTGTGACCGCCATTATATTGCAGTCTACACATATCTCTTATGTGTGACTGCCTTCATATTGCAATCTACACGTATCTCTTATGTGTGACTGACATCATCTTGCAGTCCACACGTATCTCTTATGTGTGACTGCCATCATCTTGCCATCTACACGTATCTCTTATGTGTGACTGCCATCTACTGGTCACACTTATCATCTCACCATGTACCAAATAAAATTGCTTCAAGGTCGGTAAGCACAACCAAAATTATTCCGTACATTAGGCACACCGTTTCTAATAAGTTTTAAGAAAATGAAAGGATTTGAAGTGCACCTTATAGTCCGAAGAATAGGGTAAATAAAACTGTCCCGGGTGCCAAAATGACCTCTCCACCAAGTTTGTCGGGGATGACTGAAGTAGTTTTTGTGCGGAAGAGTGAGGAAAAGTTGGGTTGTGGTCTGAAAAAGCAGATTGAAGTGCAGGTTGCGACCCGCCTGCTTGGCCCCGTAATGGCGGTCCAGGATGTGTTAAAAGCCTCTTCTGGCCCCATTGAGTGCTTATCTCTTGTCTTGTCGCCTCACATTCAAGTTCCCCCTCCGACCAAAGAGGCTTTCACCTGCACACGTGCCATAATGGAGACATGCCGACACCATTATGGCACGTGTGCACGTGCGCAGGTGCCATAATGGTGTCGGCACGTCTCCATTGTGGAGGCGGGACCGCTCCTCCATTTGCACGCCTTTAATCTTTCTTCATTATTTCCCAATTTGGGATAAATGTGCTCATAATGCCGCCCTCCTCCTCTCAATGAAACTCCTTCACTCCCTCCTCGCCGCACTTTTTTGCCTTTCATCTTCAGGCCGGGAGACGGCGGGGGGGGGGGGGGGGGGGGATAATTGGGTGGGTAAACACGGAGGTCATGGCGAGATCAGCTTGTCGGCATCAGGACGCACATCAGCATGTTTGTGTTATTCGCCGTCAACAGCGGGACTTGACCTCTTCCAGCGGATGCTTGACGGGACATCCGGGGTCAGGCGCCGCCCGCCGCCGCCGCGTTTCCCGCACGCCGATGACGTCTCGCCGCGTAATTCGGTTTGACACGAGAAGTTTCATTAAAGTACGGCCGTTTGTGTCGTCGGCCCAGAAATAGGCCAATTGGAAGATCTGATGTTGCCAGCGTCACAGATGCGGTTTGTTACGAGCCGGTGACGAAGCGCCACCGCGTCTGTAGTCATGTTTACGACAAATTAAAGCAACGATAGGGCTGAAAACTGTGTTCTATATCAGTCCATATAGATCAGGGGTCACCAACGCGGTGCCCGCGGGCACCAGGTAGCCCGTAAGGACCAGGGGCCGTACTTATCAAGCTTCTTAGAGTGCCATTTTACACTTAAGTCCTGAAAATTTGCGAAATTTAGTCCTACTCTCAAACTTAAGAATAAAAGCTTTTTATCAACGTTCTTAAGTCTAAGAATCACTCCTACTCTCCACGATATTTAAGAGACCTTCAGAGGTGTCTTAAGTGGTTAGGAGTTGCCAGCAGGGGATGGCACTGAGGCGAGAGAGACGTGCGCCAACGTTCAGGGAACGGAACAATGTTTTTTTTTTTTGATGACGAGCAGCTGATCAAACGGTATCGTTTAGACAGAGCGGATATTAATTTTGTCACAGATTTAATACTTTTCGATTCCTTGTTGATTTCTGCATGTGTCTGCAGTGGGCTAGTATATATAGAGCCACCCACACCACTTTCAAATTAGTTGCCTAATTAATGAATTGGAAAGAAAATGTTATGAGAGTAGCGTATGTGTGTGGCCGTGAGGTGAGTGACGTCAGTGAGTGTGTGGGCGAGAGAAGAGAGGGAGCGGTATTGTGAGTGCGAGCGGGGACTAGTTTGTTTTGTGTTGGATTGGCTGTGTGCAAGCAATCAATAAAGCAAGATTGGCAACTAATCGCCGGACTCATCATTCACTCTAAAGTCGTCCGCTGTAGAGACCCACTGCCAGGTAAAGTGAAGGGTGTTGCCCCGAGCATACATCCTGGAGAAGTGTCTCCCTTGCCTCTTTGTTACGGTCTGGGAGCAGGAAGCAGGAAAGGTGCAACAAAAAGGAAACATTTATTTTTGATTCATTGCCAATATTGTTTGTTTGTTTTGTATTATTTTGTAGTTTATTGTCAAAATATACACTCCCATTGTCCACTTAAATATTTCTTTATTCTTAGACAAGGGATTCCCTTCCGTGATTGGTCATTTCTATGGACACAGAAATGACGTCACCTAAAATTGCGTTTACGGCACATAGTAATGTCGTAATTCAGCTCTGAGTGTGACACTTAAGATTCAGTCCTACACTTCGCTGAAAGTGTGAGTAAGACGCTTGATAACTAACTTTTAAGTGCAGCTTTTAGCCAAGAATTTATTTACTCTTAAGTCAACTCTTAGCAGACTTCTTAGGAGTCATTCTAAGAAGCTTGATAAGTACGGCCCCAGATGAGTCGCCCGCTGGCCTGTTCTAAAAATAGCTCAAATAGCAGCACTTACCAGTGAGCTAACTCTATTTTTAAAATTGTATTTATTTACTAGAAAGCTAGTCTCGCTTTGCCCGACATTTTTAATTCTAAGAGAGACAAAACTCAAGTAGAATTTGAAAATCCAAGAAAATATTTTAAAGACTTGGGGCCGTACTTATCAAGCTTCTTAGAATGACTCCTAAGAAGTCTGCTAAGAGTTGACTTAAGAGTAAATAAATTGTTCGCTGAAAGCTGCACTTAAAAGTTAGTTATCAAGCGTCTTACTCACACTTTCAGCCAAGTGTAGGACTGAATCTTAAGTGTCACACTCAGAGCTGAATTACGACATTACTATGTGCCGTAAACGCAATTTTAGGTGACGTCATTTCTGTGTCCATAGAAATGACCAATCACGGAAGGGAATCCGTTGTCTAAGAATAAAGAAATATCTTGGAAATATTTAAGTGGACAATGGGAGTGTATATTTTGACAATAAACTACAAAATAATACAAAACAAACTAGTCCCCGCCGGCAATCACGCTACCGCTCCCTCTCTTCTCTCGCCCACACACTCACTGACGTCACTCACCTCACGGCCACACACATACGCTACTCTCATAACATTTTCTTTCCAATTCATTAATTAGGCAACTAATTTGAAACTGGTGTGGGTGGCTCTATATATACTAGCCCACTGCAGACACATGCAGAAATCAACAAGGAATCGAAAAGTATTAAATCTGTGACAAAAATAATACCCGCTCTGTCTAAACGATACCGTTTGATCAGCTGCTCGTCATCAAACAAATCCAGGACATTGTTCCGTTCCCTGAACGTTGGCGCACGTCTCTCTCGCCTCAGTGCCATCCCCTGCTGGCAACTCCTAACCACTTAAGACACCTCTGAAGGTCTCTTAAATATCGTGGAGAGTAGGAGTGATTCTTAGACTTAAGAACGTTGGTAAAAAGCTTTTATTCTTAAGTTTGAGAGTAGGACTAAATTTCGCAAATTCTCAGGACTTAAGTGTAAAATGGCACTCTAAGAAGCTTGATAAGTACGGCCCTTGGTCTTCACTTGTTTAAATAAATTCATGAATTTTTTTTTACTTTGCTTCTTATAACTTTCAGAAAGACAATTTTAGAGAAAAAATACAACCTTAAAAATGATTTTAGGATTTTTAAACACATATACCTTTTTACCTTTTAAATTCCTTCCTCTTCTTTCCTGACAATTTAAATCAACGTTCAAGTCAATTTTTTATTTATTTATTGTAAAGAATAATAAATACATTTTAATTTAATTCTTCATTTTAGCTTCTGTTTTTTCGACGAAGAATATTTGTGAAATATTTCTTCAAACTTATTATGATTAAAATTCAAATAAATTATTCTGGCAAATCTAGAAAATCTGTAGAATCAAATTTAAATCTTTTGAATTTCTTTTAAAATTTTTGTTCTGGAAAATCTAGACGAAATAATGATTTGTCTTTGTTAGAAATATAGCTTGGTCCAATTTGTTATATATTCTAACAAAGTGTAAATTGGATTTTAACCTATTTAAAACATGTCATCAAAATTCTAAAATTAATCTTAATCAGGAACAATGACTAATGATGTTCCATAAATTCTTTTAAAAAATGTTTTCAAAAAGATTTGAATTAGCTAGTTTTTCTCTTCTTTTTTTCGGTTGAATTTTGAATTTTAAAGAGTCGAAATTGAAGATAATCTGTTTAAAAATTTAATTGTCATTTTTTTTCGTGTTTTGTCCTCTTTTAAACCGTTCAATTAAGTGTAAATATCATGAATTATTAATAATAACATAGAGTTAAAGGTAAATTGAGCAAATTGGCTATTTCTGGCAATTTATTTAAGTGTGTATCAAACTGGTAGCCCTTCGCATTAATCACTACCCAAGAAGTAGCCCTTGCTTTCAAAAAGGTTGGTGACCCCTGATCTAGATCAATGTTGATATTCAGACATTAAACTTTTCTCCACAAAACTAAAAAAGTGGCACTAGAACTGGGTGTAATATGCACAAATGGGGCCAATTTGATTTGATGTATTCTTATTTTGTAATTGTCTTAATCTTTTTATGTGTTTTTTCCCACTTTCTCAACTTTTTAAAAAAAAAGCCTAACCAAGGACGAGGACTGTAAGTCTTATGTACTTTGACATGGCTTACCTGTGGGTAGCAATGTTTCATTGTACTGTCCCTGTCAAATAAATAAATAAATAAATAAATAAATAAATAAAAATAAGCCAAATATTTTTTTAAGACCTATGGAAAATAAGGAGCAGGATAAAAATATTTTAAATGTAAAATTTTTAAATTCTAATCCCGATATTGATAATTATTGGAATTTTTGGACCTGAGGAAAATCAGGAGCAAGAAAATATTTTATTGTAAATGTAACTTCCTCTGATTATAATCCCTCAGATATCAAGGCAGAAAGGAAATGTCAACACAAGCATGGAAAACAAACAATGTCAACAAAATAGTAAAATCACATTGAACACTTAAAATGAAGGTGCAAAAATAAAGAATATGTAAGAAATGCTTGATAAAGTGTAAGAAAATAGTGCAAAGTGTGAAAGTGTAAACATAGAGAAACCAGAGAAGAACTATTTTCTGCAGGTTTAGTGCCAGGAAATAACAGCTGTTATTTGAATATTATGATTATATTGGTCAATATTGATAATTATGAGAATATTTTGACCTATGGAAAATCAGGAGCAAGAAAAAAAGATTTTATTGTAAATCTAAATTCCTCTGATTATAATCCCTCAGATATCAAGGCAGAAAGGAAATGTCAACACAAGCATGGAAAACAAACAAAATAGTCTTAACAATAACATCTTACAACAAAGGTGCAAAAATAAAGGATATGTAAGAAAGGCTTGATAAAGTGTAAGAAAATAGTGCAAAGTGTGAAAATGTAAACATAGACAAACCTGAGAAGAACTATTTTCTGCAGGTTTAGTGTTAGGAAATAACGGCTGTGTAACATTAATTTGCCCTCTTATTCTAATTTGATGATGGAAATTATTTTTTGTTATGCAGTAATTATTTAAATATTATGATTATATCGGTCGATATTGATAATTATTGGATTTTTTTGACCTATGGAAAATCAGGAGCAAGAAAATATTTTATTGTAAATGTATATTCTTCTGATTATAATCCCTCAGCTATCAATGAAGAAAGGAAATGTCAACACAAGGAAAACAAACAATGTCAACAAAATAGTAAAATCACATTGAACACTTAAAATGAAGTTGCAAAAATAAAGAATATGTAAGAAATGCTTGATAAAGTGTAAGAAAATAGTGCAAAGTGTGAAAATGTAAACATAGAAACCTGAGAAGAACTATTTTCTGCAGGTTTAGTGCCAGGAAATAACGGCTGTGTAACATTAATTTGCCCTCTTATTCTTATTTAACTGTGGAAATGATTTTTTGTTATGCAGTAATTATTTAAATATTATGATTATATTGGTCAATATTGATAATTATTGATATTTTTTATGCCCTTTGGAAAATAAGGAGCGGGATAATAATCTATATAAAGGAAAGGACATGTCAACACAAGCATGGAAAACAAACAATGTCAACAAAATAGTAAAATGACATTAAACACTTAACAATAAACTCTTAAAATGAAGTTGCAAAAAAAAAAAAAGGTAGATCGTTAGTTTTGACAGCCCTAAAATAAAACGAATATGTCAGTAGTTTGAATTGGACGTTAGCTCGTTAACGGGATTTTGACACTTTCAAGAAGACGTTAAAAGAAATAAAGAGCATTCAACTGGCGTCCAAATAGGAAATTAAAACTAGGGTTTATCATGTGTGCAGTACTCCCGCCACTACGCAGGGGGCGACAGCGAGGCGTGTGTGTCACCGTGCCGCAGCAGTGGGGTGAGTAGAAGAAGACTACTCATTCAACCCTGGGTATTTAAAAAAAGTAACAAATAAATTGCAAAAATGTGACTTTTAACAGCAACTGGACAACAAAGTATGAATATTCTACCGAGTGCTCGAGTCATTGTTTCCTGTCGGACCTTTTAAGCGACGGACACATTGATCCAGACAAGCAGCAACAATGGTAGACATCCGGCGTGTCAACGTGGTCAAACATTCGTAAGTAGATATCATTTGTGAGTAGATATCATTTGTGCGTGAATATATTTAAGTTTTGTCATGAAATTGCTGACTTTGTGATGTCTTCTGTATTCGTGGTTGTGTTGTTTTACGTCTGAGAGTTAACGATCTAACCTTGTTTAATACATGTAGTGCTACATTGGACCAGTAGAGGGCGACAACGCTCATAGTGTTAAGTCACATACATTGTTGGAATGTTGTGTAATGTTGTAGTTTATTGTGTGAATATACAACACTAAACCTTCTATTTCCTTTATGTAACATACTTTATATATTATTTAATGTTTCTATTTTCAGTCTTACAAACCTAAATGAAGGAAGAAATGTAAAAAAATAAAAATATGGAAAGTAATTTCAAAGAAGGAACATCAATCCAACAAAAACTGAAAACAATGAATGTATTGAGAGTGCAGTGTGAAAGGCCAAGTGTTTACTTTTGCAATAAGTAAACACGGTCTCAAAGAAATACTAGAAGAGGCAATTCCTGAAGGAATTGCATGCGAATGTTCCAATGCTGACGTTGAAGTGAAATGCTGACAGAATGGACGTAAGAATGGTTTGAAAGTTGAAGAGTTTGAATTTCCAGGAAAAACGGAATTTGGTGTGGAACTTGGGAAAGTGTTAGTTGGATGAGTGGAATGTGTTGACGTTGGAATGGTTTGAATGGGTTGAAAAATGTGGGAATTGTGGAAGTTTAAAAAATGGCCAATTCATTTTAAATGGGGAAAATGTCCCGGAAAACCTGGAATTCTGAGAATTTTGGAATTTGTCAAGGACAAGCCTGCGATTCCCGAATAAGCTGAACAGTTTGAAGTTGAGGCGGTTTGAATCGGATAAAAAATGTGCGAATAGTGAATGTTTGAAAAATGGATAATTCATTTTGAATGGGGAAAATGTCCCTGAAAACTGGGAATTCTTGGAAATCCGGGAATGTTTTAAAATTGTTGAAGTAGAGCACACAATTTTGAACAGGCTGAAGAGTTTGAAGTTGGAATGGTTTGAATCATATGACAAATCTGGGAATTGTGGAACTTTGAAAAATGTCCCATTCATTTCAATAGGAATTTCATAGAAATTAGGAAATGTCAGGAAAAGCGGTAGTTTATGGAAAATGCTAAAAAATGTGAATGTTCTGAATGAGTTTGAGTGGTTGGTGTTGGAATTTTTCAAATCGGTCGAGAAATGTTGAAGTAGTAAAATTTTTAATGTATTAAGGAATTCCAGGAATTTCGGGAAAACCGGGAATTTTTCCAGTTCAAAAAACAACTTTGTTTTTTGTCCTGATTAAGAGGAATGATTTGACGGTAGAACGGTTGAAGTGGGTTGAAAAATGTGGAAGGACTAGTCGACAGAAAAAAGGGTCAAAAAAAGGTTTGAAAAAAAGGGAATTCCTGGAATTTTTTGAACTTGGAAAAATGATAGTTTGATTTTCCAGGATGAGTGGAATATGTTGAAGGTGGAATGGTTGGAATAGGTTGAAAAATTTGGGAATTGTGGAAGTTTAAAAAATGGACAATTCATTTTGAATGGGGAACATGTTCCAGAAAACTGGGAATTCTTGGAAATCCGGGAATTTTTTTTTAAAAATTGTTGAAGGAGAGCACACAATTTTGAACAGGCTGAATATTTTGAAGTTGAAACGGTTTGAATCGGATGAAAAATGGTGGGAATTGTGGAAGTTTGAAAAATGTCACATTCATTTAAATGGGAATTTCATGGAAATTAGGAAATTTCAGGAAAGCGGTAATTTATGGAAAATGCAAAAAAATTTGAATGAGCTTGAATGGTTGGTGTTGGAATTTTGCAAATTGGTTGAGAAATGTTGAAGTAGTAACATTTTTAATGTATTAAGGAATTCCAAGAATGTCAGGAAACCGGGAATTTTTCCAGTTAAAAAAAACCTTTTTGTTTTTTGTCCTGACTAAGAGGAATGTTTGGATGGTGGAACGGTTGAAGTGGCTTGAAAAATGTGGAAGGAGTAGTTGACAGAGAAAAGGGTAAAAAAAGGGTTTGAAAAAAAGGGAATTCCTGGAATTTTTTTGAACTTGGAAAAATTATAGTTTGAATTTCCAGGATGAGTGGAATGTGTTGAAGGTGGAATGGTTTGAATAGGTTGAAAAATGTGGAATTGTGGAAGTTTAAAAAATGGACAATTAATTTTGAATGGGGAACATGTTCTTGAAAACAGGGAATTCTTGGAAATCCGGGAATTTTTTTTTTAATTGTCAAAGTAGAGCACACAATTTTGAACATGCTAAATATTTTGAAGTTGGAATGGTTTGAATCGGATGAAAAATGTGGGAATTGTGGAAGTTTGAAAAATGTCACCTTCATATGGGAATTTCATGGAAATTAGGAAATTTCAGGAAAAGCGAGAATTTATGGAAAATGCTAAAAAACAACTTAGTTTTTTGTCCTGACTATTAGGAATGTTTGGATGGTGGAACGGTTGAAGTGGGTTGAAAAATGTGGAAGGAGTACTTGACAGAAAAAAGGGTCAAAAAAGGGTTTGATAAAAAGGGAATTTTTGGAATTCCTGGAATTTATTTGAACTTACAAAAATTATAGTTTGAATTTCCAGGATGAGAAGAATATGTTGAAGGTAGAATGGTTTGAATAGGTTGAAAAATGTGGGAATTGTGGAAGTTTAAAAAATGGATAGTTAATTTTGAATGGCGAATATGTCCCTGAAAACTGGGAATCCTGGGAAATCCGGGAATTTTTTTTAAATTGTTGAACTTGAACACAATTTTGAACAGGCTGAATATTTTGACGTTGAAACAGTTTGAATCGGATGAAAAATGGGGGAATTGTGGAACTTTGAAAAATGTCCCATACATTTAAATGGGAATTTCATGGAAACTTGGGAATTTCGGGAAAAGCTAAAAAAATGTAAATGTTCTGAATGAGCTTGAATGGTTGGTGTTGGAATTTTTCAAATCGGCAGAGAAATGTTGAAGTAGTAACATGTTGAATTGAGAAATGGTACTACGGAATGTCGGGAATTTCGGGAAAAAAATTGAATTTTTCCAGTTAAAAAAACAACTTAGATTTTTGTCCTGATTAAGAGGAATGTTTGGATGGTGGAAGGGATTCTGGGAATTCCTGGAATTTTTTTTGAACTTGGAAAAATGATAGTTTGAATTTCCAGGACGAGTAGAATATGTTGAAGGTGGAATGGTTTGAATAGGTTGACACATGTGGAAATGGTGGAAGTTTAAAAAATGGACAATTCATTTTGAATGGGGAACATGTTCCTGAAAACTGGGAATTTTTGGAAATCAGGGATTTTTAAAATTTTTTTTAAAGTAGAGCACGCAATTTTGAACAGGCTGAATATTTTGAAGTTGAAACGGTTTGAATCGGATGAAAAATGTGGGAATTGTGGAACTTAAAAAAAAGTCCCATTCATTTAAATGGGAATTTCATGGAAACTTGGGAATTTCGGGAAAAGCGGGACATTTTTTTTAAATGCTAAAAAAATGTAAATGTTCTGAATAAGCTTGAATGGTTGGTGTTGGAATTTTTCAAATCGGCAGAGAAATATTGAAGTAGTAACATGTTGAATTGAGAAATGGTACTACGGAATTTCGGGAAAAAACGGGAATTTTTCCAGTTCAAAATACAACTTAGATTTTTGTCCTGATTAAGAGGAATGTTTTGACGGTGGAACGGTTGAAGTGGGTTGAAAAATGTGGAAGGAGTAGTCGCCAGAAAAAAGGGTTTGAAAAAGGGGAATTCCTGAAATTTTCTTGAACTTGGAAAAGTGAATAGTTTGAATTTCCAGGATGAGTAGAATATGTTGAAGGTGGAATGTTTTAAATCGGTTGAAAAATGTGGAAATGGTTGAAGTTTGAAAAATGGCCAATTCATTTTGAATGGGGAAAATGTCCCGGAAAACCTGGAATTCTGGGAATTTTGGAATTTGTCAAGGACAAGCCTGCGATTCCCGAATAAGCTGAACAGTTTGAAGTTGAAACGGTTTGAATCGGATAAAAAATGTGCGAATAGTGGATGTTTGAAAAATGGATAATTCATTTTGAGTGGGGAAAATGTCCCTGAAAACTGGGAATTCTTGGAAATCCGGGATTTTTTTTTTAAATTGTCAAAGTATAGCACAAAATTTTGAACATGCTAAATATTTTGAAGTTGGAATGGTTTGAATCGGATGAAAAATTTGGGAATTGTGGAAGTTTGAAAAATGTCCCATTCATTTCAATGGGAATTTCATGGAAACTTGGGAATTTCGGGAAAAGCGGGAACATTTTTTTAATGCTAAAAAAATTTAAATGTTCTGAATAAGCTTGAATGGTTGGTGTTGGAATTTTTCAAATTGGTCGAGAAATGTTGAAGTAGTAACATTTTTAATTGAGAAATGGTACTGCGGAATTTCGGGGGAAAAAAGGGAATTTTTCCAGTTAAAAAAACAACTTAGATTTTTGTCCTGATTAAGAGGAATGTTTTGACGGTGGAACGGTTGAAGTGGAAATAATGAGCATAGTTTAGGTATTAAATTTAAAGCATTAGATTAGCTAGCTAGCTAGTTAGCCAGATTTTGGCACATGTTTACAATTATAAAACATTTCAAAAGAAATAATGAGCATAGTTTAGGTATTAAATTTAAAGCATTAGAGTAGCTAGCTAACTATTTAGCCGGATTTCGGCACTTGTTTACAATAAAAAAAAAAAACATTTTAAAAGAAATAATGAGCATAGTGTAGGTATTACATTTAAAGCATTACAGTAGCTAGCTAACTATTTAGCCGTATTTTGGCACCTGTTTACAATTTAAAAAAAAACATTTTAAAAGAAATAATGAGCATAGTTTAGGTATTAAATTTAAAGCATTAAAGTAGCTAGCTAACTATCTAGACAGATTTTAGCACTTATTTACAATTAAAAAAACATTTTAAAAGAAATAATGAGCGTAGACAAGCTCGAATTTAGCGTTAAAGTAGCGAGCTAGCTAACTTGCCGGATTTTGGCACTTTCAAGAATATTTAAAAATAAATATACATGAATATATTATTGTGATAATTTTTTTGTGATTAATCACATTAGTTAGCTTGTTGTTTTTGACAGCTGTAAAATGAAACAAAACATGCTAGTAGTTAGAATTGAAAGTTAGAATAGCTAGCTAGCTAGTTAACCGGATTTTGGCACTTGTTTACAATTAAAAAAACATTTTAAAAGAAATAATGAGCATAGTTTAGGTATTAAATTTAAAGCATTAGAGTACCTAGCTAACTATTTAGCCGGATTTTGGCACTTGTTTACAATTAAAAAAACATTTTAAAAGAAATAATGAGCATAGTTTAGGTATTAAATTTAAAGCATTAGAGTAGCTAGCTAGCCAGATTTTGGCACTTGTTTACAATTTAAAAAAATATTTTAAAAGAAATAATGAGAATGAACAAGCTTAAATTTAAAGCATTAGAGTAGCTAGCTAACTATTTAGCCGGATGTTGGCACTTGTGTACAATTAAAATAACATTTTAAAAGAAATAATAAGCGTAGACAAGCTTGAATTTAGCGTTAGAGTAGCTAGCTAGCTAACTCGCTAGCTAACTCGCCGGATTTTGGCACTTTCAAGAATATTTAAAAATAAATATACATGATTATAGTATTGTGATAATTTTTTTGTGATTAATCACATTAGTTAGCTTGTTGTTTTTGACAGCTGTAAAATGAAACAAAACATGCTAGTAGTTTGAATTAAAAGTTAGAATAGCTAGCTAGCTAGTTAACCGTTAATTGTTTACAATTAAAAAAACATTTTAAAAGAAATAATGAGCATAGTTTAGGTATTAAATTTAAAGCATTAGAGTAGCTAGCTAACTATCTAGCCGGATTTTGGCACTCGTTTACAATTAAAAAAACATTTTAAAAGAAATAATGAGCATAGTTTAGGTATTAAATTTAAAGCATTAGAGTAGCTAGCTAGCTAGTTAGCCAGATTTTGGCACTTGTTTACAATTAATAAAAATTTTTAAAAGAAATAATGAGCATAGTTTAGGTATTAAATTCAAAGCATTAGAGTAGCTAGCTAACTATTTAGCCGGATCTCGGCCCTTTTTTACAATTCAAAAAACATTTTAAAAGAAATAATGAGCATAAACAAGCTTAAATTTAAAGCATTAGAGTAGCTAGCTAACTATCTAGCCGGATTTTGGCACTTGTTTACAATTTAAAAAATTTTTTTTTAAAAGAAATAATGAGCATAGTGTAGGTATTAAATTTAAAGCATTAAAGTAGCTAGCTAACTATTTAGCCGGATTTTGGCACTTGTTTACAATCAAAAAAACATTTCAAAAGAAATAATGAACATAGTTTAGGTATTAAATTCAAAGCATTAGAGTAGCTAGCTAACTATTTAGCCGGATTTCGGCCCTTTTTTACAATTCGAAAAACATTTTAAAAGAAATAATGAGTGTAAACAAGCTTAAATTTAATGTATTAGAGTAGCTAGCTAACTATTTAGCCAGATTTTGGCACTTGTTTACAATTAAAAAAACATTTTAAAAGAAATAATGAGCATAAACAAGCTTAAATTTAAAGCATTAGAGTAGCTAGCTAACTATCTAGCCGAATTTTGGCACTTGTTTACAATTAAAAAAACATTTTATATCAAAAAAAGGGCATAGACAAGCTTAAATTTAAAGCATTAGAGTAGCTAGTTATCTATCTAGCCGGATTTTGGCACTTGTGTACAATTAAAATACAATTTTAAAAGAAATAATGAGCATAAACAAGCTTGAATTTAAAGTATTAGAGTAGCTAGCTAACTATTTAGCCGGATTTTGGCACTTGTTTACAATTAAAAAAACATTTTAAAAGAAATAATGAGCATAAACAAGCTTAAATTTAAAGCATTAGAGTAGCTAGCTAACTATCTAGCCGGATTTTGGCACTTGTTTACAATTAAAAAAAAAACATTTTAAAAGAAATAATGAGCATAGTGTAGGTATTAAATTTAAAGCATTAAAGTAGCTAGCTAACTATTTAGCCGGATTTTGGCACTTGTTTACAATTAATAAAATTTTTTAAAAGAAATATTGAGCATAGTTTAGGTATTAAATTCAAAGCATTAGAGTAGCTAGCTAACTATTTAGCCGGATCTCGGCCCTTTTTTACAATTCAAAAAACATTTTAAAAGAAATAATGAGCATAAACAAGCTTAAATTTAAAGCATTAGAGTAGCTAGCTAACTATCTAGCCGGATTTTGGCACTTGTTTACAATTTAAAAATTTTTTTTTTAAAAGAAATAATGAGCATAGTGTAGGTATTAAATTTAAAGCATTAAAGTAGCTAGCTAACTATTTAGCCGGATTTTGGCACTTGTTTACAATCAAAAAAACATTTCAAAAGAAATAATGAACATAGTTTAGGTATTAAATTCAAAGCATTAGAGTAGCTAGCTAACTATTTAGCCGGATTTCGGCCCTTTTTTACAATTCAAAAAACATTTTAAAAGAAATAATGAGTATAAACAAGCTTAAATTTAATGTATTAGAGTAGCTAGCTAACTATTTAGCCAGATTTTGGCACTTGTTTACAATTAAAAAAACATTTTAAAAGAAATAATGAGCATAAACAAGCTTAAATTTAAAGCATTAGAGTAGCTAGCTAACTATCTAGCCGAATTTTGGCACTTGTTTACAATTAAAAAAAACATTTTATATCAAAAAAAGGGCATAGACAAGCTTAAATTTAAAGCATTAGAGTAGCTAGTTATCTATCTAGCCGGATTTTGGCACTTGTGTACAATTAAAATACAATTTTAAAAGAAATAATGAGCATAAACAAGCTTGAATTTAAAGTATTAGAGTAGCTAGCTAACTATTTAGCCGGATTTTGGCACTTGTTTACAATTAAAAAAACATTTTAAAAGAAATAATGAGCATAAACAAGCTTAAATTTAAAGCATTAGAGTAGCTAGCTAACTATCTAGCCGGATTTTGGCACTTGTTTACAATTTAAAAAAAAACATTTTAAAAGAAATAATGAGCATAGTGTAGGTATTAAATTTAAAGCATTAAAGTAGCTAGCTAACTATTTAGCCGGATTTTGGCACTTGTTTACAATCAAAAAAACATTTCAAAAGAAATAATGAACATAGTTTAGGTATTAAATTCAAAGCATTAGAGTAGCTAGCTACCTATTTAGCCGGATTTCGGCCCTTTTTTACAATTCAAAAAACATTTTAAAAGAAATAATGAGTATAAACAAGCTTAAATTTAAAGTATTAGAGTAGCTAGGTAACTATTTAGCCAGATTTTGGCACTTGTTTACAATTAAAAAAACATTTCAAAAGAAATAATGAGCATAGTTTAGGTATTAAATTCAAAGCATTAGAGTAGCTAGCTAACTATCTAGCCGAATTTTGGCACTTGTTTACAATTAAAAAAACATTTTATAATAAAAAATGGGCATAGACAAGCTTGAATGTAAAGCATTAGAGTAGCTAGTTAACTATTTAGCTGGATTTTGGCACTTGTTTACAATTATAAAACATTTTAAAATAAATAATGAGCATAGTTTAGGTATTAAATTTAAAGCATTAGAGTATCTAGCTAACTATCTAGCCGGATTTTGGCTCTTGTTTACAATTAAAAAAACATTTTAAAAGAAACAATGAGCATAGACAAGCTTGAATTTAAAGCATTAGAGTAGCTAGCTAACTATTTAGCCGGATTTTGGCTCTTGTTTACAATTAAAGAAACATTTCAATAGAAATAATGAGCATAGACAAGCTTGGACTTAGTGTTAGCGTAGCTGGCTAAGTAGCTAGCCATATTTTGTCAAGGTGTCATGTTCCTGGGTGACGACTTGTAGTCGTGGCATCCTAAAGAAAAGAGAAGCGGAGTGACGGCACACGGAACGAGGAGGAACTGTTTGGAATTAAGCATTCATGGAAGCGCCCCCCCGAAAAAAAAAAAAAACCCCGGGGAATATGACTTCCCGGGTCTTAATCTCGGGGCGCCGGCTAAGCCGCTGACAGGTCCCCCACCTGGACAAGCTTGGACAATGTGGCGTTTCTTGTGGGAACATTGGCTAATCAGAGGCACCTGCACTATCTGCAGCAGGTTTGGCTCCAGCTCACTTTCATGCTTGTCTCTTATTCATCTTCTTCCCTCCTACAGGCTGCGAGGATGCTTGACGTAAGTACAGCCAATCTGGTAAATAGGAGTCTGTCATATTACGCCCCTGAGGGAACATTCTCCTCATAATATCATAAGCTGCTTAGCGCTGTGCTTCTATTTAAGGCATACATATTAATAGCTATAAGGAAGCCATATTTCAACTCTTCTCTCCCAATCACTCCGTGCTGTTCCACGCTGCTAATAACTTCACACCGGACCACCTAATCCCCCCGCCTGGACGATAACGGCTCGCCCTGGCGGGGGAGGGACTCCGGATCACAGGACAAGGTGCCAAAGGAAAGGTTTTTAGTCGTCGGCGGAAAAAAAAAAAAAACCCGTTCTTTTTTTTTCTCCCTTCTGTGGTGATCCCGGCGAGGCCTCCGCGTCGTAAAAAAATAATAATTCAAATTGCAATGTCAACAAAAATACCAATGAAATAGTAGTTATACAAATTGCGTCGTCAAAAAAAACAAAAAACTAATTGTAGTTATTCAAATTGCATCGGCGAAAAATAAAGAAATAAAAAATGTAGTTATTCAAATTGTGTCGTCCCAAAACAATTGTAGTTATTCAAATTGCATCGTCCAAAAATAAATAAATTGGAGTTATTCAAATTGCATCGTCCAAAAAATGTATAAATTGTAGTTTTTCAAAAAAAAATTTAGTTATTCAAATTGCACCGTCCAAAAAACTCCAAAAAATGTTAGTTATTTAAATTGCATTGTCAAAAAATAAATAAATAAAACATTTAGTTATTCAAATTGCATCTTCAAAAAATAAAGAAATAAAAAATTTAGTTATTCAAATTGTATCGTCCAAAAAAATGGCATCTTCCAAAAAAAAAGAAGTTATTCAAATTGTATCGTCCCAAAAAAATTGTAGTTATTCAAATTGCATCGTCCAAAAATAAATAAATTGGAGTTATTCAAATTGCATCGTCCAAAAAATGTATAAAATGTAGTTTTTAAAAAAAAATTTTAGTTATTCAAATTGCATCGTCCAAAAAACTCAAAAAATTGTTAGTTATTTAAATTGCATTGTCAAAAAATAAATAAATAAACATTTAGTTATTCAAATTGCATCTTCAAAAAAAAAAAAAGTAGTTATTCAAATTGTATTGTCCAAAAAAAGTTGTAGTTATTCAAATTGCATTGTCAAAAAAAAAATGTAGCTATTGAAATTGCATCTTCAAAAAAAAAGTAGTTATTCAAATTGTATTGTCAAAAAAAATTGTAGTTATTCAAATTGCATCGTCAACAAAAAAAGTATGTTATTGAAATTGCATCATCAAAATTTTTTTTTTGTAGTTATTGAAATTGCATCGTCAAAATTTTTTTATTTGTAGTTATTCAAATTGCATCGTCAAAAAAAAAAATAAAAAAATTTGTAGTTATTCAAATTGCATCGTCCAAAAAAAAATTAATTGGAATTATTCAAATTGCATGGTGAAATTTTTTTATAAATTGTAGTTTTTCAAAAAAAATTTAGTTATTCAAATTGCATCGTCCAAAAAACTCCAAAAAATGTTAGTTATTTAAATTGCATTGTCAAAAAATAAATAAATAAAACATTTAGTTATTGAAATTGCATCTTCAAAAAAAAAAAAAGTAGTTATTCAAATTGTATTGTCCAAAAAAAGCTGTAGTTATTCAAATTGCATCGTCAAAAAAAAAATGTAGTTATTGAAATTGCATCTTCAAAAAAAAAAGAAGTAGTTATTCAAATTGTATTGTCAAAAAAAATTGTAGTTATTCAAATTGCATCGTCAAAAAAAAAAGTATGTTATTGAAATTGCATCATCAAAAACATTTTTTTTGTAGTTATTCAAATTGCATCGTCCAAAAAAAAATGTTGTTATTCAAATTGCATCGTCCAAAAAAAAGTATGTTATTGAAATTGCATCGTCAAAATTTTTTTATTTGTGGTTATTCAAATTGCATCGTCAAAAAAAACACAAAAACAATTGTAGTTATTCAAATTGCATCGTCCAAAATTTTTTTTATTGGAGTTATTCAAATTGCATCGTCAAATTTTTTTTATAAATTGTAGTTTTTCCCAAAAAATTTTAGTTATTCAAATTGCATCGTCCAAAAAACTCCAAAAATGTTTAGTTATTTAAATTGCATTGTCAAAAAATAAATAAATAAAAAATGTAGTTATTCAAATTGCATCTTCAAAAAAAAAAAAGTAGTTATTCAAATTGTATTGTCAAAAAAAAATTGTAGTTATTCAAATTGCATCGTCAAAAAAACTCCCAAAAATTGTAGTTATTTAAATTGCATTGTCAAAAAATAAATAAATAAAAAATGTAGTTATTCAAATTGCATCTTCAAAAAAAAAAAGTAGTTATTCAAATTGTATTGTCCAAAAAAAGTTGTAGTTATTCAAATTGCATCGTCAAAAAAAAATGTAGTTATTGAAATTGCATTTTCAAAAAAAAAATTGTTATTCAAATTGTATTGTCAAAAAAAATTGTAGTTATTCAAATTGCATCGTCAACAAAAAAAGTATGTTATTGAAATTGCATCATCAAAAATTTTTTTGTAGTTATTGAAATTGCATCGTCAAAAAAAAATTATTTGTAGTTATTCAAATTGCATCGTCAACAAAAAAGTATGTTATTGAAATTGCATCATCAAAAATTATTTTTTGTAGTTATTGAAATTGCATCGTCAAAAAAAAATTATTTGTAGTTATTCAAATTGCATCGTCAAAAAATAAATAAAAAAAATTTGTAGTTATTCAAATTGCATCGTCCAAAAAAAAATTAATTGGAGTTATTCAAATTGCATCGTCAAATTTTTTTATAAATTGTAGTTTTTCCCAAAAAATTTTAGTTATTCAAATTGCATCGTCCAAAAAACTCCCAAAAATTGTAGTTATTTAAATTGCATTGTCAAAAAATAAATAAATAAAAATTGTAGTTATTCAAATTGCATCGTCAACAAAAAAAGTATGTTATTGAAATTGCATCATCAAAAATTTTTTTTTGTAGTTATTGAAATTGCATCGTCAAAAAAAAGTTATTTGTAGTTATTCAAATTGCATCGTCAAAATTTTTTTTTTTTAAATTTGTAGTTATTCAAATTGCATCGTCAACAAAAAAAGTATGTTATTGAAATTGCATCATCAAAATTTTTTTTTTGTAGTTATTGAAATTGCATCGTCAAAAAAAAATTATTTGTAGTTATTCAAATTGCATCGTCAAAAAAATAAATAAAAAAATTTGTAGTTATTCAAATTGCATCGTCCAAAAAAAAATTAATTGGAGTTATTCAAATTGCATCGACTAATTTTTTACAAATTGTAGTTTTTCCCAAAAAATTTTAGTTATTCAAATTGCATCGTCCAAAAAACTCCCAAAAATTGTAGTTATTTAAATTGCATTGTCAAAAAATAAATAAATAAAAAATTTAGTTATTGAAATTGCATCTTCAAAAAAAAAAAAAGTAGTTATTTAAATTGTATTGTCAAAAAAAAATTGTAGTTATTCAAATTTCATCGTCAAAAAAAAAATGTAGTTATTGAAATTGCATCTTCAAAATAAAAAGTAGTTATTCAAATTGTATTGTCAAAAAAAATTGTAGTTATTCAAATTGCATCGTCAACAAAAAAAGGATGTTATTGAAATTGCATCATCAAAACATTTTTTTTGTAGTTATTGAAATTGCATCGTCAAAAAAAATTATTTGTAGTTATTCAAATTGAATCGTCAAAAAAAAATAAAAAAAAATTTGTAGTTATTCAAATTGCATCGTCAACAAAAAAAGTATGTTATTGAAATTGCATCATCAAAATTTTTTTTTTGTAGTTATTGAAATTGCATCGTCAAAAAAAAATTATTTGTAGTTATTCAAATTGCATCGTCAAAAAAATAAATACAAAAATTTGTAGTTATTCAAATTGCATCGTCCAAAATTTTTTTTATTAGAGTTATTCAAATTGCATCGTCAAATTTTTTTATAAATTGTAGTTTTTCCCAAAAAATTTTAGTTATTCAAATTGCATCGTCCAAAAAACTCCCCAAAATTGTAGTTATTTAAATTGCATTGTCAAAAAATAAATAAATAAAAAATGTAGTTATTCAAATTGCATCTTCAAAAAACAAAAATTTGTAGTTATTGAAATTGCATTGTCCAAAAAAAATGTAGTTATTCAAATTGCATCGTCCAAAAAAAGGATGTTATTGAAATTGCATCGTCAAAAAAAAACAAAAAACATTTTAGTTATTCAAATTGCATTGTCCCAAAAAATTGCATCTTCAAAAAAAAAATTTTGTTACTCAAATTGTATCATCCCCAAAAAATTTTAGTTATTCAAATTGCATCATCCAAAAAAAACCAAATTGGAGTTATTCAATTGCATCGTCAACATTTTTTATAAATTGTAGTTTAAAAAAAAAAATGGAGTTATTCAAATTGTATCGTCCAAAAAAAACCAAAAATTGTAGTTATTCAAATTGCATTGTCAAAAAAAAAAAATTGGAGTTATTCAATTGCATCGTCAAAATTTTTTATAAATTGTAGTTTAAAAAAAAAAAATGGAGTTATTCAAATTGCATCGTCCAAAAAAAACCAAAAAATTGTAGTTATTCAAATTGCATTGTCAAAAAAAACAACCACATTTTAGTTATTCAAATTGCATTGTCCAAAAATAAATAAATAAATAAAAAATTTAGTTTTTCAAATTGCATCTTCAAAAAAAAATAAAAAAATTAGTTATTCAAATTGTATTGTCAAAAAATTTTTAGTTATTCAAATTGCATCGTCAAAAAAGAAAAATTGTAGTTATTCAAATTGCATCGTCCAAAAAAAAATAAAAAATTGTAGTTATACAAATTGCATCGACAAACAAAAATAAAAAATTGGAGTTATTCAAATTGCATTGTCCAAAAAATAAAAATGGTATTTATTCTAATTGCATTGTCCAAAAAAATTATAAAAATGTAGTTATTCAAATTGCATCGTCCCAAAAAAATTGTAGTTATTCAAATTGCATTGTCAAATATAATATTAATAATTGTAGTTATTCAAATTGCATCGTCAAAAAAATTAAATAAAAAATTACAAAAACATTTTTGTTGTTCAAATTGCATTGTCAAAAAACTAAAACAAATTGTAGTTATTCAAATTGCATCGTCAAAAAAAAATTACAAAAATTGTAGTTATTCAAATTGCATCGTCAAAAAAAAATTACAAAAATTGTAGTTATTCAAATTGCATCATCCAAAAAATTTAAATAAAAAATTACAAAAACATTTTTGTTATTCAAATTGCATTGTCGAAAAACTAAAACAAATTGT
>NC_084757.1:36207747-36245247 GCF_033978785.1 Entelurus aequoreus
TGTTTACCTGGGGATGAATATGTTAGTCGCACACTCTTTCTAAGGGGGCGCCCACAAAAAAAGAAGGAGGAAAAGTTCATCGTTGCTACGTCTGCTTTCTTCAAAATGTTGTGGTTATTAGAGATTGTATTGTGCTGCTTGATTGCTGCTAGCAAGCGTTGTGTAGCCGTGATTGTTACTATTATTTTACTAATATATCCATTAGTTGTGTAGCGATGAATGTTACTATTATTTTACTAATATATCCATTAGTTGTGTAGCCGTGAATGTTACTATTATTTTACTAATCTATCCATTAGTTGTGTAGCCGTGATTGTTACTATTATTTTACTAATATATCCATTAGTTGTGTAGTGATGAATGTTACTATTATTTTACTAATATATCCATTAGTTGTGTAGCCGTGAATGTTACTATTATTTTACTAATCTATCCATTAGTTGTGTAGCCGTGATTGTTACTATTATTTTACTAATATATCCATTAGTTGTGTAGCGATGAATGTTACTATTATTTTACTAATATATCCATTAGTTGTGTAGCGATGAATGTTACTATTATTTTACTAATATATCCATTAGTTGTGTAGCGATGAATGTTACTATTATTTTACTAATCTATCCATTAATTGTGTAGCGATGAATGTTGCTATTATTTTACTAATATATCCATTAGTTGTGTAGCCGTGATTGTTACTATTATTTTACTAATATATCCATTAGTTGTGTAGCGATGAATGTTACTATTATTTTACTAATCTATCCATTAGTTGTGTAGCCGTGAATGTTACTATTATTTTATTAATCTATCTATTAGTTGTGTAGCCGTGAATGTTACTATTATTTTACTAATCTATCCATTAGTTGTGTAGCCGTGATTGTTACTATTATTTATTAATCTATCCATTAGTTGTGTAGCCATGAATGTTACTATTATTTGACTAATCTATCCATTAGTTGTGTAGCCGTGAATGTTACTATTATTTTAATAATATATCCATTAGTTGTGTAGCTGTGAATGTTACTATTATTTTTGTAATCTATCCATTAGTTGTGTAGCCGTGAATGTTACTATTATTTTACTAATATATCCATTAGTTGTGTAGCCGTGAATGTTACTATTATTTTACTAATATATCCATTAGTTGTGTAGCCGTGAATGTTACTATTATTTTACTAATATATCCATTAGTTGTGTAGTTGTGAATGTTACTATTATTTTACTAATCTATCCATTAGTTGTGTAGTTGTGAATGTTACTATTATTTTATTAATCTATCCATTAGTTGTGTAGCCGTGAATGTTACTATTATTTTACTAATATATCCATTAGTTGTGTAGCCGTGAATGTTACTATTATTTTACTAATATATCCATTAGTTGTGTAGTTGTGAATGTTACTATTATTTTAATAATCTATCCATTAGTTGTATAGCTGTGAATGTTACTATTATTTTACTAATCTATCCATTAGTTGTGTAGCCGTGAATGTTACTATTATTTTACTAATCTATCCATTAGTTGTGTAGCCGTGAATGTTACTATTATTTTATTAATCTATCTATTAGTTGTGTAGCCGTGAATGTTACTATTATTTTACTAATATATCCATTAGTTGTGTAGCCATGAATGTTACTATTATTTGACTAATCTATCCATTAGTTGTGTAGCCGTGAATGTTACTATTATTTGACTAATCTATCCATTAGTTGTGTAGCCGTGAATGTTACTATTATTTTTGCAATCTATCCATTAGTTTTGTAGCCATGAATGTTACTATTATTTGACTAATCTATCCATTAGTTGTGTAGCCGTGAATGTTACTATTATTTTACTAATATATCCATTAGTTGTGTAGTTGTGAATGTTACTATTATTTTACTAATCTATCCATTAGTTGTGTAGTTGTGAATGTTACTATTATTTTACTAATCTATCCATTAGTTGTGTAGTTGTGAATGTTACTATTATTTTATTAATCTATCCATTAGTTGTGTAGCCGTGAATGTTACTATTATTTTACTAATATATCCATTAGTTGTGTAGCCGTGAATGTTACTATTATTTTACTAATATATCCATTAGTTGTGTAGTTGTGAATGTTACTATTATTTTAATAATCTATCCATTAGTTGTATAGCTGTGAATGTTACTATTATTTTACTAATCTATCCATTAGTTGTGTAGCCGTGAATGTTACTATTATTTTACTAATCTATCCATTAGTTGTGTAGCCGTGAATGTTACTATTATTTTATTAATCTATCTATTAGTTGTGTAGCCGTGAATGTTACTATTATTTTACTAATATATCCATTAGTTGTGTAGCCATGAATGTTACTATTATTTGACTAATCTATCCATTAGTTGTGTAGCCGTGAATGTTACTATTATTTGACTAATCTATCCATTAGTTGTGTAGCCGTGAATGTTACTATTATTTTTGCAATCTATCCATTAGTTTTGTAGCCATGAATGTTACTATTATTTCATTAATCTATCTATTAGTTGTGTAGCCGTGAATGTTACTATTATTTTATTAATCTATCAATTAGTTGTGTAGCCGTGAATGTTACTATTATTTTACTAATATATCCATTAGTTGTGTAGCCGTGAATGTTACTATTATTTTAATAATATATCCATTAGTTGTGTAGCCGTGAATGTTACTATTATTCGACTAATCTATCCATTAGTTGTGTAGCCGTGATTGTTACTATTATTTTACTAATATGTCCATTAGTTGTGTAGCGATGAATGTTACGATTATTTTACTAATCTATCCATTAGTTGTGTAGCCGTGAATGTTACTATTATTTTATTAATCCATCTATTAGTTGTGTAGCCGAGAATGTTACTATTATTTTACTAATATATCCATTAGTTGTGTAGCCGTGATTGTTACTATTATTTATTAATCTATCCATTAGTTGTGTAGCCATGAATGTTACTATTATTTGACTAATCTATCCATTAGTTGTGTAGCCGTGAATGTTACTATTATTTTAATAATATATCCATTAGTTGTGTAGCCGTGAATGTTACTATTACTTTTGCAATCTATCCATTAGTTTTGTAGCCATGAATGTTACTATTATTTTATTAATCTATCCATTAGTTGTGTAGCCATGAATGTTACTATTATTTTACTAATCTATCTATTAGTTGTGTAGCCGTGAATGTTACTATTATTTTACTAATCTATCCATTAGTTGTGTAGCCGTGAATGTTTCTATTATTTGACTAATCTATCTATAAGTTGTGTAGTTGTGAATGTGGTCTGCAGTTTACTATTATTTTACTAATCTATCCATTAGTTGTGTAGTTGTGAACGTGGTCTGCAGTTTACTATTATTTTACTAATCTATCCATTAGTTGTGTAGCCGTGAATGTTACTATTATTTTACTAATCCATCCATTAGTTAAGTAGCCGTGAATGTTACTATTATTTTACTAATCTATCCATTAGTTGTGTAGCCGTGAATGTTACTATTATTTTACTAATATATCCATTAGTTGTGTAGCCGTGAATGTTACTATTATTTTACTAATCTATCCATTAGTTGTGTAGCCATGAATGTTATTATTATTTTACTAATCTATCCATTAGTTGTGTAGCCGTGAATGTTACTATTATTTTACTAATATATACATTAGTTGTGTAGGTGTGAATGTTACTATTATTTTACTAATCTATCCATTAGTTGTGTAGCTGTGAATGTTACTATTTTACTAATCTATCCATTAGTTGTGTAGTTGTGAATGTTACTATTATTTTACTAATCTATCCATTAGTTGTGTAGCCGTGAATGTTACTATTATTTGACTAATCTATCTATTAGTTGTGTAGTTGTGAATGTGGTCTGCAGTTTACTATTATTTTACTTATCTATCCATTAGTTGTGTAGTTGTGAATGTGGTCTGCAGTTTACTATTATTTTACTAATCTATCCATGAGTTGTGTAGTTGTGAATGTGGCCAGCAGTTTACTATTATTTTATTAATCTATCCATGAGTTGTGTAGTTGTGAATGTGGCCAGCAGTTTACTATTATTTTACCAATCTATCCATTAGTTGTGTAGTTGTGAATATTACTATTATTTTACTAATATAGCCATTAGTTGTGTAGTTGTGAATGTTACTATTATTTTACTAATCTATCCATTAGTTGTGCAGCCGTGAATGTTACTATTATTTGACTAATCTATCTATTAGTTGTGTAGTTGTGAATGTGGTCTGCAGTTTACTATTATTTTACTAATCTATCCATTAGTTGTGTAGTTGTGAATGTGGTCTGCAGTTTACTATTATTTTACTAATCTATCCATTAGTTGTGTAGCCGTGAATGTTACTATTATTTTATTAATCTATCCATTAGTTGTGTAGCCGTGAATGTTACTATCATTTTACTAATATATCCATTAGTTGTGTAGGTGTGAATGTTACTATTATTTTACTAATCTATCCATTAGTTGTGTAGTTGTGAATGTTACTATTATTTTACTAATCTATCCATTAGTTGTGTAGCCGTGAATGTTACTGTTATTTTACTAATCTATCCATTAGTTGTGTAGCTGTGAATGTTACTATTATTTTACTAATCTATCCATTAGTTGTGTAGTTGTGAATGTGGTCTGCAGTTTACTATTATTTTACTAATCTTTCCATTAGTTGTGTAGTTGTGAATGTGGTCTGCAGTTTACTATTATTTTACTAATCTATCCATGAGTTGTGTAGTTGTGAATGTGGTCTGCAGTTTACTATTATTTTACTAATCTATCCATTAGTTGTGTAGTTGTGAATGTGGCCTGCAGTTTACTATTATTTTACCAATATATCCATTAGTTGTGTAGTTGTGAATGTGGTCTGCAGTTTACTATTATTTGACTAATCTATCCATTAGTTGTGTAGTTGTGAATGTGGTCTGCAGTTTACTATTATTTTACTAATCTATCCATTAGTTGTGTAGTTGTGAATGTGGTCTGCAGTTTACTATTATTTTACTAATCTTTCCATTAGTTGTGTAGTTGTGAATGTGGTCTGCAGTTTACTATTATTTTACTAATCTATCCATGAGTTGTGTAGTTGTGAATGTGGTCTGCAGTTTACTATTATTTTACTAATCTATCCATTAGTTGTGTAGTTGTGAATGTGGCCTGCAGTTTACTATTATTTTACTAATATATCCATTAGTTGTGTAGTTGTGAATGTGGTCTGCAGTTTACTATTATTTGACTAATCTATCCATTAGTTGTGTAGTTGTGAATGTGGTCTGCAGTTTACTATTATTTGACTAATCTATCCATTAGTTGTGTAGTTGTGAATGTGGTCTGCAGTTTACTATTATTTTATTAATCTATCAACCTTTTTTAAACCTTATTTTACCTCGTATTTACTTTGTTTACTTCTATATTCCTTCTTTTACTTTCTTCAACTTAGTTTCCTTATTTTACATTTACACCTTATTTGACCTTTAATTCCCTACTATTACCTTGTATTTACCTTTTTAAGCCTCTTTTTACCTTCTGTTTAATTTTTTAAACCTTATTTTACTTTTTATTTACCTTGTTTACCTTCTATATTCCTTATTTAACTTTTTTGAACTTAATTTACCTTTTATATTTCTTATTTTACATGTTTCACCTTCTTTCACCTTTAATTCACTTCTATTACCATTATATTTCCCTGTTTACCCTCTATTTACACTCTTTTATTTAGTTTATTTTACATGTTCACCATATTTTACCTTTAATTCACCACTATTACCTTTTACCCTCTATTTACCTTCTATTTACTTTATTTGACCTTTTATTTAGTACTTTTACCTTCTATTGACCTTTTTTTAAACCTTATTTTACCTTCTATTTACTTTGTTTACTTCTATATTCCTTCTATTTATTTTTAAACGTATTTTACCTTTTATATTCCTTATTTTACATTTTCACCTAATTTTACCTTTAATTTACTACTGTTATTTTTATTATTTATTTACCTTGTTTACTTTATTTGACCTTTTATTTAGTACTTTTGCCTTCTATTGATGTTTTTTTAAACTTTCTTCTACCTTTTATTTTTTTATGTACCTTTTTTATTCCTTATTTTACATTTTCACTTTATTTGACCCTTAATTCACTTCTATTACCTTGTATTTACCTTTTTAACCCTCTATTTACCTTCTGTTCACTTTTTTAAAACTTATTTTACCTTTTATTTACATTGTTTTTCTTCCATATTCCCTATTTTACTTTTCTTGAACTTAGTTTACCTTTTATATTCCTTATTTTACATGTTTCACCTTCTTTTACCTTTAATTCACTTCTATTGCCTTGTATTTACCTGTTTACCCTCTATTTACCTTTTATTTAGCTGATTTTACATGTTCACCATATTTTACCTTTAATTCACCACTATTACCTTTTACCCTCTATTTACCTTCTTTTTACTTTATTTTACCTTTTATTTAGTACTTGTAACATTTGTTGACCTTTTTGGTTTACCTTTTATCTACTCTGTTTACTTCTATATTCCTTCTTTTACCTTTTTTTTCAACTTATTTTACCTTTTTATATTCCTTATTTTACATTTTCACCTTATTTTACCTTTAATTTACTACTGTTAGCTTGTGTTTACATTTTTACCCTTTAGTTACCTTCTGTTTACCTTATTTTACCTTCTATTTACCTTTTTCTAAACCTTGTTTTACCTTTTATTTATTTTGTTTATCTTCTATATTCCTTCGTTTTCCTTTCTTCAACTTAGTTTACCTTTTATATTCCTTATTTTACATGTTTCACCTTCATTTACCTTTAATTCACTTCTATTACCTTGTATTTACCTGTTTACCCTCTATTTACCTTTTTATTTAGCTTATTTTACATGTTCACCATATTTTACCTTTAATTCACCACATTTTACCCTCTATTTACCTTCTGTTTACTTTACTTTACATTTTATTTGTACTTTTACCTTCTATTGACCTTTTTTAAACCTTATTTGACCTTTTATTTACTTAGTTTACTTCTATATTCCTTATTTTACCTTTTATATTCCTTATTTTACATTTTCACCTTATTTTACCTTTAATTTACTACTGTTAGCTTGTATTCACATTTTTACCCTCTAGTTACCTTCTGTTTACCTTATTTTACCTTTTATTTAGTACTTTTGCTTTCTATTGACCTTTTTTAAACCTTCTTCTACCTTTTATTTACTTTGTTTACCTTCTATATTCCTTCTTTTACATTTCTTCAGCTTTGTTTACCTTTTATATTCCTTATTTTACATGTTCACCTTATTTGACCTTGAATTCCCTATTATTCCCTTGTATTAAACTTTTTAACCCTCTATTTACCTTTTGTTTACTTTTTTATTCCTTCTTTTACCTTTTATTTACATTGTTTACCTGTTTACCTTTTTAATTGTTCTTTTACCTTTTATTTACGTTGTTTACCTTCTATATTCCTTATTTTACTTTTCTTGAACTTAGTTGAGCTTTTATATTCCTTATTTGACATCTTTTACCTTTAATTCACTTATACTACCTTGTATTTACCTGTTTACCCTCTATTTACCTTTTAATTAGCTCATTTTACATGTTCACCATATTTTACCATTAATTCACCACCTTTTAAGTTAAGTTAAAGTTAAAGTAGCAATGATAGTCACACACACACTAGGTGTGGTGAAATTTGTCCTCTGCATTTGACCCATCCCCTTGTTCACCCCCTGGGAGGTGAGGGGAGCAGTGAGTGGGCAGCAGCATAGCCGCGCCCGGGAATCATTTTTGGTGATTTAACCCCCAATTCCAACCCTTGATGCTGAGTGCCAAGCAGGGAGGTAATGGCTCCCATTTTTATAGTCTTTGGTATGACCCGGCCGGGGTTTGAACTCACAACCTACCTATCACCTTCTTTTACCTTTAATTCACTTCTATTACCATTATATTTACCTGTTTACCCTCTTTTTACCTTTTATTTAGCTTAATTTACATGTTCACCATATTTTGCCTTTAATTCACCACTATTACCTTTACCCTCTATTTACCTTCTGTTTACTTTACGTGACCTTTTATTTAGTACTTTTATCTTCTATTGACCTTTTTTTAAACCTTATTTTACCTTGTATTTACTTTGTTTACTTCTATAATCCTTCTTTTACCTTTTTTTTTTAAAAATTTTTTACTTATTTTACCTTTTATATTCCTTATTTTACATTTTCACCTTATTTGACCTTTAATTTACTACTGTTAGCTTGTATTTACATTTTTACCCTCTAGTTACCTTCTGCTTACCTTATTTTACCTTTTTATTTAGTACTTTTGCCTTCTATTGACCTTTTTTAAACCTTCTTTTACCTTTTATTAATTTTGTTTACCTTCTATATTCCTTCTTTTACCTTAGTTTAGCTTTTATATTCCTTATTTTACATTTACACCTTCTTTTACCTTGAATTCCCTACTATTACCTTGTATTTACCTTCTTAACCCTCTATTTACCTTTTGTTTACTTTTTTAAACCTTTTTTTACCTTTTATTTATGTTTTTACCTTCTATATTCCTTATTTTACTTTTCTTGAACTTAATTTAGCTTTTATATTCCTTATTTGACATGTTTCACCTTCTTTTACCTTTAATTCACTTGTTTACCCTCTTTTTACCCTCTACTTACCTTCTGCTTACCTTATTTTACCTTTTTTAGTACTTTTGCCTTCTATTGACCTTTTTTAAACCTTCTTTTGCCTTTTATTAATTTTGTTTACCTTCTATATTCCTTCTTTCACCTTTCTTCAACTTAGTTTAGCTTTTATATTCCTTATTTTACATTTACACCTTCTTTTACCTTGAATTCCCTACTATTACCTTGTATTTACCTTCTTAACCCTCTATTTACCTTCTGTTTACTTTTTTAAAACCTTCTTTTACCTTTTATTTATGTTGTTTACCTTTTATATTACTTAATTTAGCTTTTATATTCCTTATTTGACATGTTTCACCTTCTTTTACCCTTAATTCACTTGTTTACCCTCTTTTTACCCTCTATTTACCTTTTATTTAGCTTATTTGATCTTTTATTTAGTCCCTTTACCTTCCATTTGCCTTTTTTAATCTTCTTTTACCTTCTTTAGTCCTTCTGTTACCATTCATTTACTTCTGTATTCCTTCTTTTACATTAAATTCACTTCTATTACCTCCTATTTACCTTTTATTTTTACTCTATATTTACCTTTTTACCTTATTTTTCTATTTTTTTAACTTCTGTTCAACTTGTTTGACCTTTTTTCTTACGAGGCCCCGAGTTGGTTAATTTCATATTGGATTATTGGAAGCGACGTGATACAAATTGAACACTCTTCCTTGGGATTTCATGGATAAATGGTTGCGGTGCTGTTTACCCGCACTGATGGCTCCCTGGTTGGATTCCTCCCGCCTTATCAGCGCGGCCGAAAGCCCAGAAACAAGAAGAAGAAAGCAGCGAATGTAACAAAGATGGCGTGTCGGCGATAAGCGCGTGTTGTTGCTGTGTGAAAGACGGCCTTTATCGCCGCGTGCTTAGTCTAGTCCGCCGCAGAAATGTGAGGGGAGTCTGATACGGGAGCAGCGGCCATCTCGCCATCAGCAGAGCGAGCGAGCGGGCGCACGTTGATGCTCTATGGGGGGTTGCGGCATGTCAACAGTGTCGCAGGAAGTGGCGTCTCTTCCAAACAGGACGTGTCGACTTACACTAGCTTTGCTCTTCTAATCAGCTTTTTTTCAAAGGAAATAGCCGGACACACGCGCTTAGCAGGATTACAGCCACAATACTACCCAGGATCACGACTCCAAAGTACTGCAGCAAAATAACATTTTTATTACCACTGGACTGGTAATAGCTCGTTTACCACTGTGTTACATGGCCTTTCCTTTTAACAACACTCAGTAAAGGTTTGGGAAGTGAGGAGACACATTTTGGAAGTGGAATTATTCCCCATTCTTGCTTGATGTACAGCTTAAGTTGTTCAACAGTCTCCCTTCTCATATTTTAGCCTTCACACATTTTCAATGGCATCGTTTTGCTGAAATAAGCAGGGGCGTCCATGGTAACGTTGCTTGGATGACAAAATGTGTTGCTCCAAAAGCTGTATGTACCTTTCAGTATTAATGGTGCCTTCACAGATGTGTAAGTTACCCATGCCTTGGCCACTAATACACCCCCATACCATCACACATGCTGCCTAGTTCTTTTCCTCTTTGGTCCGGTCTCCATTCTGCTATTTTAGCCTTCATATTGCACCACACATTTTCAATATAGGCCAGTCTAGTACCCGCACTCTTAAAGTGAAAGTACCAATGATAGTCACACACACACACACTAGGTGTGGTGGAATGTGTCCGCTGTTCACCCCCTGGGAGGTGAGGGGAGCAGTGGGCAGCAGCGGTGGCCGCGCCCAGGAATCATTTTTGGTGATTTAACCCCCAATTCCAACCCTTGATGCTGAATGGAGGGGGTAATGGCTCCCATTGTTATAGTCTTTGGTATGACTCGGCCGGGGTTTGAACTCACAACCTACCCATCTCTAACCCAGTGGTCCCCAACATTTTTGTAGCTGGGGACCGGTCAACGCTTGAAAATTTGTCCCACGGACCGGGGGGGGGGGGGGATTTTTTATTTTATTTTTATTTTATTTTATTTTTTTCTTCCTAAAGAAATACAATCATGTGTGCTTACGGACTGTATCCCTGCAGACTGTATTGATCTATATTGATATATAATGTATATATTGTGTTTTTTATGTTGATTTAATTTAAAAAAAAAAAAAAAAAAGATTTTTTTTTTTTTTTTTTTTTGTAATTAAATTTCTTGCGCGGCCAATCGGTCCGCGGACCGGTACCGGGCCGCGGACCGGTGGTTGGGGACCACTGCTCTAACCACTAGGCCACTGAGTAGGTTAGAGTTACTTTTACTTTTACTACGAAGCCACGCTGTTGTAACTTGTGGCTTGGCATAGTCTTGCTGAAATAAGCAGGGGCGCCCATGATAACGTTGCTTAAATTGCTCCAAAAGCTGTATGTACCTTCCAGCATTAATGGTGCCTTCACAGATTACCTTCTATTGACCTTCTTTGACCTTTTTTTTTTATTTATTTTTTTACCTTCTATTGAAATTATTTTACTTTCTATTTACCTTCTATTGAAATAATTTGTATTTGATTTGATTGGGTATATTTTGATTTCAGCCTTAACAGCCATTATAACAAAATGAAAACAATGGAGAATGAAAAACGAAAAAAACCCAAAAAAAACCCAAAATGAGCAATGGACTTTCTTTATTTTTATTTTTATTTTTATTTTTTTACATATTTGAAATGGAGTGAGAAGAAGTTTACACTTATTTAATCCCACCCCTTTTCTTGAAATCCTAAATGACTCTGATCTAGAACTATCTATGTACAAACTTAATGAACTTGTACATACTTAAATGATACATATATACATACATATGCACACCACACACATACATACATAGACACACCATTACATTATTTACCTTCTTTTGACCTTATTTGACCTTCTACATTACTACTTTTACCTTTTATCTATCTTCCTTTACCTTCTATTGAAATTAATGTATCTTTTATTTACATTCTTTGAGCTTCTATTTAACACATTTTACCTTTTAATTACCTTCTGTGTGTCTTCTTTCACCTTCCATTTAACCTTTTGGCCTTTCGTTTACCTTATTTTGCTTTCTATTCAATTAATTTGACCTTATGTGTATATATATATATATATATATATTTATATATATATATTTTTTTCTTGTTTCATCTTCTTCTACCGTCTATATTCCTTATTGTATGTTTTATTTAGCTTCTTTTACCTTTTATTTACCTTCTATTTAAGGTATTTAAGCTTCTATTTTCCTTTATCTAATTTATTTGACCTTTTATTTACTAGATTTCCATTATATTTACTGTGCCTTTTACCTTTTATTTACTTTTACCTTCTATACTACTTATTTTACCTTTTTATATTCCTTCTTTTACCTTTAACCTTCATTACCTTCTATTTACCTTCTTTGACTGTATTTTATTTTGTTTACTTTGTATATTCAATTTTTTTGTTACCTTCTTTTACTTTCCATTGAACTCATTTTACCATTGTTTTTACCTTCTATTGAACGTATTTTACTTTCTATTATCTATTCCATTATATATTTGATCTTTTACCTTTTTGACCATCTTTAATTTATTTGACTCTATATATATATATATATATATATATATATATATATATATATATATATATATATATATATATATATATATATATATATACATACATATACATTTTTTTTCTTGTTTCATCTACTTTTACCGTCTATATTCCTTATTGTATCTTTTATTTAGCTTCTTTTACCCTTTTATTTACCTTCTATTTAAGGTATTTCAGCTTCTATTTTCCTTTATCTACTTTATTTTACCTTTTATTCATTAGATTTACATTATATTTACTGTGCCTTTTACCTTTTATTTACTTTTACCTTCTATACTACTTTACCTTCTATTGAAATTCATGTATCTTTTATTTACGTTCTTTGAGCTTCTATTTAACACATTTTACCTTTTATTTACCTTCTGTACGTCTTCTTTTACCTTCCAGTTACCCTTTTGGCCTTTCATTTAACTCATTTTGCTTTCTATTTAATTTATTTGACCTTATATATATATATATATATATATATATATATATATATATATATATATATATATATATATATATATATATATATATATATATATATATATATATATATATATATATATATATATATATAAATACATTTTTTTTTTCTTGTTTCAATTTCTTATTGTATCTTTTATTTTGCTTCCTTTACATTTTATTTACCTTCTATTTAACATATTTCAGCTTCTGTTTTCCTTTATCTACTTTATTTGACCTTTTATTTACTAGATTTACATTATATTTACTGTGCCTTTTACCTTTTATTTACTTTTACCTTCTATACTACTTGTTTTACCTTTTTATATTCCTTCTTTTACCTTTAACCTTCATTACCTTCTTTGACTGTATTTTATTTTGTTTACTTTCTATACTCAACTTTTTTGTTACCTTCTTTTACTTTCCATTGAACTCATTTTACCATTACGAATGTGGACTCGTCAGACCACAGAACAGTTTTCCACTTTGCATCAGTCCATCTTAGATGAGCTCGGGGCCCAGCGAAGTCGGCGGTGTCTCCGGGTGTTGTTGATAAATGGCCGTGGCTTTGCATATTAGAGTTTTAACTTACACTTACAGATGTTCCCGTCCAGGTCCAACACAGGTATAACAGGGGGCGGTCCTACCGGGCCACCATCTTGCATGGAAGCTGCGGGTGTTAGCTCCCGGGATAAAGAGATGCTATCATGCTAAATGAGGGAAGCTTCACACACATAATGAAGGCCGGCCTCATGCCTTCTCAGCTGATGCTATCTGGAAGAAAGGCTGGGTAAATACTGTTTATCTGCAGATAGACGCGTCCCCTGCCAGCTCTGGGGGCCCCCACATGAGGGCCCGTCAGATATCTGTGCCATCGCCTCTATTCTCCCCGGCCTTTTTATCTGCCAGAAATGTGCCACTTTGCATTCCAGCACACATCTGAGGAGAGGAGATACTTCCATCTCTCATCAGCAGGGGGGGAAGTCACTTTACTTTCTGCTTAGCTGTTGTGTAGCTGCTAGTAGCCTATAACTTAGCATGTTTACCTTACTTCACTAAAATACAAGACTAGCTTGTGTGCTTTTGTGTGCTTAGCTGTTGTGTAGCTGCAAGTAGCCTATAACTTAGCATGTTTACCTTACTTCACTAAAATACAAGACTAGCTTGTGTGCTATTGTGTGCTTAGCTGTTGTGTAGCTGCTAGCTCCTAGTAGCCTATAGCTTAGCATGTTTACCTTACTTGACTAAAATACAAGACTAGCTTGTGTGCTATTGTGTGCTTAGCTGCTGTGTAGCTGCTAGCTCCTAGTAGCCTATAGTTTAGCATGTTTACCTTACTTGACTAAAATACAAGACTAGCTTGTGTGCTATTGTGTGCTTAGCTGTTGTGTAGCTGCTAGGCTCCTAGTAGCGTAGCATGATTACCTTACTTGACCAAAATACAAGACTAGCTTGTGTGCTATTGTGTGCTTAGCTGTTGTGTAGCTGCTAGCTCCTAGTAGCCGATAGCTTAGCATGTTTACCTTACTTCACTAAAATACAAGACTAGCTTGTGTGCTATTGTGTGCTTAGCTGTTGTGTAGCTGCTAGCTCCTAGTAGCCTATAGCTTAGCATGTTTACCTTACTTGACTAAAATACGAGACACGACTAGCTTGTGTGCTATTGTGTGCTTAGCTGTTGTGTAGCTGCTAGCTCCTAGTAGCCTATAGCTTAGCATGTTTACCTTACTTGACTAAAATACGAGACACGACTAGCTTGTGTGCTATTGTGTGCTTAGCTGTTGTGTAGCTGCTAGGCTCCTAGTAGCGTAGCATGATTACTTTACTTCACTAAAATACAAGACTAGCTTGTGTGCTTAGCTGTTATGTAGCTGCTAGCTCCTAGTAGCGTATAACTTAGCATGTTTACCTTACTACACTAAAATACAAGACTAGCTTGTGTGCTATTATGTGCTTAGCTGTTATGTAGCTGTTAGCTCCTAGTAGCGTATAACTTAGCATGTTTACCTTACTTCACTAAAATACAAGACTAGCTTGTGTGCTATAGTGTGCTTAGCTGTTATGTAGCTGCTAGCTCCTATTAGAGTATAACTTAGCATGTTTACCTTACTTCACTAAAATACAAGACTAGCTTGTGTGCTATTGTGTGCTTAGCTGTTGTGTAGCTGCTAGCTCCTAGTAGCATATAACTTAGCATGTTTACCTTACTTGTATTGCGTTCCATTTTTTCTGCAGATGACGCGGTCATCTACTGTTCATCCCCCGCTATAGCACAAACCTTTGAGCTCCCACAGTCTGCTTTTGATGTTGTTCAGTACCAGCTGACTCGGGTGAAACTAGTACTAAACGCAGAGAAATCTAAGGTGATGTTATTTTCAAACGACTGCATTGAACATTCCAAAATTATCAACTAATTTAAAAACATTTTTTTATTCAACATTTTAAAGTTAGCTAATAATGCTAACCTTCCTGTCCGGTTATATCGTGTTTAAATATATATATATATATATATATATATATATATATATATATATATATATATATATATATATATATATATATATATATATATATATATATATATATATATATATATATATATATGTATATATATATATATATATATGTATATATATATATATATATATATATATATATATATATATATATATATATATATATATATATGTATATATATATATATATATATATATATATATATATATGTATATATATATATATATATATATATATATATATATATATATATATATATATATATATATATATATATATATATATATATATATATATATATTTTACTCTTTTGAGTCTCATTTGCAAGTATTATGTAGTAGACTTTGCATGCAATTGCAATTCCAAAACATTAGATGGCAGTAGTGTATTGGCTACAGTGTGTCCAGTCCTACAAAGTGTGTGTACTGTAACACTTTGGTGGTATTTAAGTCAACTTTGGTGGTATTTAAGTCAACTTTGGTGCTATTTAAGTCAACTTTTGTGGTATTTAAGTCAACTTTGGTGGCTTTTAAGTCAACTTTTGTGGTATTTAAGTCAACTTTTGTGGCTTTTAAGTCCACTTTTGTGTTATTTAAGTAAACTTTTGTGTTATTTAAGTCCACTTTTGTGGTATGTAAGTCCACTTTTGTGCTATTTAAGTCAACTTTTGTGTTATTTAAGTCCACTTTTGTGGTATGTAAGTCCACTTTTGTGCTATTTAAGTCAACTTTTGTGTTATTTAAGTCCACTTTTGTGCTATTTAAGTCAAGTTTTGTGCTATTTAAGTCAAGTTTTGTGCTATTTAAAGTTAAAGTTAAAGTAGCAATGATCGTCACACATACACTATGTGTGGTGAAATTTGTCTTCTGCATTTGACCCACCTCCTTGTTCACCCCCTGGGAGGTGAGGGGAGCAGTGGGCAGCAGCAGTGCCCCGCCAGGGAATCATTTTTGGTGATTTAACCCCCAATTCCAATCCTTGATGCTGAGTGCCAAGCAAGTCCACTTTTGTGCTATTAAGTCAATGTTTGTGCTATTAAGTCAACTTTTGTGCTATTTAAGTCAAATTTTGTGCTATTTAAGTCAAATTTTGTGCTATTTAAGTCAACTTTTGTGCTATTTAAGTCAACTTTTGTGCTATTTAAGTCAATTTTTTTGCTATTTAAGTCCACCTTTGTGCTATTTAAGTCCACCTTTGTGCTATTTAAGTAAACTTTTGTGCTATTTGTCAACTTTTGTGGTATGTAAGTCAACTTTTGTGGTATGTAAGTCTACTTTTGTGGTATTTAAGTGAACTTTTGTGGTATGAAAGCCCACTTTTGTGGTATTTAAGTCTACTTTTGTGCGATTAAAGTCAAATTCTGTGGTACATAAATCAACTTTTGTGCTATTTAAGTCAAATTTTGTGCTATTTAAGTCAACTTTTTTGCTTTTTAAGTCCACTTTTGTGGCATTTAAGTCCACTTTTGTGCGATTTAAGTCAACTTTTGTGTTATTTAAATCAACTTTTGTGTTATTTAAGTCCACTTTTGTGCAATTTAAATCAACTTTTGTGTTATTTAAGTCCACTTTTGTGTTATTTAAGTCCACTTTTGTGGTATGTAAGCCTATTTTTGTGGTATGTAAGCCCACTTTTGTGGTATTTAAGTCTACTTTTGTGCGATTAAAGTCAAATTCTGTGGTACATAAATCAACTTTTGTGCTATTTAAGTCAAATTTTGTGCTATTTAAGTAAACTTTTTTGCTTTTTAAGTCCACTTTTGTGGCATTTAAGTCCACTTTTGTGCGATTTAAGTAAACTTTTGTGTTATTTAAATCAACTTTTGTGTTATTTAAGTCCACTTTTGTGCAATTTAAATCAACTTTTGTGTTATTTAAGTCCACTTTTGTGTTATTTAAGTCCACTTTTGTGGTATGTAAGCCTATTTTTGTGGTATGTAAGCCCACTTTTGTGGTATGTAAGTCCACTTTTGTGCTATTTAAGTCCACTTTTGTGGTATGTAAGCCCACTTTTGTTGTATTTAAGTCCACTTTTGTGGTATTAAAGTCCACTTTTGTGGTATATAAATCAACTTTTGTGTTATTTAAGTCAACTTTTGTGCTATTTAAGTCAACTTTTGTGCTATTTAAGTCAACTTTTGTGTTTTTTAAATCTACTTTTGTGTTATTCAAGTCCACTTTTGTGCAATTTAAGTCAACTTTGGTGGTATTTAAATTAACTTTTGTGTTATTTAAGTCCACTTTTGTGTTATTTAAGTCCACTTTTGTGGTATGTAAGCCTATTTTTGTGGTATGTAAGCCCACTTATGTGGTATGTAAGTCTACTTTTGTGGTATGTAAGTCTACTTTTGTGGTATGTAAGTCTACTTTTGTGGTATTTAAGTCCACTTTTGTGCTATTTAAGTCCACTTTTGTGCTATTTAAGTCCACTTTTGTGGTACTTAAGTCAACTTTTGTGCTATTTAAGTCAACTTTTGTGCGATTTAAGTCAACTTTTGTGTTATTTAAATAAACTTTTGTGGTAATTAATTGTACCTTTGTGGTATTTAAGTCCACATTTGTGGTGTTTAAGTCCACATTTGTGCTATTTAAGTCAACTTTTGTGCTATTTAAGCTCACTTTTGTGCTATTTAAGGCAACTTTTGTGCTATTTAAGTCCACTTTTGTGCTATTTAAGTCCACTTTTGTGCTATTTAAGTCAACTTTTGTGCTATTTAAGTCCACTTTTGTGGTATGTAAGTCCACTTTTGTGGTATTTAAGTCCACTTTTGTGGTATTTAAGTCCACTTTTGTGGTATTTAAGTCCACTTTTGTGCTATTTAAGTCCACTTTTGTGCTATTTATGTCCACTTTTGTGGTACTTAAGTCCACTTTTGTGCTATTTAAGTCCACTTTTGTGCTATTTAAGTCAACTTTTGTGTTATTTAAATAAACTTTTGTGTTATTTAAATAAACTTTTGTGGTAATTAAGTCCACATTTGTGCTATTTAAGTCAACCTTTGTGCTATTTAAGGCAACTTTTGTGCTATTTAAGTCAACTTTTGTGCTATTTAAGTCCACTTTTGTGCTATTTAAGTCCACTTTTGTGGTATGTAAGCTCACGTTTGTGGTATATAAGCTCACATTTGTGCCATTTAAGTCAACTTTTGTGCCATTTAAGTCAACTTTGGTGGTATGTAAGCCCACTTTTGTGATATTTAAGTCCACTTTTGTGGTATTTAAGTACACTTTAGTGGTATTTAAGTCTACTCTGGTGGTATATAAATCAACTTTTTTGGATTTAAGTCAACTTTTGTGCTACTTAAGTCCACTTTTGTGGTATTTAAGTCTACTCTGGTGGTATATAAATCAACTTTTTTGTATTTAAGTCAACTTTCGTGGTATTTAAGTCAACTTTTGTGCTATTTAAGTCAACTTTTCCCCCCCATCATATTTCACCTGTTTGCTCTTCTATTCCACTTTTTTGTAATAATATTTTTAATTGAAAAAATTATTGTGACTGAAATGAAGAACTTTTAATTATTTATTTATAATTTTTTTTGTTTTTTTTATTTTTTTTTATGGAGGGGGGGATGTACATGCATTATGATTTCCCTATCATGTGAATACAGAAATATATATATATTTTTAAATAGCAGCGGACAAAGTGACTAAGTTGGCAACACTGATTCCTCCTGCTGTGTCTTTTTATTCTCTGGCAGACAAGATGACGTGCGTTTGGAAGCAGAGTTACGAAGTTATCTGCTGTGCTTCACAGACAGTCCCATTATAATGTGTTAATGAGGGAGGACGTAACAACAAAAGACTTTAGGTTGTTAGCATTTTAGTTCGGCTTTGGTTCTTCTGCATTCACACAAACTTTCTACCAAAATAGGCCCCGCCTTCTTTGATTCGTGGCCCTCAGTGGATAAAGTTTGGTCACTCCTGTTCTGCACACTATTGATCGTCATCATATCGTACCGTATCTACTTGTACGGTATCGCTCCCTCTTGTATCTTCTGCCATTGTCTGGTATCGTGTCGATCCCACACCGACGCAATCGGCTGGAAAAACCCTTATCCTTATCCTTTCTCTGGTGGAATGCCACAGGTATGCCTCACAAAAGGACAAATATGGCAACAATCCCGCCTCCCGAGATCAGGTGTGTGTGGTATCACAAACAGCTGATTGAGGTGGGCGAAGAAAGCCGCAGACAAAACAAAAGAACTCCCATCAAAAGTTTCGAGCGTCACGTGTCAAAAGCGTCACTTGCAACGTCGGACGCCCCTGATTGTAGCCACAATACAGACGGCATCGCCCTCATGGTGGTCACAGGGTGAGGAATGGGACAATGTTGGACATTGAGGGGTTCTCAAACTGTGGTACGGCACAAAAAAAGTACAGTGTTTTATGTTCCTATAGTCAATGTTACAATGGCCAAAAAATGTTAAATATACTTGTTTTTAGTGAATACTTAGGCCTACTACGCTACTGTATTCCAGTGTTGTTATGGTGGTCCAGAATAATGAGTCATATCTTCAAATATGGAATTTGTTTTGACTATTAAATACAACTAAAATAGGACTTTTATTCCTGCTGGTAAATAAGTGTGTTACAAGTAGTGTTGTCCCCGTACCAATATTTTTGGTACCGGTACCAGCATGTGTTTCGATACTTAACTAAATAAAGAGGACCACAAAAAATGTCTTTATTGTATCAAAATTTTTTAGTGTACATGAAACTTATGTTTATTATTGTAATTTAGTCATTAAATAAAATAGTCAACATACTAGACAACTTGTCTTTTAGTAGTAAGTAAACAAACAAAGACTCCTAATTAGTCTGCACTAACATATTGTGTCATTTATACACCTATTATTTTGTACACATTATGAGGGACAAACTGTAAAAATGTATTATTAATCCACTTGTTCATTTACTGTTTCAACATATTCTATCTACACTTCTGTTAAAATGTAATAATCAATTATTCTTCTCTTCTTTGATACCTCACATTAGTTTTGGATGATACCACACATTTAGGTATCGATCCGATACCAAGTAGTTACAGGATCACACATTGGTCATGTTCAAAGTCCTCATGTGTCCAGGGACGTATTTACTGACTTTATAAACATAAATTGCGTTTTAAAAAAAGGAAAAAAGATTTTGTAATGATAAATATCGATGTAATCATGGTAGTATCGACTACTGTACTTGGTATCCTTACAGTGGATGTCAGGTGTAGATCCACCCATGGCGTTTGTTTACATTGTGGCGCCGGTGAGCTATTGCATCCTCCTATGGTGTGTAGTGAAGCATGTTTAGCTATTCCTCGTCCTCCAGTGATAATGATACTTGTAAGAAACTTACTTTATTCGTCGCCATGGAGGCCAGGATTAGTGATTTAGAAGTAGCTAAAACACTGCGGATGGACGTTAGCCGCTAGCTAGCTAGCCACGGGGGTCGGCATAGCTCGGTTGGTAGAGTGGCCGTGCCAGCAACTTGAGTAGGACGCAGAAATTCCTGGAAATTTGTTGAATGTGGAAAAATGATAGTTTGAATGTCCAGGATGAGTTGAAGGTGGAATGGTTTGAATAGGTTGAAGAATGTGGAAATGGTGGAAGTTTGAAAAAATAGACAATTCATTTTGAATGGGGAAAATGAAAGAAAGAAAAAAAATTATGGGAAATTCAGGAATTTTTTTTTAGAATTGTTGAAGTAGAGCACACAATTCCCAAACAGGCTGAAGAGTTTGAAGTTGGAACAGTTTGAATCGGATGAAAAATGTGGGAATTTTGGAAGTTTAAAGAATGTCCCATTGATTTCAATGGGAATTTCCAGGAAAAGTGGCATTTTTTTGAAAATGGTAATGGCTATGGAATGGAATTAGTTGAAATGGTTGGTGTTGGAATTTTTCAAATGAGTAATGTTGAAGTAGTAACATGTTGAATTGAGAAATGGTATTACGGAATTCATGGAATTTCAGGAAAACCTGGAATTTTTCCAGTTCAAAAAACAACTTCTTTTTTTTCCTAATTAAGAGGAATGTTTTGACGGTTGAAATGCGTTGAAAAATGTGGAAGGAGTAGTCGCTAGAAAAAAGGGTGAACATAGGGGCTTTGGAAAATCAGGAATTCTGGAAAATTCTGGAATTTTTTTGAACTTGGAAATGAAGTCGTATGAATTTCCAGGATGAGTGGAATGTGTTGAAGGTGGAATGGTTCTAATAGGTTGAAAAATGTGGAAATGGTGAAAGTTTGAAAAATGGCTAATTCATTTTAAATGGGAAAAATGTCCCGGAAAACCGAGAAATCTGGGAATTTTTGGAATTTGTCAAGGGAAAAGCCCGCGGTTCTCCATTAGGCTGAACAGTTTGAAGTTGTAACAGTTTGAATCAGATGAAAAATGTGGGGATTGTGGAAGTTTAAAGAATGTCCCAATGAATTCAATGGGAATTTCCAGGAAAGTGGGTTTTTTTTTGAAAATGGTAATGGTTATGGAATGGTCTGAATTAGTTTAAATGTTTGGTGTTGGAAATTTTCTAATGAGAAATGTTGAAGTAGTAACATGTTGAATCGAGAAATGGTATTACGTAATTTAATGGAATTCCAGGAAAACCTGGAATTTTTCTAGTTAAAAAAACAACTTTTTTTTTTTCCTAATTAAGAGGAATGTTTTGACGGTGGAACTGTTGAAGTGGGTTGAAAAATGTGGAAGGAGTAGTCGCCAGAAAAAAAGGGTGGACATAGGGGCTTTGGAAAACCAGGAATTCTGTAAAATCCTGGAATTTTTTTTAACTTGGAAAATAAGTCGTATGAATTTCCAGGATGAGTGGAATGTGTTGAAGGTGGAATGGTTCTAATAGGTTGAAAAATGTGGCAATGGTGAAAGTTTGAAAAATGGCTAATTCATTTTAAATTAGAAAAATGTCCCGGAAAACTGGGAATTTTTGGAATTTGTCAAGGGAAAAGCCTGCGATTCTAGAATAGGCTGAACAGTTTGAAGTTGTAACAGTTTGAATCAGATGAAAAATGTGGGAATTGTGGAAGTTTTAAAGAATGTCCCATTGATTTCAATGGGAATTTCCAGGAAAAGTGGGATTTTTTTGAAAATGGTAATGGCTATGGAATGGAATTAGTTGAAATGGTTGGTGTTGGAATTTTTCAAATGAGAAATGTTGAAGTAGTAACATGTTGAATTGAGAAATGGTATTACGGAATTCATGGAATTTCAGGAAAACCTGGAATTTTTCCAGTTCAAAAAACAACTTATTTTTTTTCCTAATTAAGAGGAATGTTTTGACGGTGGAACTGTTGAAGTGGGTTGAAAAATGTGGAAGGAGTAGTCGCTAGAAAAAAGGGTGAACATAGGGGCTTTGGAAAATCAGGAATTCTGTAAAATCCTGGAATTTTTTTGAACTTGGAAAATAAGTCGTTTGAATGTCCAGGATGAGTGGAATGTGTTGAAGGTGGAATGGTTCTAATAGGTTGAAAAATGTGGAAATGGTGAAAGTTTGAAAAATGGCTAATTCATTTTAAATGGGAAAAATGTCCCGGAAAACCGAGAAATCTGGGAATTTTTGGAATTTGTCAAGGGAAAGCCTGCGATTCTCCAATAGGCTGAACAGTTTGAAGTTGTAACAGTTTGAATCAGATGAAAAATGTGGGAATTGTGGAAGTTTAAAGAATGTCCCATTGATTTCAATGGAATTTCCAGGAAAACCTGGAATTTTTCCAGTTCAAAAAACAACTAGTTTTTTATTTCCTAATTAAGAGGAATGTTTTGATGGTGGAACAGTTGAAATGCGTTGAAACATGTGGAAGGAGTCGTCACCAGAAAAAAGGGTGGACATAGGAGCTTTGGAAAATCAGGAAATCTGGAAGATCCTGGAATTTTTTTGAACTTGGAAAATAAGTAGTTTGAATGTCCAGGATGAGTGGAATGTGTTGAAGGTGGAATGGTTCTAATAGGTTAAAAAATGTGGCAATGGTGAAAGTTTTGAAAAATGGCAAATTCATTTTAAATGGGAAAAATGTCCCGGAAAACTGAGAAATCTGGGAATTTTTGGAATTTGTCATGGGAAAAGCCTGCGATTCTCCAATAGGCTGAACAGTTTGAAGTTGTAACAGTTTGAATCAGATGAAAAATGTGGGAATTGTGGAAGTTTAAAGAATGTCCCATTGAATTCAATGGGAATTTCCAGGAAAAGCGGGATTTTTTTGAAAATGGTAATGGTTATGGAATGGTCTGAATTAGTTGAAATGGTTGGTGTTGGAATTTTTCTAATGAGAAATGTTGAAGTAGTAACATGTTGAATCGAGAAATGGTATTACGTAATTTAATGGAATTTCAGGAAAACCTGGAATTTTTCCAGTTCAAAAAACAACTTCTTTTATTTCCTAATTAAGAGGAATGTTTTGACGGTGGAACGGTTGAAATGCGGTGAAAAATGTGGAAGGAGTAGTCGCTAGAAAAAAGGGTGAACATAGGGTCTTTGGAAAACCAGGAATTCTGGAAAATTTTGGAATTTTTTTGAACTTCGAAAATAAGTCGTTTGAATTTCCAGGATGAGTGGAATGTGTTGAAGGTGGAATGGTTCTAATAGGTTGAAAAATGTGGCAATGGTGAAAGTTTGAAAAATGGCTAATTCATTTTAAATGGGAAAAATGTCCCGGAAAACCGAGAAATCTGGGAATTTTTGGAATTTGTCAAGGGAAAAGCTTGCGATTCTCCAATAGGCTGAACAGTTTGAAGTTGTAACAGTTTGAATCAGATGAAAAATGTGGGAATTGTGGAAGTTTTAAAGAATGTCCCATAGATTTCAATGGGAATTTCCAGGAAAAGCGGGATTTTTTTGAAAATGGTAATGGTTATGGAATGGTCTGAATTAGTTGAAATGGTTGGTGTTGGAATTTTTCTAATGAGAAATGTTGAAGTAGTAACATGTTGAATTGAGAAATGGTGTTACGGAATTCATGGAATTTCAAGAAAACCTGGAATTTTTCCATTTCAAAAAACAATTTTTTTTAAATTTCCTAATTAAGAGGAATGTTTTGACGGCGGAATGGTTGAAATGGGTTGAACAATGTGGAAGGAGTAGTCGCCAGAAAAAAGGGTGGACATAGGGGCTTTGGAAAACCAGGAATTCTGGAAAATCCTGGAATTTTTTTGAACTTGGAAAATAAGTAGTTTGAATGTCCAGGATGAGTGGAATGTGTTGAAGGTGGAATGGTTCTAATAGGTTGAAAAATGTGGAAATGGTGAAAGTTTGAAAAATGGCTAATTCATTTTAAATGGGAAAAATGTCCTGGAAAACCGAGAAATCTGGGAATTTTTGGAATTTTTCAAGGGAAAGCCTGCGATTCTCCAATAGGCTGAACAGTTTGAAGTTGTAACAGTTTGAATCAGATGAAAAATGTGGGAATTGTGGAAGTTTAAAGAATGTCCCATTGAATTCAATGGGAATTTCCAGGAAAAGCGGGATTTTTTTTTGAAAATGGTAATGGTTATGCAATGGTCTGAATTAGTTGAAATGTTTGGTGTTGGAGTTTTTCAAATGAGAAATGTTGAAGTAGTAACATGTTGAATTGAGAAATGGTATTATGTAATTTAATGGAATTCCAGGAAAACCTGGAATTTTTCTAGTTAAAAAAACAACTTTTTTTTTTCCTAATCAAGAGGAATGTTTTGACGGTGGAACTGTTGAAGTGGGTTGAAAAATGTGGAAGGAGTAGTCGCCAGAAAAAAAGGGTGGACATAGGGGATTTGGAAAACCAGGAATTCTGTAAAATCCTGGAATTTTTTTTAACTTGGAAAATAAGTCGTATGAATTTCCAGGATGAGTGGAATGTGTTGAAGGTGGAATGGTTCTAATAGGTTGAAAAATGTGGAAATGGTGTAAGTTTAAAAAATGGCTAATTCATTTCAAATGGGAAAAATGTCCCGGAAAACCGAGAAATCTGGGAATTTTTGGAATTTGTCAAGGGAAAGCCTGCGATTCTCCAATAGGCTGAACAGTTTGAAGTTGTAACAGTTTGAATCAGATGAAAAATGTGGGAATTGTGGAAGTTTTAAAGAATGTCCCATAGATTTCAATGGGAATTTCCAGGAAAAGCGGGATTTTTTTGAAAATGGTAATGGTTATGGAATGGTCTGAATTAGTTGAAATGGTTGGTGTTGGAATTTTTCAAATGAGAAATGTTGAAGTAGTAACATGTTGAATTGAGAAATGGTGTTACGGAATTCATGGAATTTCAGGAAAACCTGGAATTTTTCCAGTTCAAAAAACAATTTTTTAAAAATTTCCTAATCAAGAGGAATGTTTTGACGGTGGAACTGTTGAAGTGGGTTGAAAAATGTGGAAGGAGTAGTCGCCAGAAAAAAGGGTGGACATAGGGGCTTTGGAAAATCAGGAATTCTGGAAAATCCTGGAATATTTTTGAACTTGGAAAATAAGTCGTTTGAATGTCCAGGATGAGTGGAATGTGTTGAAGGTGGAATGGTTCTAATAATAGGTTGAAAAATGTGGAAATGGTGAAAGTTCGAAAAATGGCTAATTCATTTTAAATGGGAAAAATGTCCCGGAAAACCGAGAAATCTGTATTGTGTACATGTAATGTACAGAATATTTATTCAGGTAGAAATATCACAGACTACATTACCAAACATCTTTGACATTCAAAGCATGATCGTAACAATCCACATTTTGTGTTATTAATGCACACAACTGCTATCTAAACATGGAAGTGTAGCTCCTCTCCTCTGAATGCAGGTGCTCCTTCAGCAGGAACACACGTTCTGTATTACTACACAATACAAAATCTGGCAAGACAGCAGGTATTTCTTTTTTAGATTCTTTTTAAAAGCTTGTTTATGTCTTTATGGCTTCTGGTTGCATGGAGATGGCCTGAAAAGGTCTTTTAAAAATTGTGTTTTTGGAAAATTATGGATTGATTTAGAATCGGGATAAATAAAAATCGGGATTTGGATGTGAATCAACTTTCTGTGCACACCTATTAAAAACACATTACATTTTATTCATAAATAGAGAAGGTTAACAAATTGTCACGTTGCAAAACAAATGTGATTAACGTGTACAACATGTAATGTACAGAATAATGAATATGTTCCTTTTGACTGTACATGTACTGTAAATGTATAATGTATTTATATTATTCACATGTGAATAATGCTGTATAATAGACTGTATTTATGTTACTCACATGTGAATAATGCTGTATAATAGACTGTATTTATGTTATTCACATGTGAATAATGCTGTATAATAGACTGTATTTATATTATTCACATGTCAATAATGCTGTATAATAGACTATTTATATTATTCACATGTGAATAATGCTGTATAATAGACTGTATTTATATTATTCACATGTCAATAATGATGTATAATAGACTGTATTTATATTATTCACATGTTAATAATGCTGTATAATAGACTGTATTTATGTTAATCACATGTGAATAATGCTGTATAATCAGACTGTATTTATATTATTCACATGTGAATAATGCTGTATAATAGACTGTATTTATATTATTCACATGTCAATAATGCTGTATAATAGACTATTTATATTATTCACATGTGAATAATGCTGTATAATAGACTGTATTTATATTATTCACATGTCAATAATGATGTATAATAGACTGTATTTATATTATTCACATGTGAATAATGCTGTATAATAGACTGTATTTATGTTAATCACATGTGAATAATGCTGTATAATCAGACTGTATTTATATTATTCACATGTGAATAATGCTGTATAATAGACTGTATTTATATTATTCACATGTGAATAATGCTGTATAATAGACTATTTATATTATTCACATGTGAATAATGCTGTATAATAGACTGTATTTATATTATTCACATGTGAATAATGCTGTATAATAGACTGTATTTATATTATTCACATGTGAATAATGCTGTATAATAGACTATTTATATTATTCACATGTAAATAATGCTGTATAATAGACTGTATTTATATTATTCACATGTCAATAATGCTGTATAATAGACTATTTATATTATTCACATGTGAATAATGCTGTATAATAGACTGTATTTATATTATTCACATGTGAATAATGCTGTATAATAGACTGTATTTATATTATTCACATGTGAATAATGCTGTATAATAGACTGTATTTATATTATTCACATGTGAATAATGCTGTAAAATAGACTATTTATATTATTCACATGTAAATAATGCTGTATAATAGACTGTATTTATATTATTCACATGTGAATAATTCTGTATAATAGACTATTTATATTATTCACATATGAATAATGCTGTATAATAGACTGTATTTATATTATTCACATGTGAATAATGCTGTATAATAGACTGTATTTATATTATTCACATGTGAATAATGCTCTATAATAGACTGTATTTATATTATTCACATGTGAATAATGCTGTATAATCAGACTGTATTTATATTTTTCACATGTGAATAATGCTGTATAATAGACTATATTTATATTATTCACATGTGAATAATGCTGTATAATAGACTGTATTTATATTATTCACATGTCAATAATGCTGTATAATAGACTATTTATATTATTCACATGTGAATAATGCTGTATAATAGACTGTATTTATATTATTCACATGTGAATAATGCTGTATAATAGACTGTATTTATATTATTCACATGTGAATAATGCTGTATAATAGACTATTTATATTATTCACATGTAAATAATGCTGTATAATAGACTGTATTTATATTATTCACATGTGAATAATTCTGTATAATAGACTATTTATATTATTCACATGTGAATAATGCTGTATAATAGACTGTATTTATATTATTCACATGTGAATAATGCTGTATAATAGACTGTATTTATATTATTCACATGTGAATAATGCTGTATAATCAGACTGTATTTATATTATTCACATGTGAATAATGCTGTATAATAGACTATATTTATATTATTCACATGTGAATAATGCTGTATAATAGACTGTATTTATATTATTCACATGTGAATAATGCTGTATAATAGTCTGTATTTATATTATTCACATGTGAATAATGCTGTATTATAGACTGTATTTATGTTATTCACATGTGAATAATGCTGTATAATAGACTGTATTTATATTATTCACATGTGAATAATGCTGTATAATAGACTGTATTTATGTTATTCACATGTGAATAATGCTGTATAATAGACTGTATTTATATTATTCACATGTGAATAATGCCGTATAATAGACTGTATTTATGTTACTCACATGTGAATAATGCTGTATAATAGACTGTATTTATGTTATTCACATGTGAATAATGTTGTATAATAGACTGTATTTATCTTATTCACATGTGAATAATGCTGTATAATAGACTGTATTTATGTTATTCACATGTGAATAATGCTGTATAATAGACTGTATTTATATTATTCACATGTGAATAATGCTGTATAATAGACTGTATTTATATTATTCACATGTGAACAATGCTGTATAATAGACTGTATTTATGTTATTCACATGTGCATAATGCTGTATAATAGACTGTATTTATATTATTCACATATCAATAATGATGTGTAATGGACTATTTATATTATTCACATGTGAATAATGCTGTATAATAGACTGTATTTATATTATTCACATGTGAATAATGCTGTATAATAGACTGTATTTATATTATTCACATGTGAATAATGCTGTATAATAGACTGTATTTATATTATTCACATATCAATAATGATGTGTAATAGACTATTTATATTATTCACATGTGAATAATGCTGTATAATAGACTGTATTTATATTATTCACATGTGAATAATGCTGTATAATAGACTGTATTTATATTATTCACATGTCAATAATGCTGTATAATAGACTATTTATATTATTCACATGTGAATAATGCTGTATAATAGACTGTATTTGTTATTCACATGTGAATAATGCTGTATAATAGACTGTATTTATATTATTCACATGTGAATAATGCTGTATAATCAGACTGTATTTATATTATTCACATGTGAATAATGCTGTATAATCAGACTGTATTTATACTATTCACATGTGAATAATGCTGTATAATAGACTGTATTTATATTATTCACATGTCAATAATGCTGTATAATAGACTATTTATATTATTCACATGTGAATAATGCTGTATAATAGACTGTATTAATATTATTCACATGTGAATAATGCTGTATAATAGACTGTATTTATATTATTCACATGTGAATAATGCTGTATAATAGACTGTATTTATGTTATTCACATGTGAATAATGCTGTATAATAGACTGTATTTATATTATTCACATGTCAATAATGATGTATAATAGACTGTATTTATATTATTCACATGTTAATAATGCTGTATTATAGACTGTATTTATGTTATTCACATGTGAATAATGCTGTATAATAGACTGTATTTATATTATTCACATGTGAATAATGCTGTATAATAGACTGTATTTATATTATTCACATGTGAGTAATGCTGTATAATAGACTGTATTTATATTATTCACATGTCAATAATGCTGTATAATAGACTGTATTTATATTATTCACATGTTAATAATGCTGTATTATAGACTGTATTTATGTTATTCACATGTGAATAATGCTGTATAATAGACTGTATTTATGTTAATCACATGTGAATAATGCTGTATAATCAGACTGTATTTATATTATTCACATGTGAATAATGCTGTATAATAGACTATTTATATTATTCACATGTCAATAATGCTGTATAATAGACTATTTATATTATTCACATGTGAATAATGCTGTATAATAGACTGTATTTATATTATTCACATGTGAATAATGCTGTATAATCAGACTGTATTTATATTATTCACATGTGAATAATGCTGTATAATAGACTGTATTTATATTATTCACATGTGAATAATGCTGTATAATAGACTGTATTTATATTATTCACATGTGAATAATGCTGTATAATAGACTGTATTTATATTATTCACATGTAAAAAAAAAAAAAAAGTGTTTATTGTCTATTGTGAGCGAACTGTGGTGCTGAATTTCCCCCAGGGATCAATAAAGTACTTTCTATTCTATTCTATCTATTCTAATATTTATTCAGGTAGAAATATCACAGATGACATCACCAAATATCTTTGACATTCAAAGCACGATCGTAACAATCCACATTTTGTGTTATTAATGCACACAACTGCTATCTAAACATGGATGTGTAGCTCCTCTCCTCTGAATGCAGGTGCTCCTTCAGCAGGAACACACATTCTGTATTATAATTATGGCTCGATTTAGACTCGGGATGAATACAAATCGGGATTTGGATTTGAATCGATATTCTGTGCCCCCCCTATAAATAACACAATGTGGAAAAAAGGTGTTTTGAAGGCTCGTCCAGCTACAAAACATGAAACATGGAAGAGAAAACAGGCTTTGACTTTTTCACGAGCGAGACTGAAGATGCGTGTTTTTTATCAGAAGAAATACGCTCCATGCACGCGTCTTGACCTCCTCGGCAGACGGTAATAAGACAGACATTATCGACACGTTCCTCCACCGCAGCTCTCAGAGAGACCATTTGTCCTTCAGCACCTTCCCAAACGGAGGTCGCTATCTCGCCGCCTTTGTTTCCTCTCCCGTACGTGCGCTTCACGCTGGTTTTTTTGTGCGAGCGCCATTGTGGGCCAGCCAAATGTGATTTGCCAGATAAAGTCAGTGCAAGGATAGCGGCGGGGGAAAAAAAAGAAATCCAACTCATTGGCCCGTAAGCGACAGAACTGGGGGTAAGTAAAAGGTAATGGCGGCTTAATTAACCCGGACAACCTCAATCTGCTCGCAACACTTCCTTAAATGCTTTGGCGACCTCGCCGTCGGTAAGACTGAGTCCGGCTGTGATTTAATTAAGGAGGGCACGTGTTTAATGGCGGCCCCGCCACCGAGGTCACCTGAACACGGAGATCCAACATGGCCGCACCAAGACTAATTAGACCAGGAAATGTGAAAGATTAGCATCAACTCTGGAACGTTTGTCTTTTTCTTTTAGGGATGGGGGGTACCTTTTAAGAATATCGATTCGCATCCAAATCCCGATTTGTATTTATCCTGATTCTAAATCGATCCATCATTTTCCAAAAATAAACTTTTAAAAGACCTTCTCCATGCAACCAGAAGCCATAAAGACATAAACAAGATTTTAAAAGGAATCTAAAAAAGAAATACCTGGTGTCTTGCCAGATTTTAATACAGAATGTGTGTTCCTGCTGAAGGAGCACCTGCATTCAGAGGAGAGGAGCTACACTTCCATGTTTAGATACTGGTTGTGTGCATTAATAACACAAAAATGTGGATTGTTACGATCATGCAAAGATGTTTGGTGATGTAATCTGTGATATTTCTACCTGAAAACATAAAGTGTACATTACATGTTGTACAAGTTAATCACATTTGTTTTGCCGCATGAAAATTTGTTAACATTCTCTATTTATGAATAAAAGGTAATGTTTTTATAGGGGTGCACAGAAAGATGATTCGCATCCAAATCCCGATTTTTATTTATCCCGATTCTAAATCAATCCATAATTTTCCAAAAATAAATTTTTAAAAGACCTTTGCCGGCCATCTCCATGCAACCAGAAGCCATAAAGACATAAACAAGCTTTTAAAAATTATCTAAAATAGAAATACCTGGTGTCTTGCCAGATTTTAATACAGAATGTGTGTTCCTGCTGAAGGAGCACCTGCATTCAGAGGAGAGGAGCTACACTTCCATGTTTAGATAGCAGTTGTGTGCATTAATAACACAAACATGTGGATTGTTACGACCATGCAAAGATGTTTGGTGATGTAATCTGGGATATTTCTACCTGAAAAAATAATTTGTACATTACATGTTGTACAAGTTAATCACATTTGTTTTGCTGCATGGAAATTTGTTAACCTTCTCTATTTATGAATAAAAGGTAATATGTTTTTTATAGCGGTGCACAGAAAGTTGATTTGCATCCAAATCCCGATTTGTATTTATCCTGATTCTAATTCGATCCACAATTTTCCAAAAATAAACTTTTAAAAGACCTTTGCAGGCCATCTCCATGCAACCAGAAGCCATAAAGACACAAACAAGCTTTTAAAAGGAATCTAAAAAAGAAATACCTGGGGCCGTACTTATCAAGCTTCTTAGAGTGCCATTTTACACTTAAGTCCTGAGAATTTGCGAAATTTAGTCCTACTCTCAAATTTAAGAATAAAAGCTTTTTACCAACGTTCTTAAGTCTAAGAATCACTCCTACTCTCCACGATATTTAAGAGACCTTCAGAGGTGTCTTAAGTGGTTAGGAGTTGCCAGCAGGGGGTGGCACTGAGGCGAGAGAGACGTGCGCCAACGTTCAGGGAACGGAACAATGTTTTGTTTTTTTTTGATGACGAGCAGCTGATCAAACGGTATCGTTTAGACAGAGCGGATATTATTTTTGTCACAGATTTAATACTTTTCGATTCCTTGTTGATTTCTGCATGTGTCTGCAGTGGGCTAGTATATATAGAGCCACCCACACCAGTTTCAAATTAGTTGCCTAATTAATGAATTGGAAAGAAAATGTTATGACAGTAGCGTATGTGTGTGGCCGTGAGGTGAGTGACGTCAGTGAGTGTGTGGGCGAGAGAAGAGAGGGAGCGGTAGCGTGAGTGCCGGCGGGGACTAGTTTGTTTTGTATTTTGTAGTTTATTGTCAAAATATACACTCCCATTGTCCACTTAAATATTTCCAAGATATTTCTTTATTCTTAGACAAGGGATTCCCTTCCGTGATTGGTCATTTCTATGGACACAGAAATGACGTCACCTAAAATTGCGTTTACGGCACATAGTAATGTCGTAATTCAGCTCTGAGTGTGACACTTAAGATTCAGTCCTACACTTGGCTGAAAGTGTGAGTAAGACGCTTGATAACTAACTTTTAAGTGCAGCTTTCAGCGAAGAATTTATTTACTCTTAAGTCAACTCTTAGCAGACTTCTTAGGAGTCATTCTAAGAAGCTTGATAAGTACGGCCCCAGATATGTAACACTAGCGAGCAGTAGAGAATATGAAGTCATTTTTGGCCCAGAATGTATTTTGCTTTATTCATTATTGAAATGTTTTTTTGCCACCTTATGTTGTATATTTTGTATATGAGATTTCCAGTTCATTTTATCATCTATTACAGGGGTCACCAACCTTTTTGAAAGCAAGAGCTACTTCTTGGGTAGTGATTAATGCGAAGGGCTACCAGTTTGATACACACTTCAATAAATTGCCAGAAATAGCCAATTTGCTCAATTTACCTTTAACTCTATGTTATTATTAATAATTAATGATATTTACACTTAATTAATCAGTTTAAAAGAGGAGAAAACACGAAAAAAATGACAATTAATTTTGAAACATAGTTTATCTTCAATTTTTACTCTTTAAAATTAAAAAAATTCAACTGAAAAAAAGAAGAGAAAAACTAGCTAATTCGAATCTTTTTTGAAAAAATTAAAAAAAGAATTTATGGAACATCATTAGTAATTTTTCCTGATTAAGATTAAATTTTAGAATTTTGATGACATGTTTTAAATAGGTTAAAATCCAATCTACACTTTGTTAGAATATATAACAAATTGGACCAAGCTATATTTCTAAAAAAGACAAATCATTATTTCTTCTAGATTTTCCAGAACAAAAATTTTAAAAGAAATTCAAAAGACTTTGAAATAAGATTTAAATTTGATTCTACAGATTTTCTAGATTTGCCAGAATAATTTTTTTGAATTTTAATCATAATAACTTTGAAGAAATATTTCAAAAATATTCTTTGTCGAAAAAACAGAAGCTAAAATGAAGAATTAAATTAAAATTTATTTATTATTCTTTACAATAAAAACAATAAATTTACTTGAACATTGATTTAAATTGTCAGGAAAGAAGAGGAAGGAATTTAAAAGGTAAAAAGGATATATGTGTTTAAAAATCCTAAAATCATTTTTATGTTGTATTTTTTCTCTAAAATTGTCTTTCTGAAAGTTATAAGAAGCAAAGTAAAACATTAATGAATTTATTTAAACAAGTGAAGACCAAGTCTTTAAAATATTTTCTTGGATTTTCAAATTCTATTTGAGTTTTGTCTCTCTTAGAATTAAAAATGTCGGGTAAAGCGAGACCAGCTTGCTAGTAAATAAATAACATTTAAAAAATAGAGGCAGCTCACTGGTAAGTGCTGCTATTTTTAGAACAGGCCAGCGGGCTACTCATCTGGTCCTTACGGGCTACCTGGTGCCCGCGGGCACCGCGTTGGTGACCCCTGATCTATTAATACTCCCAAAAATGTGGTTTCTTTTACCCTTTCAATGTCTACTCCGTCTATTTATAGTCGTATATGATGCTCTTTTCTACTGTTACCAAATAACATTATTTTAGTTTTACTGACATTCAAAGATAGTCTGTTTTTGTCAAACCATCTTTTTAATTTGTTCATTTCTTCTGTGATTATTTGTATTATTTACCTTCTGTGTGTTCCCTCCTGAACAGAAAGCAGTTGTGTCGTCTGCAAATAAAACTAACTTTAAGTCCTTTTGTAACTTTACAAATGTCGTTTATATAAAGATTAAACAACTCTGGTGGGAGTTCAACTCTTTTGTTGCCCTACTCTTTTTAGAGGTCCTTGAACGCACCGTAAAACCACTGCCGTCTGGTGTTTGTGCACAATTGAATATATTAGTTGTTAGACAGTTTGTGTATACAAGTTTAGATTGGGGTATATAGTTAGTTTTTTTTAACGTCTCGTGTTGTCATGTTAGCATTTAAGCTAGGGTGCTAGCGCCGGTCCGTCCATGTGTTTATCAGTGTGCAGTTACGAATCACAGTTTTTCCACCATTTTAATTTAAAAACTGTATTACTAACCGTCAGGAGTATCATTGATACCGTTTACCGTCACATCTCCCGTTAGGGCTGGCTGAGTCTGCAACTGGGTGTGACGTCACGCACAACTCAAGTACCATTGGATTTTACGCAAATAGGTGAGGACCGTCAGGGTTCGGTCGGTTCCTAAAAAGTACCGGATTCCGTGCCCATTCCTAAGCGCAGTTGTCAAAGCAACAACATTCTTATAGGGCTCCAAAATGCATTGCGGGGCTGCGGTAGCCATATTTGTTTGCATGGCCGTACTGTACCCACTTTAATGTGAGAGGGGGCCACAAACTGGATTAAAACAGATTGTACAAAGTAAAAAAAAACAACCAAGAGACCAAACTGTACCCTACTCCAAAGGCTCGCTACTTCGAAAAATAAGTAAACTATGTGGAATTGATCCATATGCAACTGCTATCCAAACATGGAAGTGTAGCTCCTCTCCTCTGAATGCAGGTGCTCCTTCAGCAGGAACACAAATTCTGTATTACTACAAAATACAAAATCTGAAAATTTCTTTTTATATTCTTTTTAAAAGCTTGTTTATGTCTTTTATGTGTTGAGCTGTTTAAAAAAAAGCATAATGTGTAAAAAAACACATTTAATTACAGCAAACTAATTGTCTTGTCGTGGTATTAAAACTTGAAAATGATCCGTCTAAAATGATATCTTTTTAAACATGGAAGTGTAACTCCTCTCCTCTGAATGCAGGTTCTCCTTCAGCAGGAACACAAAGTCTGTATTACTACAAAATACAAAATCTGAAAATGTCTTTTTATATTCTTTTTAAAAGCTTGTTTATGTCTTTTTTGTGTTGAGCTGTTTAAAAAAAAAAAAGCATAATGTGTAAAAAAACCCCATTTAATTACAGCAAACTAATTGTCTTGTCGTGGTATTAAAACTTGAAAATGATCCGTCTAAAATGATATCTTTTTAAACATGAAAGTGTAGCTCCTCTCCTCTGAATGCAGGTGCTCCTTCAGCAGGAACACAAATTCTGTATTACTACAAAATACAACATCTGAAAATGTCTTTTTATATTCTTTTTAAAAGCTTGTTTATGTCTTTTTTTGTGTTGAGTTGTTTAAAAAAAAAAAGCATAATGTGTAAAAAAAACCATTTAATTACAGCAAACTAATTGTCTTGTCGTGGTATTAAAACTTGAAAATGATCCGTCTAAAATGATATCTTTTTAAACATGGAAGTGTAGCTCCTCTCCTCTGAATGCAGGTGCTCCTTCAGCAGGAACACAAATTCTGTATTACTACAAAATACAAAATCTGAAAATTTATTTTTATATTCTTTTTAAAAGCTTGTTTATGTCTTTTTTGTGTTGAGCTGTTTAAAAATAGCATAATGTGTAAAAAACAAACATTTAATTACAGCAAACTAATTGTCTTGTCGTGGTATTAAAACTTGAAAATGATCCGTCTAAAATTATATCTTTTTAAACATGGAAGTGTAGCTCCTCTCCTCTGAATGCAGGTGCTCCTTCAGCAGGAACACACATTCTGTATTACTACAAAATCTGAAAATGTATTTTTATATTCTTTTTAAAAGCTTGTTTATGTCTTTTTTGTGTTGAGCTGTTTAAAAAAAAAGCATAATGTGTAAAAAAAAACCCATTTAATTACAGCAAACTAATTGTCTTGTCGTGGTATTAAAACTTGAAAATGATCTGTCTAAAATGATATCTTTTTAAACATGGAAGTGTAGCTCCTCTCCTCTGAATGCAGGTGCTCCTTCAGCAGGAACACACATTCTGTATTACTACAAAATCTGAAAATTTCTTTTTATATTCTTTTTAAAAGCTTGTTTATGTCTTTTTTGTGTTGAGCTGTTTAAAAAAAAAAGCATAATGTGTAAAAAAAAACATTTAATTACAGCAAACTAATTGTCTTGTCGTGGTATTAAAACTTGAAAATGATCCGTCTAAAATGATATATTTTTAAACATGGAAGTGTAGCTCCTCTCCTCCGAATTTAAGTGCTCCTTCAGCAGGAACACAAATTCTGTATTACTACAAAATACAAAATCTGAAAATGTCTTTTTATATTCTTTTTAAAAGCTTGTTTATGTCTTTTTTGTGTTGAGCTGTTTAAAAAAAAAGCATAATGTGTAAAAAAAAACATTTAATTACAGCAAACTAATTGTCTTGTCGTGGTATTAAAACTTGAAAATGATCCGTCTAAAATGATATCTTTTTAAACATGGAAGTGTAGCTCCTCTCCTCTGAATGCAGGTGCTCCTTCAGCAGGAACACACATTCTGTATTACTACAAAATACAAAATCTGAAAATG
>NC_084757.1:36250247-36270247 GCF_033978785.1 Entelurus aequoreus
TATGCAAACTATCAATAAACACATTAAAGCTGTCATGTTGAACATGACCAAAATGGAGCTTTAGCACTTTAGCATCTTTCACTTATTAACATCAATGGTGCCAATTTTCTATGCAAACTATCAATAAACACATTAAAGCTGTCATGTTGAACATGACCAAAATGGGGATTTAGCACTTTAGCATCTTTCACATATTAGCATCATTGGTGGCGATTTTCTATGCAAATTATCAATAAACACGTTAACACTGTCATGTGGAACATGACCAAAATGGAGCTTTAGCACTTTAGCATCTTTCACTTATTAACATCAATGGTGCCAATTTTCTATGCAAACTATCAATAAACACATTAACACTGTCATGTTGAACATGACCAAAATGGGGCTTTAGCACTTTAGCATCTTTCACTTATTAACATCAATGGTGCCAATTTTCTATGCAAACTATCAATAAACACATTAAAGCTGTCATGTTGAACATGACCAAAATGGGGCTTTAGCACTTTAGCACCTTTCACATTTTAGCATCATTGGTGGCGATTTTCTATGCAAACTATCAATAAACACATTAAAGCTGTCATGTTGAACATGACCAAAATGGAGCTTTAGCACTTTAGCATCTTTCACTTATTAACATCAGTGGTGCCAATTTTCAATGCAAACTATCAATAAACACATTAAAGCTGTCATGTTGAACATGACCAAAATGGAGCTTTAGCACTTTAGCATCTTTCACTTATTAACATCAATGGTGCCAATTTTCTATGCAAACTATCAATAAACACATTAAAGCTGTCATGTTGAACATGACCAAAATGGGGATTTAGCACTTTAGCATCTTTCACATATTAGCATCATTGGTGGCGATTTTCTATGCAAATTATCAATAAACACGTTAACACTGTCATGTGGAACATGACCAAAATGGAGCTTTAGCACTTTAGCATCTTTCACTTATTAACATCAATGGTGCCAATTTTCTATGCAAACTATCAATAAACACATTAACACTGTCATGTTGAACATGACCAAAATGGGGCTTTAGCACTTTAGCATCTTTCACTTATTAACATCAATGGTGCCAATTTTCTATGCAAACTATCAATAAACACATTAAAGCTGTCATGTTGAACATGACCAAAATGGGGCTTTAGCACTTTAGCACCTTTCACATTTTAGCATCATTGGTGGCGATTTTCTATGCAAACTATCAATAAACACATTAAAGCTGTCATGTTGAACATGACCAAAATGGAGCTTTAGCACTTTAGCATCTTTCACTTATTAACATCAGTGGTGCCAATTTTCAATGCAAACTATCAATAAAACATTAAAGCTGTCATGTTGAACATGACAAAATGGGGCTTTAGCACTTTAGCACCTTTCACATATTAGCATCATTGGTGGCGATTTTCTATGCAAACTATCAATACACACATTAAAACTGTCATGTTGAACGTGACCAAAATGGGGCTTTAGCACTTTAGCACCTTTCACATATTAGCATTATTGGTGGCAATTTTCAATGCAAATTATCAATAAACACATTAAAGCTGTCATGTTGAACATGACCAAAATGGGGCTTTTGCACTTTAGCACCTTTCACATTTTAGCATAATTGGTGGCGATTTTCTATGCAAATGATCAATAAACACATTAAAACTGTCATGTTGAACATGACCAAAATGGGGCTTTAGCACTTTAGCCCCTTTCACATTTTAGCATCATTGGTGGCGATTTTCTATGCAAACTATCAATAAACACATTACACTGTCATGTTGAACATGACCAAAATGGGGCTTTAGCACTTTAGCACCTTTCACATTTTAGCATTATTGTTGACAATTTTCAATGCAAATTATCAATAAACACATTAAAGCTGTCATGTTAAACATGACCAAAATGGGGCTTTAGCACTTTAGCATCTTTCACTTATTAGCATCATTGGTGGAAATTTTCAATGCAAACTATCAATAAACACATTAAAGCTGTCATGTTGAACATGACCAAAATGGGGCTTTAGCACTTTAGCATATTTCACATTTTAGCATTATTGGTGGCAATTTTCAATGCAAATTATCAATAAACACGTTAACACTGTCATGTTGAATATGACCAAAATGGGGCTTTAGCACTTTAGCACCTTTCACTTATTAGCATCATTGGTGGCGATTTTCTATGCAAACTATCAATAAACATGTTAACATTGTCATGTTAAACATGACCAAAATGGGGCTTTAGCACTTTAGCATCTTTCACTTATTAGCATCATTGGTGCCAATTTTCTATGCAAACTATCAATAAACATGTTAACATTGTCATGTTAAACATGACCAAAATGGGGCTTTAGCACTTTAGCACCTTTCACTTATTAGCATCATTGGTGGCGATTTTCTATGCAAACTATCAATAAACATGTTAACATTGTCATGTTAAACATGACCAAAATGGGGCTTTAGCACTTTAGCACCTTTCACTTATTAGCATCATTGGTGGCGATTTTCTATGCAAACTATCAATAAACATGTTAACATTGTCATGTTAAACATGACCAAAATGGGGCTTTAGCACTTTAGCATCTTTCACTTATTAACATCAATGGTGCCAGTTTTCTATGCAAACTATCAATAAACACATTAAAACTGTCATGTTGAACATGACCAAAATGGGGCTTTAGCACTTTAGCACCTTTCACATTTTAGCATCATTGGTGGCGATTTTCTATGCAAACTATCAATAAACACATTAAAACTGTCATGTTGAACATGACCAAAATGGGGCTTTAGCACTTTAGCATATTTCACATTTTAGCATTATTGGTGGCAATTTTCAATGCAAATGATCAATAAACACGTTAACATTGTCATGTTAAACATGACCAAAATGGGGTTTTAGCACTTTAGCATCTTTCACTTATTAGCATCATTGGTGGCAATTTTCTATGCAAACTATCAATAAACGCATTAAAACTGTCATGTTGAACATGACCAAAATGGGGCTTTAGCACTTTAGCACCTTTCACATTTTAGCATAATTGGTAGCAATTTTCTATGCAAACTATCAATAAACACATTAAAACTGTCATGTTGAACATGACCAAAATGGAGCTTTAGCACTTTAGCATCTTTCACTTATTAACATCAATGGTGCCAATTTTCTATGCAAACTATCAATAAACACATTAAAGCTGTCATGTTAAACATAACCAAAATGGAGCTTTAGCACTTTAGCATCTTTCACATATTAGCATCATTGGTGGCGATTTTCTATGCAAACTATCAATAAACACATTAAAACTGTCATGTTGAACATGACCAAAATGGGGCTTTAGCACTTTAGCACCTTTCACATTTTAGCATTATTGTTGACAATTTTCAATGCAAATTATCAATAAACACATTAAAGCTGTCATGTTGAACATGACCAAAATGGGGCTTTAGCACTTTAGCATATTTCACATTTTAGCATTATTGGTGGCAATTTTCAATGCAAATTATCAATAAACACGTTAACACTGTCATGTTGAACATGACCAAAATGGGGCTTTAGCACTTTAGCATCTTTCACTTATTAGCATAATTGGTGCCAATTTTCTATGCAAACTATCAATAAACACATTAAAGCTGTCATGTTGAACATGACCAAAATGGGGCTTTAGCACTTTAGCATCTTTCACATATTAGCATCATTGGTGGCGATTTTCTATGCAAACTATCAATAAACACATTAAAACTGTCATGTTGAACATGACCAAAATGGGGATTTAGCACTTTAGCATATTTCACATTTTAGCATTATTGGTGGCAATTTTCAATGCAAATTATCAATAAACATGTTAACATTGTCATGTTAAACATGACCAAAATGGGGTTTTAGCACTTTAGCATCTTTCACTTATTAGCATCATTGGTGCCAATTTTCTATGCAAACTATCAATAAACACATTAAAACTGTCATGTTGAACATGACCAAAATGGGGCTTTAGCACTTTAGCATCTTTCACTTATTAACATCATTGGTGCCAATTTTCTATGCAAACTATCAATAAACACATTAAAACTGTCATGTTGAACATGACCAAAATGGGGCTTTAGCACTTTAGCATATTTCACATTTTAGCATAATTGGTAGCAATTTTCAATGCAAACTATCAATAAACACATTAAAACTGTCATGTTGAACATGACCAAAATGGGGCTTTGGCACTTTAGCATCTTTCACATTTTAGCATTATTGGTGGCAATTTTCAATGCAAATTATCAATAAACACATTAAAGCTGTCATGTTGAACATGACCAAAATGGGGCTTTAGCACTTTAGCATCTTTCACTTATTAGCATAATTGGTGCCAATTTTCTATGCAAACTATCAATAAACACATTAAAGCTGTCATGTTGAACATGACCAAAATGGGGCTTTAGCACTTTAGCATCTTTCACATATTAGCATCATTGGTGGCGATTTTCTATGCAAACTATCAATAAACACATTAAAACTGTCATGTTGAACATGACCAAAATGGGGATTTAGCACTTTAGCATATTTCACATTTTAGCATTATTGGTGGCAATTTTCAATGCAAATTATCAATAAACACATTAAAACTGTCATGTTGAACATGACCAAAATGGGGATTTAGCACTTTAGCATATTTCACATTTTAGCATTATTGGTGGCAATTTTCAATGCAAATTATCAATAAACATGTTAACATTGTCATATTAAACATGACCAAAATGGGGTTTTAGCACTTTAGCATCTTTCACTTATTAGCATCATTGGTGCCAATTTTCTATGCAAACTATCAATAAACACATTAAAACTGTCATGTTGAACATGACCAAAATGGGGCTTTAGCACTTTAGCATCTTTCACTTATTAACATCATTGGTGCCAATTTTCTATGCAAACTATCAATAAACACATTAAAACTGTCATGTTGAACATGACCAAAATGGGGCTTTAGCACTTTAGCATATTTCACATTTTAGCATAATTGGTAGCAATTTTCAATGCAAACTATCAATAAACACATTAAAACTGTCATGTTGAACATGACCAAAATGGGGCTTTGGCACTTTAGCATCTTTCACATTTTAGCATTATTGGTGGCAATTTTCAATGCAAATTATCAATAAACACATTAAAGCTGTCATGTTGAACATGACCAAAATGGGGCTTTAGCACTTTAGCATCTTTCACTTATTAGCATAATTGGTGCCAATTTTCTATGCAAACTATCAATAAACACATTAAAGCTGTCATGTTGAACATGACCAAAATGGGGCTTTAGCACTTTAGCATCTTTCACATATTAGCATCATTGGTGGCGATTTTCTATGCAAACTATCAATAAACACATTAAAACTGTCATGTTGAACATGACCAAAATGGGGATTTAGCACTTTAGCATATTTCACATTTTAGCATTATTGGTGGCAATTTTCAATGCAAATTATCAATAAACACATTAAAACTGTCATGTTGAACATGACCAAAATGGGGATTTAGCACTTTAGCATATTTCACATTTTAGCATTATTGGTGGCAATTTTCAATGCAAATTATCAATAAACATGTTAACATTGTCATATTAAACATGACCAAAATGGGGTTTTAGCACTTTAGCATCTTTCACTTATTAGCATCATTGGTGCCAATTTTCTATGCAAACTATCAATAAACACATTAAAACTGTCATGTTGAACATGACCAAAATGGGGCTTTAGCACTTTAGCATCTTTCACTTATTAACATCATTGGTGCCAATTTTCTATGCAAACTATCAATAAACACATTAAAACTGTCATGTTGAACATGACCAAAATGTGGCTTTAGCACTTTAGCATATTTCACATTTTAGCATTATTGGTGGCAATTTTCAATGCAAACTATCAATAAACACATTAAAACTGTCATGTTGAACATGACCAAAATGGGGCTTTGGCACTTTAGCATCTTTCACATTTTAGCATTATTGGTGGCAATTTTCAATGCAAATTATCAATAAACACATTAAAGCTGTCATGTTGAACATGACCAAAATGGGGCTTTAGCACTTAAGCATCTTTCACATATTAGCATCATTGATAGCACTTCCCACTGTGTTTTTGGGATGTAAATAACAACAATAATGAACAATATTAGGTCTCCAGGAGTTAGGGTAGTACAGTATACCGGTACTAGTATAGTATCGCGGTATTAATGACTCAAAAAAGGTACTATACTCTAAAAAAAAAATTTTTTGTGACAGCAATGACGCGCCGTCATGACATTGCTGGTTTTACGAGCAGAGGAGCATGTTGGGCAGCGCACACACACAGAGTACTTACAAGCAGACACAGTGTGGAGACAGAAAAGGGAGAATGGACACATTTTGGTGTAAAAAGTGAAGATAAAGGTGAAGTTATAACACTGAAACAGTGTTTTAGCTACTTCTAAATCACTAATCCTGGCCTCCATGGCGACAAAGTAAGTTTCTTACAAGTAGCATTATCACTGGAGGACGAGGAATAGCTAAACATGCTTCACTACACACCGTAGGAGGATACAATAGCTCACCGGCGTCACAATGTAAACAAACGCCATGGGTGGATCTACACCTGACATCCACTGTAATGATACCAACTACAGGAGCGTATCTAGTCGATACTACTATGATTACATTGATATTTTTTAATTTTTCGTTTTTACAAAAATTCATATGATGTTTATAAAGTCAGTAAATACGTCCCTGGACACATGAGGACTTTGAACATGACCAATGTATGATCCTGTAACTACTTGGTATCACATCCATACCTAAATGTGTGGTATCATCCAAAACTAATGTCAAGTATCAAAGAAGAGAAGAATAAGTGATTATTACATTTGAACAGAAGTGTAGATAGAACATGTTAAAACAGAAAATAAGCAGATATTAACAGTAAATGAACAAGTGGATTAATAAGAACTTTTTACAGTTTGTCCCTCATAATGTGTAGAAAATAATAGGTGTATAAATGACACAATATGTTACTGCATACGTCAGCAGACTAATTAGGAGTCTTTGTTTGTTTACTTACTACTAAAAGACAAGTTGTCTAGTATGTTGACTATTTTTTATTGAAGGACTAAATGACAATAATAAACATATGTTTCATGTACACTAACATTTTTTGTTACAATAAAGACAATAAGGACATTTTTTTGTGGTCCCCTTTATTTAGAAAAGACAAAAATTGGTACGGGGACCACCCTACAGGAAGTCAAGTGGGTCATACGTGGAAAGGGAGGCTGCAGAAAAGTGCGTTCCCGAATTTCCAAGATGATTTCCGGTGCGTTAAACGTGGACGGGGCAAAACAGGATTGTCAGGACGCCGCGTGGGGAACTCCATGGAACTCCATGGAACTCCATGGAACTCCATGGAACCTCATGGAACTCCATGGAACTCCATGGAACTCCATGGAACCTCATGGAACCTCATGGAACTCCATGGACCTCCATGGGTCTGATGATTTGCCTCCGGCCTCAGAATGACAAAGCGCTCCCCGCCACCTTCCAACCAGCGCGCTCCCCTCCCACGGCTCGCAAGTTTTCCTTTTTGTGCGCGTCAGAATCTTCTTAAAGCTCCCTCTTAATCTGATCTGCTGCATGTGAGAGGGTGAAAGGATTTCGGGGCTGCAAAAGCGTTTGCCTCCGTGTTGTGCTTTGCCTCGTCCAAGTGCTGCCTCAGGAATATTACTAACTTGCTGCTTTGCTCTTCTCTTCTCTTCCCCCCCACCCCCACCTTCCCCCCGCCTGCGTACAGTACGCAGTCGTCTTGTTGTTGAACATGACCAAAATGGGGTTTTAGCACTTTAGCATCTTTCACATATTAGCATCATTGGTGGCGATTCTCTATGCAAACGATCAATAAACACATTAACACTGTCATGTTGAACATGACCAAAATGGGGCTTTAGCACTTTAGCACCTTTCACGGGCGATAAAGTGACAGACACGTTAATAGATATTAACAAAAAAACTTGAATGTTCTGAATGAGTTGAAATGGTTGGTGTTGGAATTTTTCAAATCGGTCCAGAAATGCTGAAGAAGTAACATGTTGAATTGAGAAATAGTATTACGGAATTCCTGGAATTTAGGGAAAAACAGGAATTTTGTGAAAATGGTAAAAAACTTGAATGGTCTGAATGAGTTGAAATGGTTGGTGTTGGAATTTTTCAAATCGGTCCAGAAATGCTGAAGAAGTAACTTGTTGAATTGAAAAATAGTATTACAGAATTCCTGGAATTTAGGGGAAAACAGGAATTTTGTGAAAATGGTAAAAAACTTGAATGGTCTGAATGAGTTGAAATGGTTGGTGTTTTCTAATCGGTCGAGAAATGTCGAAGAAGTAACATTTTTAAATGAGAAATGGTATAATGGAATTCCTGGAATTTCGGGAAAACCGGGAGTTTTTCCAGTTCAAAAAACAACTTTGTTTTTTGTCCTGATTAAGAAGAATGTTTTGAATGTAAAACGGTTGAAGTGGGTTGAAAAATGTGGGAGGAGTAGTCGCCAGAAAAAAGGGTGGAAATAGGGCTTTGGAAAACCAGGAATTCTGGAAAATCCTGGAATTTTTTTAGAATTGTTAAAGTAGAGCACACAATTCCCAAACAGGCTGAGTATTTCGAAGTTGGAACAGTTTGAATTAGATGAAAATTGTGGGGATTGTGGAACTTTGAAAAATGTTCCATTGATTTCAATGGGAATTTCCCAAAAATGTGGAAATTTCAGGAAAAGCGGGATTTTTTTGAAAATGCTAAAAAAACAAAAACTAGAATGGTCTGAATGAGTTGAAATAGTTGGTGTTGGAATTTTTAAATCGGCCGAGAAATGTTGAAGTAACATGTTGAATTGAGAAAAGGTATTACGGAATTCCTGGAATTTCGGGGAAAGCGGGAATTTTTTGAAAATGTTAAAAAACTTGAATAGTCTGAATGAGTTGAACTGGTTGGTGTTGGAATTTTTCAAATCGGCCGAGAAATGCTGAAGAAGTAACATGTTGAATTGAGAAATGGTATTCCGGAATTCCTGGAATTTCGGGAAAAGCGGGAATTTTTTGAAAATGGTAAAAAACTTGAATGATCTGAATGAGTTGAAATGGTTGGTGTTGACATTTTTCAAATCGGTCGAGAAATGTTGAAGAAGTAACATTTTTAATTGAGAAATGGTATGACGGAAAACCGGGAATTTTTCCAGTTCAAAAAACAACTTTGTTTTTTGTCCTGATTAAGAAGAATGTTTTCAATGTAAAACGGTTGAGGTAGGTTGAAAAATGTGGGAGGAGTAGTCGCCAGAAAAAAGGATGGAAATAGGGCTTTGGAAAACCAGGAATTCTGGAAAATCCTGGAATTTTTTTTAACTTGGAAAAAGGGTAGTTTGAATTTTTAGAGGCGGTATAGTACCGAATATGATTCTTTAGTATCGCGGTACTTTACTAGTACCTGTACTATACAACCCTAGTCTACATGTATCATTTATTAGTAAATATGGTTACATTGTATTATTTGGGTTCAGTTTTCAAGATTACATGAGACAAAGTACACATTTATGTCGACTGAATATGTCAAAATTCATGTTTTTAATACTTTACTAGTACCTGTACTATACTAGTACCAGTACTACATGCATCATTTACTAGTAAATATGGTTGAATTGTATTATTTTGGTTGAGTTTTCAAGATTACATGAGACAAAGTACACATTTATGTCGACTGAATATATAAATATATCATGTTTTGATACCTTACTAGTACCTGTACTATACTAGTACTGGTACTACATGCATCATTTATTAGTAAATATGATTAAATTTTTTTGGTTCAGTTTTGAAGATTACATGAGACAAAGTACACATTTATAAATATATATAATTTATAAAAATATCATGTTTTTTAATACTTTACTAGTACCTGTACTATACTAGTACCAGTACTACATGCATCATTTATTAGTAAATATGGTTCAATTGTATTTTTTTGGTTGAGTTTTCAAGATTACATGAGACAAAGTACACATTTATGTCGACTGAATATATAAATATATCATGTTTTGATACTTTACTAGTACCTGTACTATACTAGTACCGGTACTACATGCATCATTTATTAGTAAATATGGTCAAAAAAAATTTGGTTGAGTTTTCAAGATTACATGAGACAAAGTACACATTTATGTCGACTGAATATATCAAAATATCATGTTTTTAATACTTTACTAGTACCTGTACTATACTAGTACTGGTACTACATGCATCATTTATTAGTACATATGCTTAAATTTTTTTGGTTCAGTTTTGAAGATTACATGAGACAAAGTACACATTTATAAATATATATAACTTATACAAATATCATGTTTTTAGTACTTTACTAGTACCTGTACTATACTAGTACCGGTACTACATGCATCATTTATTAGTAAATATGGTTTAATTGTATTTTTTTGGTTAAGTTTTCAAGATTACATGAGACAAAGTACACATTTATGTCGACTGAATATATCAAAATATCATGTTTTTAATACTTTACTAGTACCTGTACTATACTAGTACTGGTACTACATGCATCATTTATTAGTAAATATGCTTAAATTTTTTTGGTTCAGTTTTGAAGATTACATGAGACAAAGTGCACATTTATAAATATATATAACTTATAAAAATATCATGTTTTTAATACTTTACTAGTACCTGTACTATACTAGTACCGGTACTACATGCATCATTTATTAGTAAATATGGTTCAATTGTATTATTTTGGTTGAGTTTTCAAGATTATATGAGACAAAGTACACATTTATGTCGACTGAATATATTAAAATATCATGTTTTTAATACTTTACTAGTACCTGTACTATACTAGTACCGGTACTACAGGCATCATTTATTAGTAAATATGGTTAAATTCTTTTTGGTTCAGTTTTGAAGATTACATGAGACAAAGTACACATTTATAAATATATATAGTTTATAAAAATATCATGTTTTTAATACTTTACTACTTTACCTGTACTATACATGCATCATGTATTAATAAATATGGTTACATTTTTTTGGTTGAGTTTTCAAGATTACATGAGACAAAGTACACATTTATGTCAACTGAATATATAAAAAATATCATGTTTTGATACTTTACTAGTACCTGTACTATACTAGTACCGGTACTACATGCATCATTTATTAGTAAATATGGTTCAATTGTATTTTTTTGGTTGAGTTTTCAAGATTACATGAGACAAAGTACACATTTATGTCGACTGAATATATCAAAATATCATGATTTGATACTTTACTAGTACCTGTACTATACTAGTACCGGTTCCAGCATGCATCATTTATTAGTAAATATGGTTAAATTCTTTTTGGTTCAGTTTTGAAGATTACATGAGACAAAGTACACATTTATAAATATATATAATTTATAAAAATATCATGTTTTTAATACTTTACCTGTACTATACTAGTACCGGTACTACATGCATCATGTATTAGTAAATATGGTTACAATTTTTTGGTTGAGTTTTCAAGATTGCATGAGACAAAGTACACATTTATGTCGACTGAATATGTCAAAATTCATGTTTTTAATACTTTACTAGTACCTGTACTATACTAGTACCAGTATTACATGCATCATTTACTAGTAAATATGCTTCAATTGTATTATTTTGGTTGAGTTTTCAAGATTACATGAGACAAAGTACACATTTATGTCGACTGAATATATCCGAACATCATGTTTTTACTACTTTACTAGTACCTGTACTATATTAGTACCGGTACTACATGCATCATTTATTATTAAATATGGTAAAAAAAAATTTGGTTGAGTTTTCAAGATAACATGAGACAAAGTACACATTTACGTCGACTGAATATATCCAAATATCATGTTTTTAATACTTTACTACTTTACCTGTACTATACTAGTACCAGTACTACATGCATCATGTATTAGTAAATATGGTTACATTTTTTTGGTTGAGTTTTCAAGATTACATGAGACAAAGTACACATTTATGTGGACTGAATATATCAAAATATCATGTTTTTAATACGTCTTTAAAGCACCTCTTCCTGAGGGTGTTTTAGTGTTATAACTTCACCTTTATCTTTACCTTTTTACACCAAAATGCGTCCATTATCCCTTTTCTGTCTACACACTGTGTCTGCTTGTAAGTACTCTGTGTGTGCGCGCTGCCGAACATTCTCCTATGCTCGTAGAACCAGCAATGTTGACGCCTGTAAAATAAAATACAAAAGGGGGAGGGTGGGCCCGGTAATTTTTAGCGGTACTTTACTAGTACCTGTACTTTACTAGTACCTGTACTATACTAGTACCGGTATACCGTAAAACCCTAGTGTACATGCATCATTCAGTGTTTCCCATAAACTGCCAAGATACCTGAGGCGGTGGGGGCGTGGCTATGGGCGTGGTCACCATGACATCATCGGGTCATTTGCATAATGTACTACAATGATTTGATTTTCTCTAAAAAGGCTCAAAAAATGTATAATTACTAATTAATAATAGTTTTGTTTTAAATGTCCATCCATCCATTTTACAATATAATTACAACACTTTATGTACATATTTATATACAGATTTGAACAATAAGTTATTCACTGAAATATATTTATTAATTGTGGTTCTTACAAAAAATATATCTTATAAAATATAAAAGCTAAAATGTCTCTTAAAGCTCTGCCCCTTTAATTAGTGCATACTAAATAATTTAACTTTAGCCTACTACTACAAGCATATTATTTACCAGCAACATAAAGTGAAACAGAGGACTAAATATACAAAAGGGGGGTGGGGGGGGGACCGGTCCTTTTTAGAGGTGGTATAGTACCGAATATGATTCTTTAAAATCGTGGTACTTTACTAGTACCTGTACTATACAACCCTAGTCTACATGCATCATTTATTAGTAAATATGCTTCAATTGTATTATTTGGGTTCAAAGTACACATTTATGTCGACTAAATATATAAAAAATATCATGTATTTAATACGTCTTTTCCCGTGTCATCTGACTAATAAATAAATACATTCTTGGTGTAAAAAAGTGCGCCTGTAAGTTTTTTCCGGCGTCAGTTTGGAGAAAAAGGGGAAATGCGTTCCTGTGAAGATGGAACGGAGACAAAATGGAGCATCATCATGTTTGTTTTGGCTGTCAGGAGCTGCTTGAGGTGTCCCTAATGAAGCGCACATTTGAATAAAAGCCGGCCATTGTGCGTGCGGCTCCCACAATGGCATTGTGATATTATATAAGAGCAAAGAGTTATTCATAGACTCCCGCGGCATCTAATGTGAAACACCATTTTCCCCACAAAGCTCCTTTTCTTAGCAGCAAAACAGAGCGCTCTGATAGCCGCTTTTGTCCGCACGCGCTCCCTCCTCCATTATTGCGAGGGAATTGTCGGAAGGAAGTCACACGCCGCAGATTAAAAAGCGTAATCAGCCGGCAGATTTTAATTGTAAGAGCGGGCGCTTGGCTCTGTTTTCCGCCTGACAAAAATCTGACAGTGGCTTTGCATGGCGAACCTGTTTAATGAAGGACTAATCCAGCATTATTCCCCACTGTCACACGCACATTGTCGCAATATTAACTCGCGTTTACATTATCATCCGCTGGTAATGCTGGAATATTTCCATTCCCATTAACGCCCGGCCTGTGAAGAAGCGAAAACAGCCGTGAACTCAATCTGTTTCCTCCCCGGGCGCGCCTTCTTTATTGGGGATGACACCTCGCACAGGCTTTTTCCCGCTCGCCCGCCATCAGGCTGGCAAACAAAAGGCCCGCCCGCATCACTCAAGGAGCTCTCCTCAAAGCGGCGAAGACAAACTCCTATTACACAATCGAGCCGGCGCTGTAAATCAGGCGGGACAAAGGCGAGCGGCACAATCGGGCCCAATAAAGGACGGCGCAGCGGGGCAATGAGTGGTCAAGTACTTTATTTATCTCGTTTCGCTAGTTTTGTTTCCAAACACCCCCTTTGGCCTCATGCTGACGTAAAGCTTAGCAATGTTAGCTTAAGCTATCCACAGATATGTTTTTATTATTTTTAGTAGTCAAGGATAACCGATATTAATTTGCAGTAAAAGTTATTTAAACAAGAATAATAGGGGTGCACAAGTTCGTCGGTACAAACCGAAAACTGATTTTTACTTGATTGATTGAAAAGTTTATTGACATCTTAAAGAATAGAATCCATGTGGCGAGCGGCACAATCAGGCCCAATAAAGGACGGCGCAGCGGGGCAACGAGTGGTCAAGTACTTTATTTATCTCTTTTAGCTAGTTTTGTTCCCAAACACCCCCTTTGGCCTCATGCTGACGTAAAGCTTAGCAATGTTTGCTCAAGCAATCCACCGATGTGGTTTTTTGGATTATTAGTAGTCAAGGATAACCGATATTAATTTGCAGTAAAAGTTATTTAAACAAGAATAATAGGGGTGCACAAGTTCGTCGGTACAAACCGAAAACTGATTTTAACTTAATTGATTGAAAGGTTTATTGACATATTAAAGAATTTAATCCATGTGGCGAGCGGCACAATCGGGCCCAATAAAGGACGGCGCAGCGGGGCAATGAGTGGTCAAGTACTTTATGTATCTCGTTTAGCTAGTTTTGTTCCCAAACACCCCCTTTGGCCTCATGCTGACGTAAAGCTTAGCAATGTTTGCTCAAGCAATCCACCGATGTGGTTTTTTGGATTATTAGTAGTCAAGGATAACCGATATTAATTTGCAGTAAAAGTTATTTAAACAAGAATAATAGGGGTGCACAAGTTCGTCGGTACAAACCGAAAACTGATTTTAACTTAATTGATTGAGAAGTTTATTGACATATTAAAGAATTGAATCCATGTGGCGAGCGGCACAATCGGGCCCAATAAAGGACGGCGCAGCGGGGCAATGAGTGGTCAAGTACTTTATTTATCTCGTTTAGCTAGTTTTGTTCCCAAACACCCCCTTTGGTCTCATGCTGATGTGGAGTTTAGCAACGTTAGCTCAAGCAATCCACCGATATTTTTTTTGGATTATTAGTAGTCAAGGATAACCGATATTAATTTGCAGTAAAAGTTATTTAAACAAGAATAATAGGGGTGCACAAGTTCATCGGTACAAACCGAAAACGGATTTTAACTTAATTGATTGAAAGGTTTATTGACATATTAAAGAATTTAATCCATGTGGCGAGCGGCACAATCGGGCCCAATAAAGGACGGCGCAGCGGGGCAATGAGTGGTCAAGTACTTTATGTATCTCGTTTAGCTAGTTTTGTTCCCAAACACCCCCTTTGGCCTCATGCTGACGTAAAGCTTAGCAATGTTTGCTCAAGCAATCCACCGATGTGGTTTTTTGGATTATTAGTAGTCAAGGATAACCGATATTAATTTGCAGTAAAAGTTATTTAAACAAGAATAATAGGGGTGCACAAGTTCGTCGGTACAAACCGAAAACTGATTTTAACTTATTTGATTGAGAAGTTTACTGACATCTTAAAGAATCGAATCCATGTGGCGAGCGGCACAATCGGGCCCGCGCAGCGGGGCAATGAGTGGTCAAGTACTTTATTTATCTCGTTTAGCTAGTTTTGTTCCCAAACACCCCCTTTGGCCTCATGCTGACGTGAAGCTTAGCAATGTTTGCTCAAGCAATCCACCGATGTGGTTTTTTGGATTATTAGTAGTCAAAGATAACCGATATTAATTTGTAGTAAAAGTTATTTAAACAAGAATATTAGGGGTGCACAAGTTCGTCGGTACAAACCGAAAATGGATTTTAACTTAATTGATTGAGAAGTTTATTGACATATTAAAGAATTGAATCCATGTGGCGAGCGGCACAATCGGGCCCACTAAAGGACGGCGCAGCGGGGCAATGAGTGGTCAAGTACTTTATTTATCTCGTTTAGCTAGTTTTGTTCCCAAACACCCCCTTTGGCCTCATGCTGATGTAAAGCTTAGCAATGTTAGCTTAAGCTATCCACAGATATGTTTTTATTATTATTAGTAGTCAAGGATAACCGATATTAATTTGCAGTAAAAGTTATTTAAACAAGAATAATAGGGGTGCACAAGTTCGTCGGTACAAACCGAAAACTGATTTTAACTTAATTGATTGAGAAGTTTATTGACATCTTAAAGAATTGAATCCATGTGGCGAGCGGCACAATCGGGCCCAATAAAGGACGGCGCAGCGGGGCAATGAGTGGTCAAGTACTTTATTTATCTCGTTTAGCTAGTTTTGTTCCCAAACACCCCCTTTGGCCTCATGCTGACGTAAAGCTTAGCAATGTTTGCTCAAGCAATCCACCGATGTGGTTTTTTGGATTATTAGTAGTCAAGGATAACCGATATTAATTTGCAGTAAAAGTTATTTAAACAAGAATAATAGGGGTGCACAAGTTCGTCGGTACAAACCGAAAACTGATTTTAACTTAATTGATTGAAAGGTTTATTGACATATTAAAGAATTGAATCCATGTGGCGAGCGGCACAATCGGGCCCAATAAAGGACGGCGCAGCGGGGCAATGAGTGGTCAATTACTTTATTTATCTCGTTTAGCTAGTTTTGTTCCCAAACACCCCCTTTGCCCTCATGCTGACGTGAAGCTTAGCAATGTTAGCTTAAGCGATCCACCGATATGTTTTTTTGGATTATTAGTAGTCAAAGATAACCGATATTAATTTGTAGTAAAAGTTATTTAAACAAGAATATTAGGGGTGCACAAGTTCGTCGGTACAAACCGAAAATGGATTTTAACTTAATTGATTGAGAAGTTTATTGACATATTAAAGAATTGAATCCATGTGGCGAGCGGCACAATCGGGCCCAATAAAGGACGGCGCAGCGGGGCAATGAGTGGTCAAGTACTTTATTTATCTCGTTTAGCTAGTTTTGTTCCCAAACTCCCCCTTTGGTCTCATGCTGACGTGGAGTTTAGCAATGTTAGCTTAAGCAATCCACCGATATGTTTTTTTGGATTATTAGTCGTCAAGGATAACCGATATTAATTTGCAGTAAAAGTTATTTTAACAAGAATAATAGGGGTGCACAAGTTCATCGGTACAAACCGAAAACTGATTTTAACTTAATTGATTGAGAAGTTTATTGACATCTTAAAGAATTGAATCCATGTGGCGAGCGGCACAATCGGGCCCAATAAAGGACGGCGCAGCGGGGCATTGAGTGGTCAAGTACTTTATTTATCTCGTTTAGCTAGTTTTGTTTCCAAACACCCCCTTTGGCCTCATGCTGACGTAAAGCTTAGCAATGTTAGCTTAAGCAATCCACAGATATGGCTTTTTTGGATTATTAGTAGTCAAGGATAACCGATATTAATTTGCAGTAAAAGTTATTTAAACAACAATAATAGGGGTGCACAAGTTCGTCGGTACAAACCGAAAACTGATTTTAACCTAATTGATTGACAAGTTTATTGACATATTAAAGAATTGAATCCATGTGGCGAGCGGCACAATCGGGCCCACTAAAGGACGGCGCAGCGGGGCAATGAGTGGTCAAGTACTTTATTTATCTCGTTTAGCTAGTTTTGTTCCCAAACACCCCCTTTGGCCTCATGCTGATGTAAAGCTTAGCAATGTTAGCTTAAGCAATCCACAGATATGTTTTTTTGGATTTTTAGTAGTCAGTTGTTAATTTGCAGTAAAAGTTATTTAAACAAGAATAATAGGGGTGCACAATTTCATCGGTACAAACCGAAAACTGATTTTAACTTAATTGATTGAGAAGTTTATTGACATCTTAAAGAATTGAATCCATGTGGCGAGCGGCACAATCGGGCCCAATAAAGGACGGCGCAGCAGGGCAATGAGTGGTCAAGTACTTTATTTATCTCTTTTAGCTAGTTTTGTTTCCAAACTCCCCCTTTGGCCTCATGCTGACGTGAAGCTTAGCAATGTTAGCTTAAGCAATCCACCGATGTGTTTTTTTGGATTATTAGTAGTCAAGGATAACCGATATTAATTTGCAGTAAAAGTTATTTAAACAAGAATAATAGGGGTGCACAAGTTCGTCGGTACAAACCGAAAACGGATTTTAACCTAATTGATTGACAAGTTTATTGGCATATTAAAGAATTGAATCCATGTGGCGAGCGGCACAATCGGGCCCACTAAAGGACGGCGCAGCGGGGCAATGAGTGGTCAAGTACTTTATTTATCTCGTTTAGCTAGTTTTGTTCCCAAACACCCCCTTTGGCCTCATACTGATGTAAAGCTTAGCAATGTTAGCTTAAGCAATCCACAGATATGTTTTTTTGGATTATTAGTAGTCAGTTGTTAATTTGCAGTAAAAGTTATTTAAACAAGAATAATAGGGGTGCACAATTTCATCGGTACAAACCGAAAACTGATTTTAACTTAATTGATTGAGAAGTTTATTGACATCTTAAAGAATTGAATCCATGTGGCGAGCGGCACAATCGGGCCCAATAAAGGACGGCGCAGCGGGGCAATGAGTGGTCAAGTACTTTATTTATCTCTTTTAGCTAGTTTTGTTTCCAAACTCCCCCTTTGGCCTCATGCTGACGTAAAGCTTAGCAATGTTAGCTTAAGCAATCCACCGATGTGTTTTTTTGGATTATTAGTAGTCAAGGATAACCGATATTAATTTGCAGTAAAAGTTATTTAAACAAGAATAATAGGGGTGCACAAGTTCGTCGGTACAAACCGAAAACTGATTTTAACCTAATTGATTGACAAGTTTATTGGCATATTAAAGAATTGAATCCATGTGGCGAGCGGCACAATCGGGCCCACTAAAGGACGGCGCAGCGGGGCAATGAGTGGTCAAGTACTTTATTTATCTCGTTTAGCTAGTTTTGTTCCCAAACACCCCCTTTGGCCTCATGCTGATGTAAAGCTTAGCAATGTTAGCTTAAGCAATCCACAGATATGTTTTTTTGGATTATTAGTAGTCAGTTGTTAATTTGCAGTAAAAGTTATTTAAACAAGAATAATAGGGGTGCACAAGTTCGTCGGTACAAACCGAAAACTGATTTTAACTTAATTGATTGAGAAGTTTATTGACATCTTAAAGAATTGAATCCATGTGGCGAGCGGCACAATCGGGCCCACTAAAGGACGGCGCAGCGGGGCAATGAGTGGTCAAGTACTTTATTTATCTCGTTTAGCTAGTTTTGTTCCCAAACACCCCCTTTGGCCTCATGCTGACGTGAAGCTTAGCAATGTTTGCTCAAGCAATCCACCGATATGTTTTTTTGGATTATTAGTCGTCAAGGATAACCGATATTAATTTGCAGTAAAAGTTATTTAAACAAGAATAATAGGGGTGCACAATTTCGTCGGTACAAACCGAAAACTGATTTTAACTTGATTGATTGAGAAGTTTATTGACATCTTATATATGTATACATATATACACACACACACATATATATTTTTTGATATATATATATATATATATATATATATATATATATATATATATATATATATATATATATATATATATATATATATATATATATATATGCAGTCCACTGACATGATGTAGTCTGCATGTAAATAAATGAGGTATATACTGAGGTGTACCACAGAGAAGTGTTGCAGGGCCTCTCCTAAATTATCAGGTTCATATAAACAATGACCAAGACAAGATTGTTGAAGCTAAATGTGTCCAACATCCTGGTTATGTCACCCGTAAAAAAGAGCATGGGTCCCTGGAGAGTGTGTGTAAGAGAAGGCCACCATGATTGCTCTCATGGAGGCCAACACTTTGGGCCTTCGCCGACCTTTAATGTGCCGGACACGTGGGACCTGGCCTTGTCACCCCCCCCCCCCCCCCCAACCCCCCACGCGGTAAATAAGCCACCGCCAGGCCTTTGGCCGCCATCAGCATTCACAACAATCCCCGCCGCCATCGGACTTCTCCACGCGGTGGCGAGGAGGGTTGAAGGACCGGCCGTAAAAATG
>NC_084757.1:36275247-36311769 GCF_033978785.1 Entelurus aequoreus
AACTTGGTACTTGACACACGCTAACAGTTAGTATGCTAACATTAGCGCGCCAACTCTTTTAGCCAATTTTGCAGCCGAGCGCCTCAGACTCATTCAACTTGGTACTTTACACATGCTAACTGTTAGCATTTTCACATTAGCATGCTAACATTTTTAACTAAATTTACAGCCGAACACCTCAGAGTCATATGACTTGGTACTTAACATTGTAGCATACCGACATTAGCATGCTAACTTTTTCAGCCAATTTCTGCAACTTGGTACTTGACACGCGCTAACAGTTAGTATGCTAACATTAGCGCGCCAACTCTTTTAGCCAATTTTGCAGCCGAGCGCCTCAGACTCATTCAACTTGGTACTTTACACATGCTAACTGTTAGCATTTTCACATTAGCATGCTAACATTTTTAACCAAATTTTGCAGCCGAACACCTCAGTCATATGACTTGGTACTTAACATTGTACCATACCGACATTAGCATGCTAACTTTTTCAGCCAATTTCTGCAACTTGGTACTTGACACACGCTAACAGTTAGTATGCTAACATTAGCGCGCCAACTCTTTTAGCCAATTTTGCAGCCGAGCGCCTCAGACTCATTGAACTTGGTACTTTACACATGCTAACTGTTAGCATTTTCACATTAGCATGCTAACATTTTTTAGCCAAATTTTGCAGCCGAACACCTCAAAATCATATGAATTGGTATGTGACACATGTTGGTACTTTACACATGCTAACTATTAGTATTCTCACATTAGCATGCTAACATTTTTAACCAAATTTACAGCCTCAGAGTCATATGACTTGGTACTTAACATTGTAGCATACTAACATTAGCATGCTAACTTTTTCAGCAAATTTCTGCAACTTGGTACTTGACACACGCTAACAGTTAGTATGCTAACATTAGCGCACTAACTCTTTCAGCCAATTTTGCAGCCGAGCGCCTCAGACTCATTCAACTTTGTACTTTACACATGCTAACTGTTATCATTTTCACATTAGCATGCTAACATTTTAAACCAATTTTACAGCCGAACACCTCAGCGTCATGAGACTTGGTACTTAACATTGTAGCATACTGACATTAGCATGCTAACTTTTTCAGCCAATTTCTGCAGCTTGGTACTTGACACGCGCTAACAGTTAGTATGCTAACATTAGCACGCTAACTCTTTTAGCCAATTTTGCAGCCGAGCGCCTCAGACTCATTCAACTTGGTACTTTACACATGCTAACTGTTAGCATTTTCACATTAGCATGCTAACATTTTTAACCAAATTTACAGCCGAACACCTCAGAGTCATATGACTTGGTACTTAACATTGTAGCATACTGACATTAGCATGCTAACTTTTTCGGCCAATTTCTGCAACTTGGTACTTGACACACGCTAACAGTTAGTATGCTAACATTAGCGCGCTAACTCTTTTAGCCAATTTTGCAGCCGAGCGCCTCAGACTCATTCAACTTGGTACTTTACACATGCTAACTGTTAGCATTTTCACATTAGCATGCTAACATTTTTAACCAAATTTTTCAGCCGAACACCTCAAAATCATATGAATTGGTATGTGACACATGTTGGTACTTTACACATGCTAACTATTAGTATTCTCACATTAGCATGCTAACATTTTAAACCAATTTTACAGCCGAACACCTCAGCGTCATGAGACTTGGTACTTAACATTGTAGCATACTGACATTAGCATGCTAACTTTTTCAGCCAATTTCTGCAGCTTGGTCCTTGACACACGCTAACAGTTAGTATGCTAACATTAGCGCGCTAACTCTTTTAGCCAATTTTGCAGCCGAGCGCCTCAGACTCAATCAACTTGGTACTTGACACATGCTAACTGTTAGCATTTTCACATTAGCATGCTAACATTTTTTAGCCAAATTTTGCAGCCGAACACCTCAAAATCATATGAATTGGTATGTGACACATGTTGGTACTTTACACATGCTAACTGTTAGCATTTTCACATTAGCATGCTAACATTTTTAGCCAAATTTTGCAGCCGAACACCTCAAAATCATATGAATTGGTATGTGACACATGTTGGTACTTTACACATGCTAACTGTTAGCATTTTCACATTAGCATGCTAACATTTTTAGCCAAATTTTGCAGCCGAACACCTCAGAGTCATATGAATTGGTATGTGACACATGTTGGTACTTTACACATGCTAACTGTTAGCATTTTCACATTAGCATGCTGACATTTTTAGCCAAATTTTGCAGCCGAACACCTCAGAGTCATATGAATTGGTATGTGACACATGTTGGTACTTTACACATGCTAACTGTTAGCATTTTCACATTAGCATGCTAACATTTTTAGCCAAATTTTGCAGCCGAACACCTCAAAATCATATGAATTGGTTTGTGACACATGTTGGTACTTTACACATGCTAACTGTTAGCATTTTCACATTAGCATGCTAACATTTTTAGCCAAATTTTGCAGCCGAACACCTCAAAATCATATGAATTGGTATGTGACACATGTTGGTACTTTACACATGTTAACTGTTAGCATTTTCACATTAGCATGCTAACATTTTTAGCCAAATTTTGCAGCCGAACACCTCAAAATCATATGAATTGGTATGTGACACATGTTGGTACTTTACACATGCTAACTTTTAGCATTTTCACATTAGCATGCTAACATTTTTAGCCAAATTTTGCAGCCGAACACCTCAAAATCATATGAATTGGTATGTGACACATGTTGGTACTTTACACATGCTAACTGTTAGCATTTTCACATTAGCATGCTAACATTTTTAGCCAAATTTTGCAGCCGAACACCTCAAAATCATATGAATTGGTATGTGACACATGTTGGTACTTTACACATGCTAACTGTTAGCATTTTCACATTAGCATGCTAACATTTTTAGCCAAATTTTGCAGCCGAACACCTCAGAGTCATATGAATTGGTATGTGACACATGTTGGTACTTTACACATGCTAACTGTTAGCATTTTCACATTAACATGCTAACATTTTTAGCCAAATTTTGCAGCCGAACACCTCAAAATCATATGAATTGGTATGTGACACATGTTGGTACTTTACACATGCTAACTGTTAGCATTTTCACATTAGCATGCTAACATTTTTAGCCAAATTTTGCAGCCGAACACCTCAAAATCATATGACTTGGTACTCGTCCCCAAATTTGGATGTAAAGGGGGAATGCTTCAAGTAGTAAGTTCACGTTCCAAATAAATCCGGAAAGAACTCCCACCACAAAAACGAGACCCTCGGGCAGGCAATTGAGCCGATTGGCCAGGACGAAAAAGTGGGCGGGGCCTGGCAAGCAGCATTGATGGATCCCAGCCTGCTCTTTGTGACACCATTAACTTTCCTGGCCGTCATAATTGAGCGTCTGAAGAAAAAGTCCTTTCGGGCCGCAGATGAGAAGAATATTGAAAGGGGGGTCCTTTGTGCTGTGGAGGGCTGCTGGAGAAATGCCTGCACGGGCACCAACAAAGTCGGGTCGTGTAAATAAAGCATGAAAAGCCTCCGCCATGTCTGCTAAAATAAGCGCTGCAGTTGAAGAAAAGGAGGAATATTACCATTTGATAAAACGGCCTCAGCTGTTGTCTATTAATTAGATGTCCTTGAGAGATAGTCCACAATGGATCTTTTCATCATCTTTCCGTGGGCCGCCTATTCAGGTCTTCCCGGGCAGACTGTTCAAGGCAACCAGTGGCTCATCTTCTTTGGACCCCCCCACCCCCCCCCGCCTTCATCTGCTATCATTTAGAGTCAATGTTATCTCTCTCTGGATATTTCAATTACATGGCTTCTTTAGCACAATGCGCTCCATTGAGTCGCCGCTTTGGATCGCTAATGGTTCTGACGAGCACGGCGACCCCGCTCTCGGGTCCGCCTCGCTCCAGAGGGGACACGGCGGTGCTGGGCGGGGTCATCGGCGTCGCCCCTGGTTTCTGACGTCTGCGCCCGCCGCGGTTTGAATACGCTACACTGAACCATACGTCCTCTTTACCCCGGATATGTCCGGGCGGAGTTTCTTACAATGCAAAAAGTCAGTGTTCAAAAACAAGAAAAAATTACGTTGGTCGGGTCCGCATTTTGGCAGGTGCTAGTCCTAATTAGATGGCAATTTCCGCCAGTCCTGATGTGTGTAAAAAGTTTGGTGAGTTTTGAAGTATTTTAAGGGGGTCAAATTACAGCGCAAAGAGGCAAAAATGAGTGTTTTTATGAAACTTTTGTTTTGAAGGGGTGATTGCCAACTTCCTGTTGATTTTTGCTGAAGGATGTCAGTGTATGAAACGTAGCTCTAAGTCAGACCTACATAGAGGTATTTGTTGCATGTCTCTACGATATTCGTACTGGGAGTTACAGGAAGTTGTGTCTGTGTTTTTTTCCTAGGTGCTGCGGCACAGTGGTTGGTTTCTTTGAAGGCTCGTAAAATCAAAACCGTAGCACTTATTAAAACGCTGAAGGAGGAATAGCAAACTTCCTGATGATTTTTGCTGAAGGATGTTAATCTATGAAATGTAGGTCTAGGCGAGACCTACATAGAGGTATTTGTTTCATGTCTCTAAGACGTTCAAGCAGTTTTGTCTGAGTTTTCCTCTGAGGTGCAGTTTTTTGTCTGTTTTTTTCAAAAATGATGTAGAGCACAATTTTGAGTTTTGGGGTTCGGTTTTTTTTTTAGATCGCAATTTCCACCAGTCCCGATGTGTGTGAGAAGTTTGGTGAGTTTTGAAGTATTTTAAGGGGGTCAAATTACAGCTCAAAAATCAAAAATGAGTGTTTTTAGTCATTTTTTGTCTTGAAGGGGAAATTGCCAACTTCCTGTTGGTTTTTGCCCGAGGATGTGAAATTATGAAAGGTAGGTCTAAGTGAGACCTACATACAGGTTTTTGTTTCATGTCTCTACGACCTTCCTAGTGGGAGTTAGAGGCAGTTTTCTTCCTAGGGGGCGCTAGAGCGCAATTTTGATTTTTGGGGTTTGGTTTTTTTGACTAAAGTGTGCTGTACCACTTTTTGTATGTGTGTGTAAAATTTGGTGAGTTTTGAAGCATGTTAAGGGGGGCAAAGTAGTGCGCAAAGCTGCGGAATAATAAAACCTTACAATAACAATAGGTTCCTTTGTAACCAGTACAAAGGACTCCCTGGGGGAGTCCTTTGTACTGGTTACAGGGCGGACCCTAATTAAAGCTGCAAGCAGTGTTGGTCGGGTCCGCATTTTGGCAGGTGCTAGTCCTAATTAGATGGCAATTTCCGCCAGTCCAGATGTGTGTAAAAAGTTTGGTGAGTTTTGAAGTATTTTAAGGGGGTCAAATTACAGCGCAAAGAGGCAAAAATTTGTGTTTTTATGAAACTTTTGTTTTGAAGGGGTGATTGCCAACTTCCTGTTGATTTTTGCTGAAGGATGTCAGTGTATGAAACGTAGCTCTAAGTCAGACCTACATAGAGGTATTTGTTTCATGTCTCTACGATATTCGTACTGGGAGTTAGAGGAAGTTGTGTCTGTGTTTTTTTCCTAGGTGCTGCGGCACAGTGGTTCTTTTCTTTGAAGGCTCGTAAAATCAAAACCGTAGCACTTATCATAACGCTTTCGTCAACTTTTAATCAGAAGGGTTCAATCTCTCTCCTGTAGCAGTTTGAAGCCGAAACGACAAACGCGCTCAGAGGAGATAATGTTTGATGTTTGGTGACCGGATTAAACAAAAAAATTGTTTTGAAGGAGGGATAGCAAACTCCCTGTTGATTTTTGCTGAAGGATGTCAATCTATGAAATGTAGGTCTAAGTGAGACCTACGTAGAGGTTTTTGTTTCATGTCTCTAAGACGTTCTTACCGGAAGTTACAAGCAGTTTTGTCTGTGTTTTCCTCTGAGAAGCATTTTTGTCTCTGTTTTATTCAAAAATTGCGCTAGAGCGCAATTTTGAGTTTTGGGGTTCGTTTTTTTTTTACATCGCAATTACCACCAGTCCCGATGTGTGTGAGAAGTTTGGTGAGTTTTGAAGTATTTTAAGGGGGTCAAAAAACAGCTCAAAAATCAAAAATGAGTGTTTTTAGTCATTTTTTGTCTTGAAGGGGAAATTGCCAACTTCCTGTTGGTTTTCGCCCGAAGAAGTGAAATTATGAATTGTAGGTCTAAGTGAGACCTACATACAGGTTTTTGTTTCATGTCTCTACGACCTTCCTAGTGGGAGTTAGAGGCAGTTTTCTTCCCAGGGGGCGCTAGAGCGCAATGTTGATTTTTTGGGTTTGGTTTTTGAATAACTTGATCTGGCACACTTTTTGTATGTGTGTAAAAAATTTGGTGAGTTTTGAAGCATGTTAAGGGGGTCAAAGTAGTCCCTGGGGGAGTCCTTTGTACAGGGTACAGGGCGGACCCTAATTAAAGCTGCAAGCAGCGTTGGTCGGGTCCGCATTTTGGCAGGTTCTAGTCCTAGGTGTCCCAATACTTTTGTCCAGTGGTAGTCCTGAGTGAGACCTACATAGAGGTTTTTGTTGCATGTCTCTACAATATTCGTACTGGGAGTTAGAGGAAGTTGTGTCTGTGTTTTTTTCCTAGGTGCTGCGGCACAGTGGTTCTTTTCTTTGAAGGCTCGTAAAATCAAAACCGTAGCACTTATTAAAACGCTTTCGCCAACTTTTAATCAGAAGGGTTCAATCTCTCTCCTGTAGTAGTTTGAAGCCAAAACAACAAACGCGCTCAGAGGAGATCATGTTTGATGTTTGGTGACCGCTTTTTTAAAAAAAAATTGTTTTGAAGTGGGGATATCAAACTTCCTGTTGATTTTTGCTGAAGGATTTCAATCTATGAAATGTAGGTCTAAGTGAGACCTACGTAGAGGTTTTTGTTTCATGTCTCTAAAATGTTCCTACCGGAAGTTACAAGCAGTTTTGTCTGTGTTTTCCTCTGAGGAGCAGTTTTGTCTCTGTTTTATAGAGCGCAATTTTGAGTTTTGGGGTTCGGTTTCTTTTTTAGATCGCAATTTCCACCAGTCCCAATGTGTGTAAAAATGTTGGTGAGCTCAAAGAGGCAAAAATTAGTGTTTTTAGTCATTTTATGTGTTGAAGGGGAAATTGCCAACTTCCTGTTGGTTTTTGCCCGAGGATGTGAAATTATGAAATGTAGATCTAAGTGAGACCTACATACAGGTTATTGTTTCATGTCTCTACGACATTCCTAGTGGGAGTTAGAGGTCATGTTTGATGTTTGGTGACCGCTTTTTAAAAAAAAAATTGTTTTGAAGTGGGGATATCAAACTTCCTGTTGATTTTTGCTGAAGGATTTCAATCTATGAAATGTAGGTCTAAGTGAGACCTACGTAGAGGTTTTTGTTTCATGTCTCTAAAACGTTCCTACCGGAAGTTACAAGCAGTTTTGTCTGTGTTTTCCTCTGAAGAGCAGTTTTGTCTCTGTTTTATTCAAAAATTGCGCTAGAGCGCAATTTTGAGTTTTGGGGTTCGGTTTCTTTTTTAGATCGCAATTTCCACCAGTCCCAATGTGTGTAAAAATGTTGATGAGCTCAAAGAGGCAAAAATTTGTGTTTTTAGTCATTTTATGTGTTGAAGGGGAAATTGCTAACTTCCTGTTGGTTTTTGCCCGAGGATGTGAAATTATGAATTGTAGGTCTAAGTGAGACCTACATACAGGTTTTTGTTTCATGTCTCTACGACCTTCCTAGTGGGAGTTACAGGCAGTTTGTTTTTGTTTTATTCCTAGAGGGCGCTAGAGCGCAATTTTGATTTTTGGGGTTTGGTTTTTTTACTAAAGTGTGCTGTCCCAGTTTTTCTATGTGTGTATAAAATTTGGTGAGTTTTGAAGCATGTTAAGGGGGGCAAAGTAGTGCGCAAAGCTGCGGAATAATAATCAACCTTACAATTTCATTAGGTTCCTTTGTACCTGTACAAAGGACTCCCTGTGGCAGTCCTTTGTACAGGTACATGCGAACCCTAATTAAAGCTGCAAGCAGCATTGGTCGGGCCCGCATATTTGGCAGGTGCTAGTCCTAAGTGGTCAGTGTATGAAATCTAGCTCTAGGTCAGACCTACATAGAGGTTTTTGTTTCATGTCTCTACGATATTCGTACTGGGAGTTAGAGGAAGTTGTGTCTGTGTTTGTTTCCTAGGTGCTGCGGCTTTGCTTCTTCCTACTCCTTTTCGGGCATGATGTAAATGAAATGATATGAAATTGTGTGATGTATTATGATGTAAATGTGTTCATGTTCCAAATAAACTAAAAGAAAGAAAGAAGAAAGAATATCGGCCTGCCGATACTATCGGCCGATAAATGGGTTAAAATGTAATATTGGAAATTATCGGTATCGGTTTTGTTATTATCTGTATTGTTTTTTTATTTTTATTAAATCAACATAAAAAACACAAGATACACACCAACCCAAAAAACCTCCCTCCCCCCATTTCTTTCTGTTATCAATATTCTGCTTCCTACATTATATATCAATATATATCAATACAGTCTGCAAGGGATACAGTCCGTAAGCACACATGATTGTGCGTGCTGCTGCTCCACTAATAGTACTAACCTTTAACAGTTAATTTTACTCATTTTCATTAATTACTAGTTTCTATGTAACTGTTTTTATATTGTTTTACTTTCTTTTTTTATTCAAGAAAATGTTTTTAATTTAGTTATCTTATTTTATTATTTTTTTTAAAAAGTACCTTATCTTCACCATACCTGGTTGTCCAAATTAGGCATAATAATGTGTTCATTCCACGACTGCATATATCGGTTGATATCGGTATCGGTAATTAAAGAGTTGGACAATATCGGAATATCGGATATCGGCAAAAAGCCATTATCGGACATCCCTATTAAGAACCCTTCTTTTTTTAAAAAAAAGCCTTTTTTTAAGATATATGCATACTAGTTCTAGCTATTTGGCTGTTGTAGTTTTTATTTTTATTTATTTTTTATTATCTTTTTTATTTTATTTTTTTTAATACACTGTAGCACTTTGAGGTTGTTTACTCAATGTAAAGTGCTTTTTACAAATAAAATCTATTATTATTATTATTATTACCTATCCAAGGTTCCGATTACTTCACATAAAATATTCCACTTTAAAAAATATTTTCAGTGGAAGATTTTGTATATTTTGTGTGTTTGCCATAAAAAAAAAACATAGTTTTGTTTGACAAAAAAAGGGCGGGAAACAAACAAACAAAAAAACAACATAAAAAAACCGAAAACATTTTGAAATGAGGGATGGATGTGAAGTTGATGTAGACTCCAGCATTAAATATAAAATGTACCACTATCATCATTTCATGACCCAAGCAAAACACTTTAGACACTTTTATACTGAAATAAATACACCTACAACTTATTCAATAAAAACATAGAAAAAACTAGCAGCAGCGGTAAAGTGTAGATCCATGAAGGAAAGAAGAAAGTGAATGAATGTTTATAACTGAATACATTTACATATGCGTACACATTTTTTACCTTTTTTTTAATGAATTAAATAACTTTTATGACAACCTTTTTCCAAAACACAATATAGAATGTGAGATATAACAGGATAATGCATACATTTATCATTTGTTTTCAAAACTTACAAAAAAGCGGGACCCTAATTATCGCTAATTACAATAATCATATCATGAGGGCTGAAAACTGGACCACGATGCAAAAAGTCAGTGTTCAAAAACAAGAAGAAAAAAAATACAAAAATGAGGAGGATTTTACTTGAACTAAGCAAAATTATCTGCCAATAAACAAAGACTTTCCAAAACAAGTAAAATTAGCTAACCTCAATGAACCCAGAAATACCTTCAAATAAGTATATTCTCACTAATAACAAGTGCACTTTTATTGGTAGAAAAAAAAGAGACCTTTTTTCTCAATATGTTGAAAAATATTCTTAAATGAAGTAAATGCTAGTGCCATTATCTTGACATAAAGATATGCGCTCGGCATTACATTTCTTCAAACCAGCTAACTTATACTAAAAACTAGTTTATTCTTCTTAATGGAAAGGAGGCAGTTAAGAATATATTTCTTAACTGCGAGAGATCATTTAGGACCAAAACCCTTAAAACAAGTAAAACACTCTAACACAAAATCTGCTTAGTGAGAAGAATTATCTTATAAGCAAATATCAGCCTTATTTGAGATATTTATTCTTACTTACATTTCAGTTTTTGCAGTGTAGGGGTTTTGTATCGGTCGATATCAATAATCATTGCTATTTTTTTTATGACCTATCAAAAATATGGATTTGGCCACAAATATATTAAATGTAAATGTTTTTATTTAAAGCCCCATTTGACTTTGGTGGCTCCAGTGGACCAAAGCAGTAGTTTTTCATTTGTTTTAATCATCACATTTTTCATGTTTGTGCCTTTAATTAATCTTCTTCATCGTATGGGCAGCTGTTTTCCGGCACCCGGACCTGAGGCCGAGGGTCTATGCCTTTTACCACCCCAGGCCCGGGGGGCCCTCCCGTTCATATGTCAGGACACACAGAAGTGAGCCAGGTCACCGAGCAGTCATCCAGGTCCGCCAGGCCACGCAAACCATTAGGAGCACGATAAATCGGGCAACGCAGGATCACGTGGTCGGCAGTCTGCTCCTCCGCGCCACACTCACACGTCGCGTTAGGTGCTAAGCCCCACTGGAACATGTTTGAGCGAAAGCGACCGACACCAGTTCGGAGGCGGTTAAGCCTCACCCAGGCCACTCGTGGTAGTGAGAGGCCTGGTATTGAGCCGGTGTCAGGTATGAAGTCACGGAGTCTGGAGGAGATGGTATGCTCCAGGTCCGTGCTCCATTTGTGATTCGCCCAGTGAGCCGCCCTGATGTTGTTGTCACTGCATTGCTGCAGGAGCTTCAGGGCGGCTGGTACCAGTGGGTCTCTGGAGGGGAGGCGGGGCGTTGGCTCTGAGGAGAGTGTGAGCCTTTCATGGAGCAGGTGGTTCTCATCCATGTTTGCCCGGCCCGCCAGAGTTGCTACAGCACCTTGGCGACGAAGCTCAGCGGGTTGGATGCCTGCTAAGATGGGCAGTAGCTCCACAGGGGTGGGGCGCAGGCATCCAGTGATAACACGCAAGGCTTCGTTGATCGGGACATCAAGTTGTTTAGAGTGAGCACTGCGCGCCCAGACAGGTGCGCAGTACTCAGCAGTTGAGTAGACCAGGGCAAGTGCTGCTGTTCGCAGAGTTCTTGCCCCGGCACCCCAACCGGACCCGACCAACCGTCTCAGCAGTGAGACGCGGGTGTTGAGTTTCTTGCGTGTTGCCAAGAGGTGTTTACGGAAAGTGAGCGACCTGTCCAGGGTGACCCCAAGGTATTTAGGGTCAGGGCGAGGGTCTTCAGGTGTAGGACGAGGCCGGCATAGGGTAAGGGAAGCCCCATCCGGCTTCCGCACCTCGAACCTGATCTCACGATCCGCTTCCCAATTGTATAGGTGGAAAGCTTGTGTCACCGTCTTGGATTCGCTGAGCTTCAATCTCCAGTTATGGAGGTAAGCCACTAAAGTCTCCATGTCCTGGCTTAGAGTTCCCTCCAAGGCCTGCCAGTCCCTGTCGGAGTGCAGCAGCGCGAGATCGTCTGCGTATGCGAACCTCCGTGAGACTGTGGCAGGCAGGTCGTATGTATAGATGTTATACAGGAGGGGAGCCAGGACAGATCCCTGGGGGACGCCATTTTTCAGGCGCCGCAACCTGCTTTTATCTCCGTTACTGGTGGTGAGAGTAAAGCTGCGGTTCCAGACAAGCTCCATGATCATTTTGACCATGTGCCTGTCTGGAAGCAGGCGGAGAAGTTTGCAGGTGAGGCCGCGGTGCCAGACTGTGTCATAGGCAGCAGTCAGGTCTATGAAGACGGCACCGGCCTTCTTTTTCGCCTCAAAGCAGTCCTCGATGTCCTGGGTAAGGAGGGCGACCTGATCCACCGTGGACTTCCCACGTCGAAAACCCGCCTGCTCCCGGGGGAGGTGGGGGTCTATGATGGGCTCGACACGGGCGTGAATCAGGCGCTCGAGGACTTTAAAGGGGACGCAGAGCAACGAGATTGGTCTGTAGCTCGTTACGTCATCCTTTGGCTTGTTCGGCTTGGGGATAGCGACAACAGTGGCCCTTCTCCAAATCCTGGGGATCCGGAGTTGGCGCAGGCAGGAAGACAGGAAAACTCTCAGCCAGGACTTCATTGCAGGGGCAGCGTGGAGCACGAGTTCTGGGCAGATGTTGTCAGGCCCAGCAGACTTGCCTGGTTTGGTATACTGGAGGGCAGCTGTGAACTCCTCCGGTGAAAACTCACCGGAGATGTTACACTCGCTAGATGTTGTTGTCCTCCAGAGGTCTGCAGTTTCCTGGCGCACCGCCCGGGAAAAATCTCGATTTATCCCGGTATATGCCCCGTTTTTCACAACCTGTGCTGCAATAGCATTTGCGGTAACGGGGCATGTTCGGGGTGCGCGCTCAGACCTACCAGTCAAGTTGTTCAAAGTGCTCCACGCGATACGGCTAGTGTGCGAGAAGTCGATGGAGTGGACTGCCTCTTTCCAGCGCTGGTGCCTCTTCCTTCCAAGAGTGGAAAGAAGGGCAGTGGCTGAATTGTTAGCCTCCGGGCCATAGGGAGCCCGGAGGAAGGCGCTGTAGAGGGTCTCGCACTCGCCATCCCAGCATGGTTTGTAGTTCTTACGCCGGCCGCGTGGGATGGCTTTTTTGGCCGCAGATGTTAGTGCCCTACAGAAGTCCTGGTATGCCTCGTCCACGTTGGGTGTGTCTGGTGGTGGGAGACACCGTGTGGACTTGTTGGTATGGAGGCGATAGAGTTTCCAATTGGCCTTCCGGAAGTTCCATCGCTTCATCGGTCCGCTCGGAACTGTTGTCACGAGGTCGGGCACCGATATCAGCGACGGTCGGTGTTGCGACCTGGGGAACATTCCTAGAACACGTCTGTCGGGGAGCTGGGTGTCCACACCGACACTCACGAAAGCCAGGTCAGGGTTCGTGTCAGTGTTATGCCGAGCGGAGTGAAAGCTGGCTGGGCCCTTCGGGTTGTAGAGAAGGTTGAGCGAGTTGCGCTCTGCCCAGTCAGAAAGAGTTTCCCCGCTCGGTGAGGTGGTACTGTATCCCCACCGTGTATGCCGGCAGTTGAAATCACCAGCATATACACACGGTGGTTCAAGCACTGGCAGTGACACTGGCGTGAGTTGTGAGGGTGGTGGTTTGTAGACGTTGACAATTTTGATGTCGCCAACGTCCACTCGCAGCCACTCGATCTCGGAGTTGTCCGGTGATCGATCGGCGAGGGTCCAGCTCAGATCGTTGTGGACAAACGTGGCAAGGCCATGCTTCTTGCTCAGGATTGACCCAGCTAGCGTGAAGTTGGTGATCGCTAGCTTGTCCGCTGTTGGGCGGTGGGTTTCCTGAAGGAGGATGACCATGGCTTGGGTGGTGTGGGCCATGTGCTCGATGACGGATGTTTTGGCATCTGTGAGCCCTTCAACGTTCAGTTGCAGTATTCTTGGTTGGAGACCGGCAGCAGTGTTGCTACCAGATCTCCGCCCAGACTGCCCCTGGACGCCAGAACGGGAGGGTACCCGAGTTGAAAGTTTTTTGTTTCGCCGCGTTGCCATGGAGTAGAGCAGCGCGGTTACTTGCAGGGATCACGGCGTGAACGTAAACTTTCTCGATCAAGCATACAATAGATGAATAAAGGTCAGCGTGAAAATGTGCACGTACTTTTCTAAATAATGACGCAAAATAGCGAAACAATCACATCTGTAGTTACAAACCCCGTTTCCATATGAGTTGGTAAATGGTGTTAGATGTAAATATAAACGGAATACAATGATTTGCAAATCCTTTTCAAGCCATATTCAGTTGAATATGCTACAAAGACAACATATTTCATGTTCAAACTCATAAACTTTATTATTTATTTGCAAATAATAATGAACTTAGAATCTCATGGCTGCAACACGTGCCAAAGTAGTTGGGAAAGGGCATGTTCACCACTGTGTTACATGGCCTTTCCTTTTAACAACACTCAGTAAAGGTTTGGGAAGTGAGGAGACACATTTTTGAAGTGGAATTATTCCCCATTCTTGCTTGATGTACAGCTTAAGTTGTTCAACAGTCCGGGGGTCTCCCTTCTGCTATTGCAGGTGCCACACATTTTCAATGTCTGGACTACAGGCAGGCCAGTCTAGTACCCGCACTCTTTTACTATCAAGCCTAGTGGCTTGGCATTGTCTTGCTGAAATAAGCAGGGGCGTCCATGGTAACGTTGCTTGGATGGCAACATATGTTGCTCCAAAAGCTGTATGTACCTTTCAGCATTAATGGCGCCCTCACAGATGTGTAAGTTACCCATGTCTTGGCCACTAATACACCCCCATACCATCACACATGCTGCCTTTTACACTTTGCGCCTAGAACAATCCGGATGGTTCTTTTCCTCTTTGGCCCGGAGGACACCACGTCCACAGTTTCCAAAAACAATTTGAAATGTGGACTCGTCAGACCGCAGAACACTTTTCCACTTTGTATCAGTCCGACGGCGTTTCCGGGTGTTGTTGATAAACGCTTTTCGCCTTGCATAGGAGAGTTTTAACTTGCACGTACAGATGTAGCGACCGACTGTAGTTACTGACAGTGGGTTTCTGAAGTGTTCCCGAGCCCACGTGGTGATATCCTTTACACCAGGGGTCACCAACGCGGTGCCCGCGGGCACCAGGTAGCCCGTAAGGACCAGATGAGTAGCCCGCTGGCCTGTTCTAAAAATAGCTCAAATAGCAGCACTTACCAGTGAGCTGCCTCTATTTTTTAAATTGTATTTATGTACTAGCAAGCTGGTCTCGCTTTGTCTGACTTTTTTAATTCTAAGAGAGACAAAACTCAAATAGAATTTGAAAATCAAAGAAAATATTTTAAAGACTTGGTCTTCACTTGTTTAAATAAATTCATCATTTGTTTTACTTTGCTTCTTATAACTTTCAGAAAGACAATTTTAGAGAAAAACTACAACCTTAAAAATGATTTTAGGATTTTTAAACACATATACCTTTTTACCTTTTGAATTCCTTCCTCTTCTTTCCTGACAATTTAAATCAATGTTCAAGTAAATATATTTTTTTTATTGTAAAGAATAATAAATACATTTTAATTTAATTCTTCATTTTAGCTTCTGTTTTTTCGACGAAGAATATTTGTGAAATATTTCTTCAAACTTATTATGATTAAAATTTTAAAAAATTATTCTGGCAAATCTAGAAAATCTGTAGAATCAAATTTAAATCTTATTTCAAAGTCTTTTGAATTTCTTTTAAAAATTTTGTTCTGGAAAATCTAGAAGAAATAATGATTTGTCTTTGTTAGAAATATAGCTTGGTCCAATTTGTTATATATTCTAACAAAGTGTAGATTGGATTTTAACCTATTTAAAACATGTCATCCAAATTCTAAAATGAATCTTAATCAGGAAAAATTACTAATGATGTTCCATAAATTATTTTTTTAAGTTTTTCTCTTCTTTTTTCGGTTGAATTTTGAATTTTAAAGAGTCGAAATTGAAGATAAACTATGTTTCAAAATTTAATTGTCATTTTTTTCGTGTTTTCTCCTCTTTTAAACCGTTCAATTAAGTGTAAATATCATTAATTATTAATAATAACATAGAGTTAAAAGTAAATTGAGCAAATTGGCTATTTCTGGCAATTTTTTTAAGTGTGTATCAAACTGGTAGCCCTTCGCATTAATCACTACCCAAGAAGTAGCTCTTGCTTTCAAAAAGGTTGGTGATATCCTTTACACACTGATGTGGCTCGTCGATGCAGTACAGCCTGAGGGATGGAAGGTCACGGGCTTAGCTGCTTACGTGCAGTGATTTCTCCACATTCTCTGATATTACGGAGCGTAGATGGTGAAATCCCTAAATTCCTTGCAATAGCTTGCTTGAGAAAGGTTGTTCTTAAACTGTTCAACAATTTGCTCAGGCATTTGTTGACAAAGTGGTGACCCTCGCCCCGTCCTTGTTTGTGAATGACTGAGCATTTCATGGAATCTACTTTTATACCCAATCATGGCACCCACCTGTTCCCAATTAGCCTGCACACCTGTGGGATGTTCCAAATAAGTGTTTGATGAGCATTCCTCAACTTTATCAGTATTTATTGCCACCTTTCCCAACTTCTTTGGCACGTGTTGCTGCCATCAAATTCTAAAGTTAATGATTATTTGCACAAAAAAAAAAAATGTTTATGAGTTTGAACATGAAATATGTTGTCTTTGTAGCATATTCAACTGAATATGGCTTGAAAAGGATTTGCAAATCATTGTATTCCGTTTATATTTACATCTAACACCATTTCCCAACTCATATGGAAGTAGCATAAATGAACGTGTTCCCCCCAGGGTGGGCGGGCGGGTCTCGGTTTCATCCTTGTGTTCTTTGTGGACACAAAGGGGGTCACCTCCTCACGAAGGCAACAAGAACAACAAAGACTCGCCCCCCCCCCCCCCACCCGGGACACACTCCCACCCAATTGTGCCCCCGTCGGAAGCCTCAAGGCCGTGGTTAGGGGCGGGGGGGATAAAAGCATGACGCTCAAAAAACAAACAAAAACAAAACTCACACTGGAGAATTGTGTTGGTTGGTAAAGAAGAGCAAAAAAGGGAGGCGGCTAATAAAGGGAATGAAGTGGTTGTGGGAAGGTGGCCAAGAGGAAAAGAGTTTCTGCACGTTGAGGAGAAGAAGAAGCAGTTTTTAATCAGCTAAAAAACATACGTGTCTTGGCCAGGCTGATAAATGCCTATCACTCATTTGCATACGGGCGAAGCCACCCTTTAATCACCGCCTCTAATCCCTCACGCTATTAATGCTTCCTCTTCCTCGGCGTACGGTATCATGTTTGCTAATTCCAAAGTGATCAGCTCTTGTACGCGCACGCTTTTTTGTGCCGGCATAATGGCGGAGTTGAGAACTTCTGTTATCCGACTTTGGCACATAATTACGACTACAAAAGGGGACAAATCGACTCACAAAGAAGAGCTCGCTTGTGTCGGCGTCACTTCTCTGACGCAGCCGCTTCTCAGGACTTTGATTGGTGTCTTTGCCACCGCCGCGCTTTTTTGACACTGAATTTATGCGAGGGAATTTTTGGCAAACTGACATTTTTTTTTACATCAAATATCGCTGACAATTTAATGAAATAAACATTTGTTAGCAAAATGTGTGTATTTAAAAAGTCACTGTATTCTTTTACACTTCAATTTTCTGCACTGAATTTGTTTTTACACTGAATTTTTTCGCATTGAAATTTTATAGACTGATTCTTTTTACACTGAATTTTTTATACACTGATTTTTTTTACGCAACATTTTTTCACAGTGATTTTTTTACATTAAATATTGCTGACAATTTAATTAAATACAAATGTGTTAGCAAAATGTTTGTATTTAAGTCATTCTATTTTTTTACACTGAATTTTTTATACACTGATTTTTTTCATACAATTTTTTTAAACTGAATTTTTCTGCATTGATTTTTTTCGCATTGAAATTTTATAGACTGAATTTTTTTACACTGATTTTTTTTACACACATTTTTTTTTACATCAAATATTGCTGACAATTTAATTAAATAAATTTTTTTTTAACGAAATGTGTGTATTTAATTTTTTTACACTGAATTTTTTATACAGTGATTTTTTTACATCAAATATTGCTGACAATTTAATTAAATAAAAATGTGTTAGCAAAATGTGTGTGTTTGAAAAGTAATTGTATTTTTTACACTTAAATTTTCTGCACTGAATTTGTTTTTATACTGAATTTTTTTTCACTGAATTTTTTATACACTGATTTTTTTTTTTTTACACTTTTTCACCGATTTTTTTTAAATAAAATATTTCTGACAATATAATTAAATAAACATTTGTTAGCAAAATGTGTGTATTTAAAAAGTCTGTATTTTTTTACACTTAAATTTCCTGCACTGAATTTGTTTTTACACTGAATTTTTTCGCATTGAAATTTTATAGACTGATTTTTTTTACACTGAATTTTTTAAACACAAATTTTTTTTACACAACATTTTTTTCACACTGATTTTTTTACATCAAATTTTGCTGGCAATTTAATTAAATACAAATTTGTTAGAAAAATGTGTGTATTTAAGTCATTGTATTTTTTTACACTTACATTTTCTTCACTGAATTTGTTTTTACACTAATTTTTTTTACACTGAATTTTTTATACACTGATTTTTTTCATACAATTTTTTTTACACTGAATTTTTCTGCATTGATTTTTTTCCCATTGAAATTTTATAGACTGAATTTTTTTACACTGATTTTTTTTACACACATTTTTTTTTACATCAAATATTGCTGACAATTTAATTAAATACATTTTTTTTTAGCAAAATGTGTGTATTTAATTTTTTTACACTGAATTTTTTATACACTGATTTTTTTTACATCAAATATTGCTGACAATTTAATTAAATAAACATTTGTTAGCAAAATGTGTGTTTGAAAAGTAATTGTATTTTTTACACTTAAATTTTCTGCACTGAATTTGTTTTTACACTGAATTTTTTTTCACTGAATTTTTTATACACTGATTTTTTTTTTACACATTTTTTTCACACCGCTTTTTTTTACATAAAATATTTCTGACAATATAATTAAATAAACATTTGTTTGCAAAATGTGTGTATTTAAAAAGTCTGTATTTTTTTACACTTAAATGTCCTGCACTGAATTTGTTTTTACACTGAATTTTTTTACACTAAATTTTTTATACACTGATTTTTTTCATACATTTGTTTTACACTGAATTTTTCTGCATTGATTTTTTTCACATTGAAATTTTATAGACTGAATTTTTTTACACTGAATTATTTTCACACTGATTTTTTTTACATCAAATATTGCTGACAATTTATTAAATAAACATTTGTTAGCAAAATTTGTGTATTTAAAAAAGTAATTGTATTTTTTTACACTTAAATTTTCTTCACTGAATTGGTTTTTACACAGAATTTTTTTACCCTGAATTTTTTATACACTGATTTTTTTCATACATTTTTTTTACGCTGAATTTTTCTGCACCAATTTTTTACACTAAGTTTTTTATACACTGAATTAATGCTAGGGAATTCTCAGCAAACTTAATTTTTTTTTTACATCCAAAATTGCTGTTAATTTAATGAAATAAACATTTGTTAGCAAAATGTGTGTATTTAAAAAGTCATTCTATTTTTTTACACTTAAATTTTCTTCACTGAATTTGTTTTTACATTGAATTTTTTTACACTGAATTTTTTCATAAATATTTTTTACACTGAATTTTTCTGCATTGATTTTTTTCGCATTGAAATTTTATAGACTGAATTTTTTTGCACTGAATTTTTTATACACTAATTTTTTTTTACACATTTTTTTTACATAAAATATTTCCGACAATATAATTAAATAAACATTTGTTAGCAAAATGTGTGTATTTAAAAAGTCATTGTATTTTTTTACACTTAAATTTTCTTCACTGAATTGTTTTTTACACAGAATTTTTTTACCCTGAATTTTTTATACACTGATTTTTTTCATACATTTTTTTTACGCTGAATTTTTCTGCACCAATTTTTTACACTAAGTTTTTTATACACTGAATTAATGCTAAGGAATTCTCTGCAAACTTGATTTTTTTTTTACATCAGATATTGCTGTTAATTTAATGAAATAAAAATGTGTTAGCAAAACGTGTGTATTTAAAAATTCATTGTATTTTTTACACTTAAATTTTTGTTCACTGAATTTGTTTTTCCATTGAATTTTTTTACACTGAATTTTTTCGTAAATTTTTTTTACACTGAATTTTTCTGCATTGATTTTTTTCGCATTGAAATTTTATAGACTGAAATTTTTTACACTGAATTTATTATACACTGATTTTTTTTTACACATTTTTTTCACACTGATTTTTTTTACATCAAATATTGCTGACAATTTAATTACATAAACATTTGTTAGAAAAATGTGTGTATTTAAAAAGTCACTGTATTTTTTTACACTTAAATTTTTTTCACTGAATTTGTTTTTACATAGAATTTTTTTACACTGAATTTTTTCATAAATTTTTTTTACACTGAATTTTTCTGCAACAAATTTTTACACTGAATATTTTTTATACTGAACTTTTCTGCACCAAAATTGTTTACACTGAATTCTTTTACACTGAATTTTTCTGCACCAATTTTTTATACACTGAATTAACTACAATTAACTAATTAAAGGGAATTTTCGGCAAACTGTATTTTTTTTACATCAAATATTGCTGTTAATTAAATGAAATAAACATTTGTTAGCAAAATGTGTGTATTTAAAAAGTCATTGTATTATTTTACACTTAAATTTTCTTCACTGAATTGTTTTTTACACAGAATTTTTTTACCCTGAATTTTTTATACACTGATTTTTTTCATACATTTTTTTTACGCTGAATTTTTCTGCACCAATTTTTTACACTAAGTTTTTTATACACTGAATTAATGCTAAGGAATTCTCTGCAAACTTGATTTTTTTTTTACATCAGATATTGCTGTTAATTTAATGAAATAAAAATGTGTTAGCAAAACGTGTGTATTTAAAAATTCATTGTATTTTTTACACTTAAATTTTTGTTCACTGAATTTGTTTTTCCATTGAATTTTTTTACACTGAATTTTTTCGTAAATTTTTTTTACACTGAATTTTTCTGCATTGATTTTTTTCGCATTGAAATTTTATGGACTGAAATTTTTTACACTGAATTTATTATACACTGATTTTTTTTTACACATTTTTTTCACACTGATTTTTTTTACATCAAATATTGCTGACAATTTAATTACATAAACATTTGTTAGAAAAATGTGTGTATTTAAAAAGTCACTGTATTTTTTTACACTTAAATTTTTTTCACTGAATTTGTTTTTACATAGAATTTTTTTACACTGAATTTTTTCATAAATTTTTTTTACACTGAATTTTTCTGCAACAAATTTTTACACTGAATATTTTTTATACTGAACTTTTCTGCACCAAAATTGTTTACACTGAATTCTTTTACACTGAATTTTTCTGCACCAATTTTTTATACACTGAATTAACTACAATTAACTAATTAAAGGGAATTTTCGGCAAACTGTATTTTTTTTACATCAAATATTGCTGTTAATTAAATGAAATAAACATTTGTTAGCAAAATGTGTGTATTTAAAAAGTCATTGTATTTTTTTACACTTAAATTTTCTTCACTGAATTGGTTTTTACACAGAATTTTTTTACCCTGAATTTTTTATACACTGATTTTTTTCATACATTTTTTTTACGCTGAATTTTTCTGCACCAATTTTTTACACTAAGTTTTTTATACACTGAATTAATGCTAAGGAATTCTCTGCAAACTTGATTTTTTTTTTTACATCAGATATTGCTGTTAATTTAATGAAATAAAAATGTGTTAGCAAAATGTGTGTATTTAAAAATTCATTGTATTTTTTACACTTAAATTTTTGTTCACTGAATTTGTTTTTCCATTGAATTTTTTTACACTGAATTTTTTCGTAAATTTTTTTTACACTGAATTTTTCTGCATTGATTTTTTTCGCATTGAAATTTTATAGACTGAAATTTTTTACACTGAATTTATTATACACTGATTTTTTTTTACACATTTTTTTCACACTGATTTTTTTTACATCAAATATTGCTGACAATTTAATTACATAAACATTTGTTAGAAAAATGTGTGTATTTAAAAAGTCACTGTATTTTTTTACACTTAAATTTTTTTCACTGAATTTGTTTTTACATAGAATTTTTTTACACTGAATTTTTTCATAAATTTTTTTTACACTGAATTTTTCTGCAACAAATTTTTACACTGAATATTTTTTATACTGAACTTTTCTGCACCAAAATTGTTTACACTGAATTCTTTTACACTGAATTTTTCTGCACCAATTTTTTATACACTGAATTAACTACAATTAACTAATTAAAGGGAATTTTCGGCAAACTGTATTTTTTTTACATCAAATATTGCTGTTAATTAAATGAAATAAACATTTGTTAGCAAAATGTGTGTATTTAAAAAGTCATTGTATGAAAATTCAGTGCATTAAAGTTTGTTGCTTCAAAACCAGAGACTCACTTAAGTTTTGAACAAATATTTGATTTAATATGAGGTTTTTTTCACTGAACTTTTCTGCACTGATTTTGTTCACATTACAATTCCGTACACTGAATTTTTTTACACTGGATTTTTCTGCACCAATTTTTTTACTTACACTAAATTTTTCTGCACCAATTTTTTTTAGGAAAAAAATTTCTACACTGAATTTCTTTGCATTGAATTTCTCTACATTGAATTTTGACTAACAGAATTTTTAAGACACATTTTGCTCACAAATTTCCATTTGGTGAAATAGTCAGCATAATTTGATGTAAAAAATGAAATAAAAATTCAATTACAAAATTCAAATGCAAAAATTCAGTATTCAAAAAAATAATTGTTGCTTTATAACTTGAGACGCACTTCCTGTAACTTAGGATATTCAGTCTGTATTTACTGTAAGTGGGACTTGAGTTTTCAACAACAAATATTTGCTATACATACATTTTTTTACACTGAATTTATCTGCACCATTTTTTTTACACTGAATTTTTTCACATTTTTTTTTTACACTGAAGTTGTTTTTTTTACACCAAGTTTTTTACATTGAATTTTTCTGCACTGAATTTTTTGGAACTGAATTCTTTTACACTGAATTTTGACAAACTCAATTTTTAACACACGTTTTGCTCACATTTTTTTATCCAGTGAAATTGTCAACATAATTTCATGTAAAAAAAAAATCTGTTTTACAAAATTAAAACGGTAAAGATTCAGTTGCATAAATTCAGTGTTAAATTGTTTTTATTGTTGCTTCATAACTCAAGACTCACTTCCTGTAACTTAAGACTGAAGGTTATTCAAATATGTGATATATAAATATATATGTATATATTTTTTTTTTACGCAGATTTTTTTTTCACCATTTTATTTTTACACTGAATTTTTTTACACCAAATTTTTCTGCACCAGAATTTTTTGCACCCAATGTTTTTACACTGAATTTTGACAAACTGAATTTTTGATACACATTTTTTTCCAAAAATGTTATTGAGTGAAATTGTCAGCATAATTTGATGTAAAAAAAATAATAATTTTAGAAAATTCAAATGCAAAAAAAAATATTTGTTGCCTCATAATTGAAGACTCACTCCAGAGTCACTTAAGACTGAAGGTGCTTCATTCTTTATTTATCGTAAGTGGGACTTAAGTTTTCAACAACAAATATTTTATATATATATATATATATATATATATATATATATATATATATATATATATATATATATATATATATATATATATATGTATAATTTTTTTTTGCACCAATTTTTTTTTACGCAGAATTTTTTTTACACCAAATTTTTCTGCACCAAAATTTTTTGCACTCAATGTTTTACACTGAATTTTGACAAACTACATTTTTATCACACATTTTTTTCCAAAATTGTTATTCAGTAAAATTGTCAGCATAATTTGATGTAAAAAAATAAATAATTGTTTACAAAATTCAAACCCAAAAAAATATATATTTTGCAGCATAACAACATTTTTACAAAATTTAGTTGCATAAATTCAGTGTTAGAAAAAATAATTATTGCTTCATAACTCAAGACTCACTTCCTGTAACTTAAGACTGAAGGTTCTTCAAATATTTGATATATAAATATATATATATATATTTTTTTTTACAAAAAATATATATAAAAAATAAATAAATAAATATTATTTATTTATTTTTTATATATATATTTTTTGTAAAAAAAAATTATTTAAATATATATATATATATATATATATATATATATATATATATATATATATATATATATTTATATTTATATATATATATATATATATATATTTATATTTATATATATATATATATATATATATATATATATATTTATATATATATATATTTATATATATATATATATATATATATATATATATATATTTATATATATATATATATATATATATATATATATATTTTTTTACACAGATTTTTTTTGCACCAATTTTTTGCAAATATATATATAGATTTTTTTCACACAGATTTTTGTAAACTTTGGGTGCAAAAAATTTTGGTGCAGAAACATTTGGTGGAAAAAAATTCAGTGCAAAAAATAAATGAATAAATATATATATATATATATATATATATATATATATATATATATATATATTAAAATATTTTATACACTTGTGTAAAAGTGTAAAAAAAAAATTGGTGCAAAAGAAATGTTTAAAAATAAATAAATATATATATATATATATATATATATATATATATATATATATATATATATATATATATATATATATATATATATATATATATATATATATATATATATATATATATATATATATATATATTATTTTACACAGATTTTTTTCCACCAACTTTTTTTTTACACTTTTACACATATATATACACTTTTACACACTTTTTTTTGCACCAAAAATTGGTGCAAAAAAAATCTGTTAAAAAAATATATATATATATATATATATATTATTTTTTTACACAGTTTTTTTTCCATCATTTTTTTTTACACTTTTACACATATATATATATATGTATATGTATATATACACTTTTACACACACACACACACACACACACACACACACACACACACACACACACACACACACACACACACACACACATATATATATATATATATGTATTTTTTTTTACAGATTTTTTTTTCCCCAATTTTTTTTTTACACAGAATTTTTTTTACACCAAATTTTTCTGCACCAAAATGTTTTGCACCCAATGTTTTTAAACAGAATTTTGACAAACTAAATTTTTAACACACTTTCGTTCCAAAAAGGTTATTCAGTAAAATTGTCCGCATAATTTGATTTAAAAAAAAAAAAATTGTATAAAATTCAAACGCAAAAAAAAAATTCTCAAAATTCACAAAATTCAGTTGCATTAATTCAGTGTCCAAAACCATCTTCCGTCATAAAGACACAAACGAACGTCCGGCACCAAATCTGCTCACGAGCGACATATATGGAAAGGCGGCGTGTAATTAAAAGGGCTATCGGTAGCGGGCCCTGCAGGCACCTCGCAGTCACTCGGAGTTCCCCAAGACAAGGAGAAGCCGGGGATATGTCAGCGTCTGGGGAAAAAAAAAAGGCGTCAAATAAATAGTTGCGGGGCCCCTCCCCGCCAGCGTCCGTGTAAGCGTGGGATTAAAAATGAAAGGGGAGCAAGAAGCGGAATGTCAAGGAGGTGCGGCGCTGACAGCTGATTTATACAATTCATTTGGGCCATTACTTTTCATTAAAGATCAAATGAAATGGGTACTTACTTCCTAAGAGGCCTTTGGGGAGCAGAATTGCCGAGAAGAAAGAAGATTAAACTTTACATTCAGCCCCAAATTTAATTCAGAAGTAATCAATGGCATAATGGGCCGGCGCCCGTGATTGAAAGCAAATTACCATATTTTTAATCTTAATTCCGCACACTGTTTATGTGCCAGTGTCAATATAAGACAAGAGATCATGAAACGGCATTATATTGACACCACAATCATCTCTGCAGCAGCCTGTGATTAAACCACTGGAATGTTTGATTACATTTTCTTGGCTGACATTACAAATGACACGGATGCCTCGCCCAGACTCGCTGCCGGCTGCAGAATGAGCACATCCATCACGCCGCCCTGGCAGCCGCTCCCCTCGCTGTCCACCGCCAGCCAGCCGGCCGGGCACCGCCTCTGTCACGCCGTTTAGCACCCGGCGAGAGGGGCGGGCGCCGGATTGACGTGGCGCCGCTAATGACGCTGAAGGGAGACAAATGTCCCCCGGCCACGTATCGGCCGTGCAGGTGTCTCTGGGCGTGCCGGGGGAAGGGGACCCACAATGCCGCGCTGCCCCAAATCGCCGTCCCGGGGCCCGGCTCCGCACGCCGTGCCAGGACCTACCCCGATGACTTTTTAAGAGGCTCATCAATTACGTGGTAGTTGAGCAGCGATGATAACCGCGGCCTTTTGTTTGCGTTCCACACACCTCGGTGCAATACCACACGTGACCAGCAGCGCAATACCACACACCTCAGTGCAATACCACACACCTCAGTGCAATACCAATCACCTCAGTGCAATACCACACGTGGCTAGCAGTGCAATACTACACATGACCAGCAGTGTAATACCACACGTGACCAGCAGTCTAATACCACACGTGGCCAGCAGTGCAATACCACACGTGGCCAGCAGTGCAATACCACACACCTCGGTGCAATACCACATGTGGCCAGCAGTGCAACACCCCACGTGACATATTACTTACTGTAAATAATAAAAAACTAACAAATTCTGGCTACTGAGCTGCCAGTTTTTTTTTTACATTAAAAAAATGTAGCACAGATTTTTTATTTACAGTAATACACTGTAAAAAAAACAACAACCGCGGATTTTACAGTAAGAAAAAACTGCCAGTTCAGTCACCAGAACTTTACTGTAAAATAAACTTTTTTAAATTTATTTTTTTATTTTTTCTGTAAATGGAAAAACAGTACAACTATTTTTATACGGAAAAATATGGAAGCTCCGTTGCCAGAATTGTACTGTAAATTTTTTTTTTTTTTACAACATATTACTGTAAATAAAAATAAAATAAACGGTTCCACGTTTTTTTTTTTGAATTTTATTCTGGCTACTGAGCTGCCAGTTTTTTTACAGTAAAAAAAATGGAGTAGCTCATTCACCAGAACTTTACTGTCAAATAACTGTTTTTTGTATTTATTTTTTTACAAGATATTACTTTACTGTAAATGGCAAAAACTGTTTTTTAATGGAAAAAATCTGGGAGCTTTGTTGCCAGATTTTACTGGGAATTTTTTTTTTTTTTTTTTTTTACAACATATTACTGTAAATAATAAAAAACAAACACATTCTGGCTACTCAGCTGCCAGTTTTTTACAGTAAAAAATGTAGTACTGTTTTTTTAATTTACAGTAATACACTGTAAAAACAACAACAACCGCAGATTTTACAGTAAGAAAAAACGGCCAGTTCAGTCACCAGAACTTTATTGTAAAATAAACTTTTTTATTTATTTATTTATTTTTTTCTGTAAATGGAAAAACAGTACAACTATTTTTTTACGGAAAAATATGGGAGCTCCGTTGCCAGAATTGTACTGTAAAATGTATGGGGTTTTTTTTTTTTTTTTTTTTACAACATATTACTGTAAATAAAAATTAAAAAAAACGGTACCACGTTTTTTTTATTTTAATTTTATTCTGGCTACTGAGCTGCCAGTTTTTTACAGTAAAAAAATGGAGTAGCTCATTCACCAGAACTTTACTGTCAAATAACTGTTTTTTGTATTTTTTTTTTTTACAAGATATTACTGTACTGTAAATGGAAGAACTGTTTTTTAATGGAAAAAATCTGGGAGCTTTGTTGCCAGAATTTTACTGTAAAATTTATGGTGTTTTTTTGTTTTTTTTACAACATATTACTGTAAATAATAAAAAACAAACAAATTCTGGCTACTCAGCTGCCAGTTTTTTACAGTAAAAAATGTAGTACTGTTTTTTTAATTTACAGTAATACACTGTAAAAACAAAAACCGCAGATTTTACAGTAAGACAAAACTGCCAGTTCAGTCACCAGAACTTTACTGTAAAATAAAAAAAAAAATCTTCTGTAAATGGAAAAATAGTACAGCTGTTTTTTTTTACGGAAAAATCTTGGAGCTTCGTTGCCAGAATTTTACTGTAAAATTTATGGTGTTTTTTTTAAAATTTTTACAACATAGTACTGTAAATAAAAAAATAAAAACTGTACCACCGTTTTTTTAAAATGTTTATTCTGGCTACTGAGCTGACAGTTGTTTTGTTTTTTTATACAGTAAAAAAAAGAATAGTAGCTCAGTCACCAGAACTTTACTGTAAAATAAACAGTTTTTTGTAATTTTTTTTACAAGATATTACTGTACAATAAATGGAAAAACTATTTTTGTATGGTAAAAATCTGTGAACTTTGTTGCCAGAATTTTACTGTAAAATATATGGTGTTTTTTAATTTTTTTTTACAACATATTACTGTAAATAATAAAAAACAAATAAATTCTGGCTACTGAGCTGCCAGTTTTTTTACGGTGAAAAAATGTAGCACCGTTTTATTTTATTTACAGTAATACACTGTAAAAACAACAACCGCGGAAATTACAGTAAGAAAAAACTGCCAGCTCAGTCACCAGAACTTTACTGTAAAATAAACAGTAAATGGAAAAACAGTACAAATGTTTTTTTCCGGAAAAATCTGGGCGCTTCGTTGCCAGAATTTTACTGTAAAATTTATGGTGTTTTTTTTTTTTTTTACAACATAGTACTGTAAATAAACAAAATAAGAAACGGTAACACCGTTTTATTTTATTTTATTCTGGCTACTGAGCTGACAGTTTTTTTTACAGTAAAAAATGTAGTTGCTCAGTCAAAAGAACTTTACTGTAAAATAACAGTTTTTTTGTATTTTTTAAAACTTTTTTTTTACAAGATATTACTGTACTGTAAATGGAAAAACTGTTTTTTAATGGAAAAAAAAACTGGGAGCTTTGTTGCCAGAATTTTACTGTAAAATGTATGATGTTTTTTTATTTATTTTTACAACATATTACTGTAAGTAAAAATAAAAAATAAACAGTACCACCGTGTTTTTTTTAATTTTTTTATTCTGGCTACTGAACTGCCAGGTTTTTTTTGCAGTAAAAAATGTAGTCAGCTCAGTCACCATTTTTATTTTTATTAATATTTTTATTTTACATGATATTACTGTACGTAAATGGAAAAACTGTTTTTTAATGGAAAAAAAACTGGGAGCTTTGTTCGCCAGAATTTTACTGTAAAATGTATGGTGTTTTTTTTTTTGTTTTTTTTTACAACATATTACTGTAAATAAAAATAAAAACTAAACGGTAACCCCGTTTTTTAAATTTATTTTTTTATTCTGGCTACTGAGCTGCCAGGTTTTTTTTTTACAGTAAAAAATGTAGTTGCTCAGTCACCATTTTTATTTTTATTATTTGTATTGTTTTACAAGATATTACTGTACGTAAATGGAAAAACTGTTTTTAATGGAAAAAAAACTGGGAGCTTTGTTCGCCAAAATTTTACTGTAAAATGTATGGTGTTTTTTTTACAACATATTACTGTAAATAAAAAAATAAAATAAACGGTACCATCGTTTTTTAAATTTATTTTTTTATTCTGGCTACTGAGCTGACAGTTTTTTTTACAGTAAAAAATGTAGTCAGCTCAGTCACCATTTTTTTTTTTTTGTACAAGATATTACTGTACTGTAAATGGAAACCTTTTAATGAAAAAAAATGGGAGCTTTGTTGCCAGAATTTTACTGTAAATTTTTTTTTTACAGCCTTTAATAAAAAAACAAACAAATTCTGGCTACTGAGCTGACAGTTTTTTTTACGGTAAAAATTGTAGTACTATTTTTTAATTTACAGTAATACACTGTAAAAACAACAAAAACTGCAGATTTTATGTTGTGTTATTTTCATTTATTATGCGCCCCCCAACCAACTGTTACATTAGCCCAAGTAGAGAAACAAAACATTTTACAGTAAGAAAAAACCACCAGCTCAGTCACCAGAACTTTACTGTAAAATAATGTTACTGTAAAAAAAAAACAGTGGTATGGTTTTTCCAATTTACAGTAATAAAAATCACCATCAATGTTACGGTATAATCTCTTGTCATTTTAAAAATGTACAAATTGCAGAATAAATGATAAGTCAAAGAGTATTTTGGTTTGAAGAAATATGATGAAGTCATATTTGTTGTATAATATTACATTTGAAAAGAATAAAGTACTTTATTGAGGTTTGTACTTTTACAAAGTTTGGGTGGAGGATTGTCGCCTTTTCTCGACTCTCTTTGGCCCTGAAGGTGGCGCCGGTAAGACCCACCTCAGACTTGCATTGTGACGCGACCTTGACACCCTCTGAGGTGGATGAAAGCGGGACAGCCCAGTTCTCAGAGACCAGGACTAACGGCGGATCAGGACCAGGCAGTTCTCAGAGACCAGGACTAACGGCGGATCAGGACCAGGCAGTTCTCAGAGACCAGGACTAACGGCGGATCAGGACCGGGATCATTGGGGCTTGACCACGACCTTCAAAGCAGACTTTTATGCCTGCAACTTTATACTTTTATACCTGCAACTTTATACTTTTATACCTGCAACTTGACTTCACAACAACTCCATTTCTGCACTTTTCATGGCATTTCATCACATGCTAATAATGCTAATGCTAATGCTGCTAGTTCCACCGTGCTCCTTCGTCGTCAAAACCGAGTGATGTTTTTCTATTTTTCTAAATATTCCATAGTCTTCTTTAGGCCACATGTTGTTGTCATGCTAGCTGCTAAGCTAGCCCCTATCTGATCCCCCATGTTGCACCCTTCCCTTTGAGTGCGCTTTTTCTTGACTCAAATATTCCTCCTAATAATGATGTTCCCCTGACTAAAACAGCTTTTGTTGGGAATGTCCTTCCACATTTTCAAGCCACTTCAACCGTTCCACCGTCCAAACATTCCTCTTAATCAGGACAAAAAACTAAGTTGTTTTTCGAACTGGAAAAATTCCCGGTTTTCCCGAAATTCCAGGAATTCCATAATACCATTTCTCAATTCAACATGTTACTACTTCAACATTTCTTGACCGATTGGAACAATTCCAACACCAACCATTGTTAACTCATTCAAAACATTCAAGTCATTTTCCCAAAAAATTCCCGCTTTTCCCGGAATTCCCAAATATTCATGAAATTGCCATTGTAATGAATGGGAAATTTTTCAAAGTTTCACAACTCCCACATTTTTCAACCTATTCAAACCATTCTACCTTCAGCACATTACACTCATCCTGAAAATTCATACTATCATTTTTTTTAAGTTAGAAAAAATTCCAGAAATTTCCAGTATTCCCTTTTTTTTCAAACACTTTATTGACCCTTTCTTCTGGCTCCTCCTTCCACATTTTTCAACCCACTTCAACCGTTCCACCGTCAAAACATTCCTCTTAATCAGGACAAAAAACTAAGTTGTTTTTTTTAACTGGAAAAATTCCCGGTTTTCCCGAAATTACTGGAATTCCGTAATACCATTTCTCAATTCAACATGTTACTACTTCAACATTTCTCGGCCGATTTGAAAAATTCCAACACCAACAATTTAAACTCATTTAGAACATTTTTAACATTTTCAAAAAAATCCCGCTTTTCCCAAAATTCCCAAATTTCCAGGAAGTTCCCATTGAAATGAATGGGACATTTTTCCCAGTTGCACAATTCCCACATTTTTCAACCTATTCAAACCATTCCACCTTCAACACATTCCACTCATCCTGGAAATTCAAACAACCATCCTCCCACGCTCAACACATTTCCAGGAATTCCTGTTTTTTTTCTTACCTTATTTCTTCAACATTTCTTGACCGATTTAAACGATTCCAACACCAACCAATTCAGCTCATCCAGGACATTCATGCTAAAAAAAATCCGGCTTTTCCCAAAGTTCCCACATTTCCAGGAAGTTCCCATTGAAATGAATGGGACATTTTTCCAAGTTGCACAATTCCCACATTTTTCAACCTATTCAAACCATTCCACCTTCAACACATTCCACTCATCCTGGAAATTCAAACAACCATTTTCCTATGCTCAACACATTTCCAGGAATTCCTGGGTTTTTTCTAACCTTAATTCTTCAACATTTCTTGACCGATTTAAACGATTCCAACACCAACCAATTCAGCTCATTCAGGACATTCATGCTTCAAAAAAAAATCCGGCTTTTCCCAAAATTCTCAAATTTCCAGAAAGTTCCTATTGAAATAAATGGGACATTTTTCCAAGTTGCACAATTCCCACATTTTTCAACCTATTCAAGCCATTCCACCTTCAACACATTCAACTCATCCTGAAAATTAAAACTACCATTTTTCCACGTTCAACAAATTTCCAGGAATTCCTGTTTTTTTTCTAACCTTACTACTTCAACATTTCTTGACCGATTTAAACGATTCCAACACCAACCAATTCAGCTCATTCAGGACATTCATACTTCAAAAAAAAATCTGGCTTTTCCCAAAATCCCCAAATTTCCAGGATGTTCCCATTGAAATGAATGGGACATTTTTCCAAGTTGCACAATTCCCACATTTTTCAACCTATTCAAACCATTCCGCCTTCAACACATTCCACTCATCCTGGAAATTCAAACAACCATTTTCCTATGCTCAACACATTTCCAGGAATTCCTGTTTTTTTTGGTAACCTTACTACTTCAACATTTATTGACCGATTTAGACGATTCCAACACCAACCAATTCAGCTCATTCAGGACATTCATGCTAAAAAAATCTGGCTTTTCCCAAAATTCCCACATTTCCAGGAAGTTCCCATTGAAATGAATGGGCCATTTTTCCAAGTTGCACAATTCTCACATTTTTCAACCTATTCAAACCATTCCACCTTCAACACATTCCACTCATCCTGGAAATTCAAACAACCATCTTCCCACGCTCAACACATTTCCAGGAATTCCTGTTTTTTTTTCTAACCTTACTACTTCAACATTTCTTGACCGATTTAAACGATTCCAACACCAACCAATTCAGCTCATTCAGGAAATTCATGCTAAAAAAATCTGGCTTTTCCCCAAATTTCCAGGAAGTTCCCATTGAAATGAATGGGACATTTTTCCAAGTTGCACAATTCCCACATTTTTCAACCTATTCAAACCATTCCACCTTCAACACATTCCACTCATCCTGGAAATTCAAACAACCATTTTCCTATGCTCAACACATTTCCAGGAATTCCTGTTTTTTTTTGTAACCTTACTACTTCAACATTTTTTGACCGATTTAAACGATTCCAACACCAACCAATTCAGCTCATTCAGGACATTAATGCTTAAAAAAAATCCGGCTTTTTCCAAAATTCCCAAATTTCCAGGAAGGTACCATTGAAATGAATGGGGCATTTTTCCAAGTTGCACAATTCCCACATCTTTCAACCTATTCAAGCCATTCCACCTTCAACACATTCAACTCATCCTGAAAATTAAAACTACAATTTTTCCACGTTCAACAAATTTCCAGGAATTCCTGTTTTTTTTGTAACCTTACTACTTCAACATTTCTTGACTGATTTAAACGATTCCAACACCAACCAATTCAGCTCATTCAGGACATTCATACTTAAAAAGAAATCCGGCTTTTCCCAAAATTCCCAAATTTCCAGGAAGTTCCCATTGAAATGAATGGGACATTTTTCCAAGTTGCACAATTCCCACATTTTTCAACCTATTCAAACCATTCCACCTTCAACACATTCCACTCATCCTGGAAATTCAAACAACCATCTTCCCACGCTCAACACATTTCCAGGAATTCCTGTTTTTTTTCTTACCTTCTTCAACATTTCTTGACCGATGTAAACGATTCCAACACCAACCAATTCAGCTCATTCAGGACATTCATGCTAAAAAAATCCGGCTTTTCCCAAAATTCCCACATTTCCAGGAAGTTCCCATTGAAATGAATGGGACATTTTTCCAAGTTGCACAATTCCCACATTTTTCAACCTATTCAAACCATTCCACCTTCAACACATTCCACTCATCCTGGAAATTCAAACAACCATTTTCCTATGCTCAACACATTTCCAGGAATTCCTGTTTTTTTTTGTAACCTTACTACTTCAACATTTATTGACCGATTTAAACGATTCCAACACCAACCAATTCAGCTCATTCAGGACATTGATGCTTAAAAAAAATCCGGCTTTTTCAAAAATTCCCAAATTTCCAGGAAGTTCCCATTGAAATGAATGGGACATTTTTCCAAGTTGCACAATTCCCACATTTTTCAACCTATTCAAACCATTCCACCTTCAACACATTCCACTCATCCTGGAAATTCAAACAACCATTTTCCTATGCTCAACACATTTCCAGGAATTCCTGTTTTTTTTTTGTAACCTTACTACTTCAACATTTATTGACCGATTTAAACGATTCCAACACCAACCAATTCAGCTCATTCAGGACATTGATGCTTAAAAAAAATCCGGCTTTTTCCAAAATTCCCAAATTTCCAGGAAGTTCCCATTGAAATGAATGGGACATTTTTCCAAGTTGCACAATTCCCACATTTTTCAACCTATTCAAACCATTCCACCTTCAACACATTCCACTCATCCTGGAAATTCAAACAACCATCTTCCCACGCTCAACACATTTCCAGGAATTCCTGTTTTTTTTCTAACCTTACTTCTTCAACATTTCTTGACCGATTTAAACGATTCCAACACCAACCAATTCAGCTCATTCAGGACATTCATGCTTAAAAAAAAATCCGTCTTTTCCCAAAATTCCCAAATTTCCAGGAAGTTCCCATTGAAATGAATGGGACATTTTTCCAAGTTGCACAATTCCCACATTTTCCCACCTATTCAAACCATTCCACCTTCAACACATTCAACTCATCCTGGACATTCAAACTAACACTTTCCCAAGTTCCAAACCAATTTCTGGTTTTCCCTGGAAAATTCAAACTATTCTTACATTCATACTACATTCTGTCCATTCCTCCAGGAATTGCCTCATCCAGTCTCTCCGTGCAACAAATGCGTGAAAATGAGTGATTTGATGCTACAAAAATGGAGTGTTTTTGTTTGCCAACAACAAAGTTGAAGGTGGTCTCTTTTGGATTGCCGCCACCTGTTGGCTGACAATGAACCTTTCAAACAGACGAGTGGCCCCCCCTCCCTGCGGCCCCCCCCCATTCTGTCGAGGCGTAACCTTTTCCCCGCCTTTTGAAAACGCGGCGACTCTTCCAATTGAGCTGTTGTTGCTATTGGCTCTCAACGAGGTTATCAAAGAGTGAAGGAGAAATTGCCTTGGCTCTGCCGCGGCCCTGATTGCGCTATCGGAGCCGTCAGGGAGGCCCTTCATAAAGGGGAGGGCGCGGGGGAGAGCGCCCCCCCCCCCCCCCCCGCACCCCTGATAAATCACGGCGCGCTTGGCAGCCTCCGCTCGGCGCAGCCCCCCGGTTCAGGGTCGCCACTTGGCAAGCGGCCTCCTGCTCCGACGGGGGCCGCAGACCTCGTGGCCCCGCATTCATCCTCCGTGGCGAGCCCTCGTCAAGGTTTGTTTGTTCGTCCTCCACCCTGCGGCTGCCCCCCCCCCCTCTGTGCCACCACCACCCCCTCTGTGCCCCCACCAGGCCACGTTGTTCCAAATCATCCTGAACGTCTCCCAACTTTATGGGGAAAGTGAAGTTTGCTCTCCTTCTGTTACCTCCCCCAAGCACCGTGTTGCTCTCCTTCTGTTACCTCCCCCAAGCACCGTGTTGCTGGTTCCTTTCAAATTCTAATTGATTATCATGGAGGGACACTTTTTTTTTTTTTTTTACCAGTGTGTTACATGGCCTTTCCTTTTAACAACACCCAGTAAAGGTTTGGGAAGTGAGGAGACACATTTTTGAAGTGGAATTCTTTCCCGTTCTTGCTTGACGTACAGTACATTCACTGTTTGGTCCGGATCCCAGGACGCAGAGAGTGCAGGCGAAGTGCAAGTGAAACCTATGTATGTATGAATTTTATGTTACTATTACTTTGAACTGTTTTATATTTTAATTTTTTATGACCTGTAAAGCGTCTTTGAGTACTCTGAAAAGCGCCATACCAAATAAAATGTATTATTATTATTATTATGTATGGTATGATTATGGCAAATCTTCAAGATGCAACTTTTTCCTCAAATTTGAAGAATAAACGGTAACTATTTCCACATTCACGCATTCACACACTGATGGCGGGAGCTGCCATGCAAGGCCCTAACCACCGCCCATCAGGAGCAAGGGTGAAGTGTCTTTCTCAAGGACACGACGGACGTGTGAGTTGTTCAACAGTCTCCCCTTCTGCTATTTTAGCCTTCTTATTGCGCCACACATTTTCAATGGTCTAAACTACAGGCAGGCCAGTCTAGTACCCGCGCTCTTGGCATCGTTTTGCTGAGATAAGCAGGGGCGTCCACGATGACGTCGCTTGGATTGCTCCAAAAGCTGTATGTATCTTTCAGCATTAATGGTGCCTTCACAGATGTGTAAGTTACCCATGTCTTGGCCACTAATACACCCCCCCCCCCCCATACCTTTGCGCCTAGAACAATCCGGGTGGTTATTTCACTCTTCGTCCACAGTTTCCGAAAACAATTTGAAATGTGGACTAGTCAGACTACTGAACACTTTTCCACTTTGCATCAGTCCATCTTAGATGAGCTCGGGCCCAGCGAAACCGGCGGCGGTT
>NC_084757.1:36311789-36316789 GCF_033978785.1 Entelurus aequoreus
AATCGGATGAAAAATGTGGGAGTTGTGGAACTTTGAAAAATGTCCCATTGATTGCAATGGAAATTTTGGGAAAAGCGGGAATTCGTTTGAAAATGCTGAAAAAAAAGTGAATGTTTTGAATGAGTTGAAATGGTTGGTGTTGGAATTTTTCAAATTGGTCAAGAAATTTTGAAATTAACTATTTTAATTGAGAAATGGTATTACGGAATTCCTGGAATTTCGGGAAAATCTGGATTTTTTTCCAGTTCGAAAAACTATGTTTTGACAGTAGAACGGTTGAAGTGGGTTGAAAAAGTGGGAGGAGTAGTCGCCAGAAAAAGGGTGAAAAAAGGGTTTGAAAAAAACGGGAATTCCTGGAATTATTTTTTAACTTGGAAAAATTAGAGTTTGAATTTCCAGGATGAGTGGAATGTGTTGAAGGTGGAATGGTTTGAATCGGTTGAAAAATGTTGGAATTGTGGAAGTTTGAAAAATTGATAATTTATTTTGAATGGGGAAAATGTCCCTAAAAACTGGGAATTTTAAGGAAATCTGTGATTTTTTATTTTATTTGTTGGAAAGCACACAATTCTTGAACAGGCTGAATATTTTGGAGTGGGAAAAGTTTGAATCAGATGAAAAATGTGGGATTTGTGGAACTTTGAAAAATGTCCCATTGATTGCAATGGAAATTTCGGGAAAAGCGGGAATTGTTTTGAAAATCCTAAACAAAAGTGAATGTTTTGAATGAGTTGAAATAGTTGGTGTTGGAATTTTTCAAATTGGTCAAGAAATTCTGAAATTAACCATTTTAATTGAGAAATGGTATTAAGGAATTCCTGGAATTTTGGGAAAATCTGGATTTTTTTCCAGTTCGAAAAACTATTTTGTTTTTTGTCCTGATTAAGAGGAATGTTTTGACAGTAGAACGGTTGAAGTGGGTTGAAAAAGTGGGAGGAGTAGTCGCCAGAAAAAAGGGTGAAAAAAGGGTTGGAAAAAAACGGGAATTCGAGGAATTCCTGGAAAAACAATTTTAACTTGGAAAAATGAGTTTGAATTTCCAGGATGAGTGGAATGTGTTGAAGGTGGAATGGTTTGAATAGGTTGAAAAATGTTGGAATTGTGGAAGTTTGAAAAATTGATAATTTATTTTGAATGGGGAAAATGTCCCTAAAAACTGGGAATTTTAAGGAAATCTGGGAATTTTTTTTTTTTTTGTTGAAGGAGAGCACACAATTCTTGAACAGGCTGAATATTTTGGAGTTGGAAAAGTTTGAATCAGATGAAAAATGTGGGAGTTGTGGAACTTTGAAAAATGTCCCATTGATTGCAATGGAAATTTCGGGAAATTTGTGTTGTGTTTTTGTTAATGTTGTAAATACACATCTTTATACATCTAGAAAGGCTGGTCCTAAATAGGCATTTTTTTAGAGGTCCCCAGAAGGTCAGAAATACAAGAAAGTGTGTGTATGTTTTAGAGCGTTCACACTATTACAAACAAAAACATTTGAAAAAAAAATAAAAAAAAATAAAAGCTTACCTTTTTTTATATTTGCATAGTATGTATATATTATTAATGTTGAAAATACACATCTTTATATATCTAGAAAGGCTGGTCCTAAAGAGGCATTTTTTTAGAGGTCCTCAGAAGGTCAGAAGTACATGAAAGTGTGTGTGAATGTTTTGGAGCGTTCACACAATTACAAACAAAAATAAATACTAAAAGCCTACCTTTTTTATATTTGCATAGTATGTATATATTATCAATGTTGTAAATACACATCTTTATATATCTAGAAAGGCTGGTCCTAAATAGGCTTTTTTTTTTTTTTAGAGGTCCCCAGAAGGTCAGAAATACAAGAAAGTGTGTGTGAATGTTTTGGAGCATTCACACTATTACAAACAAAAACATTTGAAAAAAATAATAATAAAAGCTTACCTTTTTTTTATATTTGCATAGTATGTATATATTATTAATGTTGTAAATACACATCTTTATATATCTAGAAAGGCTGGTCCTAAATAGGCATTTTTTTTAGAGGTCTCCAGAAGGTCAGAAGTACAAGAATGTGTGTGTGAATGTTTTGGAGCGTTCACACAATTACAAACAAAAACATTTGAAAAATACATAATAATAAAAGCTTACCTTTTTTTATACTTGCATAGTATGTATATATTATTAATGTTGTAAATACACATCTTTATATATCTAGAGAGGCTGGTCCTAAATAGGCATTTTTTTGGAGGTCCCCAGAAGGTCAGAAATACAAGAAAGTGTGTGTGAATGTTTTGGAGCGTTCACACAATTACAAACAAAAATAAATACCAAAAGCTTACCTTTTTTTATATGTGCATAGTATGTATATATTATTAATGTTGTAAATACACTTCTTTATATATCTAGAAAGGCTGGTCCTACATAGGCATTTTTTTTAGAGGTCCCCAGAAGGTCAGAAATAAAATAAAGTGTGTGTGAATGTTTTGGAGCGTTCACACAATTACAAACAAAAACATTTGAAAAATAAATAAATAATAAAAGCTTACCTTTTTTATTATATGTGCATAGTATGTATATATTATTAATGTTGTAAATACACATCTTTATATATCTAGAGAGGCTGGTCCTAAATAGGCATTTTTTTGGAGGTCCCCAGAAGGTCAGAAATACAAGAAAGTGTGTGTGAATGTTTTGGAGCGTTCACACAATTACAAACAAAAATAAATACTAAAAGCTTACATTTTTTTTATGTTTGCATAGTATGTATATATTATTAATGTTATAAATACACATCTTTATACATCTAGAAAGGCTGGTCCCAAATAGGCATTTTTTTAGAGGTCCCCAGAAGGTCAGAAGTACAAGAAAGTGTGTGTGAATGTTTTGGAGCGTTCACACAATTACAAAAAAAAATAAATACCAAAAGCTTACCTTTTTTATATGTGCATAGTATGTATATATTATTAATGTTGTAAATACACATCTTTATATATCTAGAAAGGCTGGTCCTAAATAGGCATTTTTTTTAGAGGTCCCCAGAAGGTCAGAAATACAAGAAAGTGTGTGAGAATGTTTTGGAGCATTCACAAAATTACAAACAAAAATAAATAATAAAAGCTTACATTTTTTAAATATTTGCATAGTATGTATATATTATTAATGTTGTAAATACACATCTTTATATATCTAGAAAGGCTGGTCCTAAATAGGCATTTTTTTTAGAGGTCTCCAGAAGGTCAGAAATACAAGAAAGTGTGTGTGAATGTTTTGGAGCGTTCACACAATTACAAACAAAAACATTTGAAAAATAAATAAATATTAAAAGCTTACCTTTTTTATATTTGCATAGTATGTATATATTATTAATGTTGTACATACACATCTTTATATATCTAGAAAGGCTGGTCCTAAATAGGCATTTTTTTTAGAGGTCTCCAGAAGGTTAGAAATACAAGAAAGTGTGTGTGAATGTTTTGGAGCGTTCACACAATTACAAACAAAAATAAATACCAAAAGCTTACCTTTTTTTATATTTGCATAGTATGTATATATTATTAATGTTGTAAATACACATCTTTATATATCTAGAAAGGCTGGTCCTAAAGAGGCATTTTTTTAGAGGTCTCCAGAAGGTCAGAAATACAAGAAAGTGTGTGAATGTTTTGGAGCGTTCACACAATTACAAACAAAAACATTTGAAAAATAAATAAATAATAAAAGCTTACCTTTTTTATATTTGCGTAGTATGTATATATTATTAATGTTTTAAATACACATCTTTATATATCTAGAGAGGCTGGTCCTAAATAGGCATTTTTTTTAGAGGTCTCCAGAAGGTCAGAAATACAAGAAAGTGTGTGTGAATGTTTTGGAGCGTTCACACAATTACAAACAAAAATAAATACCAAAAGCTTACCTTTTTTTTATATTTGCATAGTATGTATATATTATTAATGTTGTAAATACACATCTTTATATATCTAGAAAGGCTGGTCCTAAATAGGCATTTTTTTGGAGGTCCCCAGAAGGTCAGAAATACAACAAAGTGTGTGTGAATGTTTTGGAGCGTTCACAAAATTACAAACAAAAACATTTGAAAAATAAATAAATAATAAAAGCTTACCTTTTTATTATATTTGCATAGTATGTATATATTATTAATGTTTTAAATACACATCTTTATATATCTAGAAAGGCTGGTCCTAAATAGGCATTTTTTTTAGAGGTCCCCAGAAGGTCAGAAATACAAGAACGTGTGTGTGAATGTTTTGGAGCGTTCACACAATTACAAACAAAAACATTTGAAAAATAAATAAATAATAAAAGCTTACCTTTTTTATATTTGCATAGTATGTATATATTATTAATGTTGTAAATACACATCTTTATATATCTAGAAAGGCTGGTCCTAAATAGGCATTTTTTTTAGAGGTCTCCAGAAGGTCAGAAATACAAGAAAGTGTGTGTGAATGTTTTGGAGCGTTCACACAATTACAAACAAAAACATTTGAAAAATAAATAAATAATAAAAGCTTACCTTTTTATTATATTTGCATAGTATGTATATATTATTAATGTTTTAAATACACATCTTTATATATCTAGAAAGGCTGGTCCTAAATAGGCATTTTTTTTAGAGGTCCCCAGAAGGTCAGAAATACAAGAATCTGTGTGTGAATGTTTTGGAGCATTCACACAATTACAAACAAAAACATTTGAAAAATAAATAAATAATAAAAGCTTACCTTTTTTATATTTGCATAGTATGTATATATTATTAATGTTGTAAATACACATCTTTATATATCTAGAAAGGCTGGTCCTAAATAGGCATTTTTTTGGAGGTCCCCAGAAGGTCAGAAATACAAGAAAGTGTGTGTGAATGTTTTAGAGCGTTCACACAATTATAAACAAAAACATTTGAAAAATAAATAAATAATAAAAGCTTACCTTTTTTATTATATGTGCATAGTATGTATATATTATTAATGTTGAAAATACACATCTTTATATATCTAGAAAG
>NC_084757.1:36319289-36346789 GCF_033978785.1 Entelurus aequoreus
TCGTGGGGTTGGCGCGTTCGGCCGCCAAGGACGAGGAGGGGGGAGGGTCAACACGCGGTCCTTGAACGCCTCACACAGGCTGCACTTGAACTATAAGCGCAGTGAGGACACTCCTTACCAGCAGGGGGCGGCACCTTGTGATTGGAAAAACAAATAGATCTGACGGTTGAGTAGAATTTATTATTATTATTTAGTATTTATTAATTCATATTTTTTATTATTTTGTTAATTTAAAACATAGAAGTAATTAAAATATGAGGTAAATTAGGGGTCCTTAATTTTAAACCCCCCCATTTAAAAAAAATGCACATATTTTCATAAATTTATAATAAAATAATTTTCATCGTAAAATGATTTTTATACTCTTTTTTTTTAATTTTTTTTAATCAAACTTGAATTAAATTTGATGTTGGTTTTGTACGGAAACAAATTCATAGGAAATAAATAGTTCATTAATAACATTTTTGTACTATTTATTATTATTATTATTAATTCATATTTTTTGCATACATATTTATTAGTATTATTATTAATTAGTATTTTGTTAAAGTTTTAAAAAAAAGTTTTTTTTTTATACATCTTTTTATAAATTAATTTTTATTAGAAAAAAATTATTCTTTTTCCTGAGCTCGCCAACACCCGGCCTCGTCTTGGCCGCCTACGCTCCCGGCCAAGGAAATTACCGGCGCCCTCGTGACCCGCCCACTCCCCCACCCCTTACCCGCTTCGCCATTCCACAAGCGCGAAAAGCGACTCGTGGGGTTGGCGCGTTCGGGCCGCCAAGGACGAGGAGGGGCTGGGGGGGGGGGTCAACACGCGGTCCTTGAACGCCTCACACAGGCCGCACTTGAACTGTAAGCGCGGCAGGGACACTCCTTGCCAGCAGGGGGGCGGCACCTTGTGATTGTCACTGCTGGGAAAAAGAAGAAGAATTTATTATGATTAATTGGTCATTTTTAGTTCATATTTTTAATTAATATATTTTTATTATTTTTGTTAATTTAAAACATATAAGTAATTAAAATATGAGGTAAATTGGGGGTCCTTATTTTGAAAACCCCCATTTAAAAAAAAAAAAAGCTCATATTTTCATAAATTTAAAATAAAATAATTTTCATTGTAAAATGATTTTTATACTCTTTTTTTTTTTTTTTTTTTATAAATTAAACTTGAATTTAATTTGATAGGAAATAAATTGTATATTTATATTGTATATAATATTTTTGTACTATTTATTATTATTATTAGTTCATATTTTTATATACATATTTATTATCATGATTAATTAGTTTTTTATTAAAGTTTTAAAGTTTTTTTTTAATACTATTTTTTTAAAATACATTTTTATTTTTAAAAAAATGTATTATTTTTCCTGAGCTCGCCCCGTTTTGTCCGCCTACGCTCCCGGCTAAGGAAATTACCGGTGCCCTTGTGTGCCCCCCCTCCCCTTACCCGCTTTGCCGTTATAATAAAAGAATTTTCATTGTAAAATGATTTTTATACTCTTTTTTTATTTTTATTTTTTTTTAAATTTTTTTTATCAAACTTGAATTAAATGTTATGTTGGTTTTGAACGAAACTGAATTAATAGGAAATAAAGAGTTCATTAATAATATTTTTGTACTACTTATTATTAATCATTCATATTTTTTGTATAAATATTTATTATTATTATTAATTAGTATTTTATTAATGTTTTCAATGAAAAAAAAAGTATAATTATTTTTTGTAAATTAATTTTTATTTAAAAAAAAGTATTATTTTTCCTGAACTTGCCCCGTTTCGTCCGCCTACGCTCCGGCCAAGGAAATTACCGGCGCCCTCGTGACCCCCCCTTACCCGCTTCGCCATTCCACGAGCGCGAAAAGCGACTCGTGGGGTTGGCGCGTTCGGCCGCCAAGGACGAGGAGGGGGGGTTCAACACGCGGTCCTTGAACGCCTCACACAGGCTGCACTTGAACTATAATCGCAGTGAGGACACTCCTTGCCAGCAGGGGGCGGCACCTTGTGATTGGAAAAACAAATAGATCTGACGGTTGAGTAGAATTGATTATTACTATTTAGTATTTTTTAATTCATATTTTTTATTATTTTGTTAATTTAAAACATAGAAGTAATTAAAATATGAGGTACATTGGGGGTCCTTAATTTTAAACCCCCCCATTAAAAAAATGCACATATTTTCATAAATTTATAATAAAATAATTTTTATCGTAAAAGGATTTTTATACTCTTTTTTAAAAAAAATCAAACTTGAATAAAATTTGATGTTGGTTTTGTACGAAAACGAATTCATAGGAAATAAATAGTTCATTAATAACATTTTTGTACTATTTATTATCATTATTATTAATCCATATTTTTTGCATACATATTTATTATTATTATTAATTAGTATTTTGTTAAAGTTTAAAATTTTTTTTTTTTTTATGCATCTTTTTATAAATTAATTTTTATTAGAAAAAATGTATTCTTTTTCCTGAGCTCGCCAACACCCGGCCTCGTCTTGGCCGCCTACGCTCCCGGCCAAGGAAATTACCGGCGCCCTCGTGACCCCCCCCCCCCCTACCCGCTTCGCCGTTCCACAAGCGCGAAAGTGGCTCATGGGGTTGGCGCGTTCGACCGCCAAGGACGAGGAGGGGCTGGGGGGGGGGGGGGGGGGTCAACACGCGGTCCTTGAATGCCTCACACAGGCCGCACTTGAACTATAAGCGCGGCAGCGACACTCCTTGCCAGCAGGGGGCGGCACCTTGTGATTGTCACTGGGCTGAAAAAGAATAATAATTTATTATTATCAATTAGTAATTTTTAGTTCATAGTTTTAATTCATATATTTTTATTATTTTTGTTAATTTAAAACATAGAAGTAATTAAAACATGAGGTAAATTGGGTTTTGAAACCCCTCATTTAAAAAAAATGCACATATTTTCATAAATGTATAATAAAATAATTTTCATCGTAAAATGATTTTTACACTCTTTTTATCAAACTTGAATTAAATGTGATGTTGGTTTTGTACGAAAACGAATTCATAGGAAATAAATTGTTCATTAATAATATTTTCGTACTATTTATTATTGTTATTATCAATTTATATTTTTTGTATACATATTTATTATTATTATTATTAATTAGTATTTTATTAAAGTTTGAAACTAATTGTTTTTATAAAAAACAATTTAAATACATTTTTATTTAAAAAAAAAAAAAAAATTCTGAGCGCTCCAACACCCGGCCCCGTTTCGTCCGCCTACGCTCCCGGCCAAGGAAATTACCGGCGCCCTCGTGACCCCCCCCTTACCCGCTTCGCCGTTCCACGAGCGCGAAAGCGGCTCATGGGGTTGGCGCGTTCGACCGCCAAGGACGAGGAGGGGCTGGGGGGGGGGTCAACACGCGGTCCTTGAATGCCGCACTTGAACTATAAGTGCGGCAGCGACACTCCTTGCCAGCAGGGGGCGGCACCTTGTGATTGTCACTGCGCGGAAAAAGAATAATAATTTATTATTATTAATTACTAATTTTTAGTTCATATTTTAAATTTTTATTATTTTGTTAATTTAAAACATAGACATTTTGAAACCCCCCCCCCATTTAAAAAAATGCACATATTTTCATAAATTTATATTAAAATAATTTTCATCGTAAAATGATTTTTATACTCTTTATCAAGCTTGAATTAAATGAGATGTTGGTTTTGTATGAAAACGAATTCATAGGAAATAAATTGTTCATTAATAATATTTTTGTACTATTTATTATTATTATTACTAATTCATATTTTTTGTATACATATTCATTATTATTATTATTAATTAGTATTTTATTAAAGTTGTAAATTAATTGTTTTTATTTAAAAAAATGTAAATACATTTTTATTTAAAAAAAAATAAAAAATTCTGAGCTCGCCAACACCCGGTCCCGTTTCGTCCGCCTACGCTCCCGGCAAAGGAAATTAGGGGCGCCCTCGTGACCCCCCCCTTACCCGCTTTGCCGTTCCACAAACGCGAAAGCGGCTTGTGGGGTTGGCGCGTTCGGCCCCCAAGGACGAAGGGGGGGGGGTCAACATGCGGTCCTTGAACGCCTCACACAGGCCGTTCTTGAATTATAAGCGCGGCAGGAACACTCCTTGCCAGCAGGGGGCAGCACCTTGTGAATGTCACTGCTCGGAAAAAGAAGAAGTTTGTAGCTTCTCCAAAACATCTAAGAAAGGCAATTTTGTTTGACTACTTGATCAGAAAATTTCAAATCATGGATTTTCTCCGTAGGTGGCGCCTTGTCCAGGGTGTACCCCCCCTTCTGCCCGAATGCAGCTGGATAGGCTCACCTCGCAACCCCGAGAGGGACAAGCGGTAGAAAATGGATGGCTGAATGGATTTTCTCCATATGTATGGATGTGTCATACATCCAGGTCAGTGTATTTTCTACATATTTTTGGGCATGGATTTTCAGCCTTATTTCTCTGTTTGTAGCCTCTCAAAGAAATATAAGAAAGGCAATTTTGTTTGACTACTTGATCAGAAAATTTCAAATCATGGATTTTCTCCATATGTATGGATGTTGTCATACTTCCAGGTCAGTGTATTTTCTACTTTTTTTTTTTGGCCTGGATTTGCAGTCCTTTTTCTCTGTTTGTAGCTTCTCAAAAAAATTTAAGAAAGGCAATTTTGTTTGACTACTTGATCAGAAAATGTTCAAATCATGAATTTTCTCCGTATCTATGGATGTTGTCATACATCCAGGTCAGTGTATTTTCTACATCTTTTTCTTTTGGCCTGGATTCGCAGTCCTTTTTCTCTGTTTGTAGATTCTCAAAGAAATCAAAGAAAGGCAATTTTGTTTGACTACTTGATCAGAAAATTTCAAATCATGGATTTTTTCCGTATATATGGATGTTCTCATACATCTAGGTCAGTGTATTTTCACCATATTAGTTTTGGCCTGGATTCTCAGTCCTTTTTCTCTGTTGGTAGCTTCTCAAAGAAATCTAAGAAAGGCAATTTTGTTTGACTACTTGATCAGACAATTTCAAATGATGGATTTTCTCCGTTTGTATGGATGTTCTCATAATCTAGGTCAGTGTATTTTCTCCATATTTTTTTTTGGGGGGGGGGGGGCTGGATTTACAGTCCTTTTTCTCTGTTTGTTGCTTCTCAAATAAATCTAAGAAAGGCAATTTTTTTTGACTACTTGATTAGTACATTTTAAATAATGGATTTTCTCCGTATGTATGGATGTTCTCATACATCCAGGTCAGTGTATTTTCTACATCTTTTTTTTTTGCCTGGAATCGCAGTCCTTTTTCTCCTTTTGTCGTTCTCAAAGAAATCTAAGAAAGGCAATTTTGTTTGACTACTTGATCAGAAAATTTCAAATAATGGATTTTCTCCGTTTGTATGCATGTTCTCATACATCCAGGTCAGTGTATTTTCTCCATATTTTTTTTTGGGGGGGGGCCTGGATTTACAGTCCTTTTTCTCTATTTGTTGCTTCTCAAATAAATCTAAGAAAGGCAATTTTGTTTGACTACTTGATCAGAAAATCTCAAATCATGGATTTTTTCCGTATATATGGATGTGCTCATACATCTAGGTCAGTGTATTTTCACCATATTAGTTTTGGCCTGGATTCTCAGTCCTTTTTCTCTGTTGGTAGCTTCTCAAAGAAATCTAAGAAAGGCAATTTTGTTTGACTACTTGATCAGACAATTTCAAATGATGGATTTTCTCCGTTTGTATGGATGTTCTCATACATCCAGGTCAGTGTATTTTCTCCATATTTTTTTTGGGGGGGGGGGGGGCCTGGATTTACAGTCCTTTTTCTCTGTTTGTTGCTTCTCAAATAAATCTAAGAAAGGCAATTTTTTTTGACTACTTGATTAGAACATTTTAAATAATGGATTTTCTCCGTATGTATGGATGTTCTCATACATCCAGGTCAGTGTATTTTCTCCATATTTTTCTTTTGGCCTGGATTCGCAGTCCTTTTCCTCTGTTGGTAGCTTCTCAAAGAAATCTAAGAAAGGCAATTTTGTTTGACTACTTGATCAGAAAATCTCAAATCATGGATTTTTTCCGTATGTATGGATGTTCTCATACATCTAGGTCAGTGTATTTTCACCATATTAGTTTTGGCCTGGATTCTCAGTCCTTTTTCTCTGTTGGTAGCTTCTCAAAGAAATCTAAGAAAGGCAATTTTGTTTGACTACTTGATCAGACAATTTCAAATGATGGATTTTCTCCGTTTGTATGGATGTTCTCATACATCTAGGTCAGTGTATTTTCTCCATATTTTTTTGGGGGGGGGGCCTGGATTTACAGTCCTTTTTCTCTGTTTGTTGCTTCTCAAATAAATCTAAGAAAGGCAATTTTTTTTGACTACTTGATTAGAAAATTTTAAATAATGGATTTTCTCCGTATGTATGGATGTTCTCATACATCCAGGTCAGTGTATTTTCTACATCTTTTTTTAGCCTGGATTCACAGTCCTTTTCCTCTTGTTGTAGCTTCTCAAAGAAATCTAAGAAAGGCAATTTTGTTTGACTACTTGATCAGAAAATTTCAAATAATGGATTTTCTCCATATATATGGATGTTCTCATACATCCAGGTCAGTATATTTTCGACATCTTTTTTTTGGCCTGCATACCCATCCCTACGCCTGACAAGAGTCCAAAAGTGCAATGAGTGTAAAAGTTGCGGGCGGTAGTTGGGAGAGAAAGAAGGCGAGATGTGGAAACGGTGGAGCAGATGATCAGTCACTCCAAGGAGGCGGCAATAAAGCGCGATATGAGTCTGGAGTCACCTGAAGGACAAGTCGCGCTCATCACCTAATCCGCCCGTGGACAAAAAGATGGCGGGGGGTCGCCGTAAAGCAGGTTTACAAGCAATTTCTTTGCAAACAAACTCGGCTGGTAAATCTGTCCGGCGACCATAAAACAGCCGCGCTCGCCGGCGAAGCTCCAAGGTTGCGTTCGAGTGTTCCCGAACGACAATGTTACTCAAAAACGCCGGCAAAGTGACACAGTCATTGTGAGGCCGTCTTTATCGCCGCCATCAGTCACCAAACACACACACACACACGCGGACCAAAAAAAAAAAAAAGGCGGCCCAAACGGGAGAGAGACGACGGCGACATTACGGCCGCGGCGCGTTCAAATGACCCACTTCAATCAAAACAAACACAACGGCGGCGAGCGGCTCACGTTGCACTCGGGTGTCGTAAAAAACAACAATTTTCCAGCCGGGCATAAAAGCGCTCTGTGTTTGTCGGCGGCCACAAACACAAACACGAGGCGAGGGCGGCCAAAACGCTGTCAGGCGCCATTTTAATTCCATTTTCATATTCGCCCACCCCCACGGCCCGGCCAGGGAGGCCCCCCAGAGCCCGCCTCGTAATTCCGGCCCGCCTCATTATTTAGCATGTCATCGCTATTTTACATGTTAAAGCCCCGGCGTCGCCGACTCATTTCTTAGACGGAGAATGGGGTCAGGAACACACACACACACACACACACACACACACACACACACACACACACACACACACACACAAAGTCAAGGTGAAAAACTCCCAGCATGCATTTTTTTTTTTTACTTTCTTTCTGGACCAAAAAAAACATTCCTTCGCCAAGGTTGAACTTTTAATTTTTGTGTGTGCGGGAATATGTTAGCATGTTAGCATTTAGTAGGGCGGTCGAAATTAACCCTTTAGTGCGGATTAATCCATCATCATTATTAATCTAATTAAAAATATAAAAGCAATTAATAACTTTTTCGAAATTAAACCTTTAATGCGGATTAATCCATCATCATTATTAATCTATTTAAAAATATTAAAGCAATTAATAACTTTTTCAAAATTAAACCTTTAATGCGGATTAATCCATCTTCGTTATTAATCTGATTAAAAATATTGACGCAATCAATTGCGTTTTCGAAATTAATAAGCCTTTAATGAGCATTAATCATCAGCATTATTAATCTGATTAAAAATATTAAAGCACTTAATAAAGTTTTCAAAATCAAGCCTTTAATGCGGATTAATCCATCATCGTTATTAATCTGATTAAAAATATGTAAGCAATTAATAGCGTTTTCGAAATTAACGCTTTAATGTGGATTAATCCATCATCGTTATTAATCTGATTAAAATATTAAAGCACTTAATAAAGTTTTCGAAATTAAGCCTTTAATGCGGATTAATCCATCATCGTTATTAATCTGATTAAAAATATTGACGCAATTAATCGCAATTTCGAAATTGACGCTTTAGTGCGAATTAATCTATCATCGTTATTAATCTGATTAAAAATATTGACGCAATCAATTGCGTTTTCGAAATTAATAAGCCTTTAATGAGCATTAATCATCGGCATTATTAATCTGATTAAAAATATTAAAGCACTTAATAAAGTTTTCAAAATCAAGCCTTTAATGCGGATTAATCCATCATCGTTATTAATCTGATTAAAAATATGTAAGCAATTAATAATGTTTTCTAAATTAACGCTTTAATGTGGATTAATCCATCATCGTTATTAATGTGATAAAAAATATTGACGCAATTAATCGCGTTTTTGAAATTAAGCTTTTAATGCGGATTAATCCATCATCGTTATTAATCTGATTAAAATATTAAAGCACTTAATAAAGTTTTCGAAATTAAGCCTTTAATGCGGATTAATCCATCATCGTTATTAATCTGATTAAAAATATTGACGCAATTAATCGCAATTTCGAAATTGACGCTTTAGTGCGAATTAATCTATCATCGTTATTAATCTGATTAAAAATATTGACGCAATCAATTGCGTTTTCGAAATTAATAAGCCTTTAATGAGCATTAATCATCGGCATTATTAATCTGATTAAAAATATTAAAGCACTTAATAAAGTTTTCAAAATCAAGCCTTTAATGCGGATTAATCCATCATCGTTATTAATCTGATTAAAAATATGTAAGCAATTAATAATGTTTTCTAAATTAACGCTTTAATGTGGATTAATCCATCATCGTTATTAATGTGATAAAAAATATTGACGCAATTAATAGCGTTTTTGAAATTAAGCTTTTAATGCGGATTAATCCATCATCATTATTAATCTGATTAAAAATATTAAAGCAGTTAATAAAGTTTTCGAAACTAAGCCTTTAATGCGGATTAATCCATCATCGTTATTAATCTGATTAAAAATATTGACGCAATCAATCGCGTTTTCTAAATTAAGCCTTTAATGCAAATTAATCCATCATCATTATTAATCTGATTAAAAATATTGACGCAATTAATCGCAATTTCGAAATTGACGCTTTAGTGCGAATTAATCTATCATCGTTATTAATCTGATTAAAAATATTGACGCAGTTAATAACGTTTTCGAAATTAAGATTTTAATGCGGATTAATCCATCATCGTTATTAATCTGATTAAAAATATTGGTGCAATTAATAACGTTTTCGAAATTAACGCTTTAGTGCCAATTAATCTATCATCGTTATTAATCTGATTAACAATATTGACGCAATTAATAACGTTTTCGAAATTAAGCTTTTAATGCAGATTAATCCATCATCGTTATTAATCTGATTAAAAATATTAAAGCACTTAATAAAGTTTTCTAAATTAAGCCTTTAATGCGGATTAATCCATCATCATTATTAATCTAATTAAAAATATTAAAGCAATTAATAACTTTTTCGAAATTAAACCTTTAATGCGGATTAATCCATCTTCGTTATTAATCTGATTAAAAATATTGACGCAATCAATTGCGTTTTCGAAATTAATAAGCCTTTAATGAGCATTAATCATCAGCATTATTAATCTGATTAAAAATATTAAAGCACTTAATAACGTTTTCAAAATCAAGCCTTTAATGCGGATTAATCCATCATCGTTATTAATCTGATTAAAAATATGTAAACAATTAATAATGTTTTCGAAATTAACGCTTTAATGTGGATTAATCCATCATCGTTGTTAATGTGATAGAAAATATTGACGCAATTAATCGCGTTTTTGAAATTAAGCTTTTAATGCGGATTAATCCATCATCATTATTAAACTGATTAAAAATATTAAAGCAGTTAATAAAGTTTTCGAAATAAAGCCTTTAATGCGGATTAATCCATCATCGTTATTAATCTGATTAAAAATATTGACGCAATTAATCGCAATTTCGAAATTAACGCTTTAGTGCGAATTAATCTATCATCGTTATTAATCTGATTAAAAATATTGACGCAATCAATCGCGTTTTCAAAATTAAGCCTTTAATGCAAATTAATCCATCATCATTATTAATCTGATTAAAAATATTGACGCAATTAATCGCGTTTTCGAAATTAATCCTTTGATGCAAAATAATGTTTCATCGTTATTAATCTGATTAAAAATATTGATGCAATTAATACTGTTTTCGAAATTAAGCCTTTAATGCGAAAAATCCATCATCGTTATTAATCTGATTAAAAATATTAAAGCTATTAATAAAGTTTTCGAAATTAACCCTTTAATGCGGATTAATCCATCATCGTTATTAATCTGATAAGAAATATTGACGCAATCAATCATATTTTCGAAATTAACCCTTTAATGCGAAAGATCCATCATCGTTATTAATCTGATTAAAAATATTGACGCAATTAATCGCGTTTTCGAAATTAAGCCTTTAATGCGAAATAATGTATCATCATTATTAATCTGATTAGAAATATTGACGCAATCAATCGCGTTTTCAAAATTAACCCTTTAATACGGATTAATCCATCATCGTTATTAATCTGATTAAAAATATGTAAGCAATTAATAATGTTTTCGAAATTAACGCTTTAATGTGGATTAATCCATCATCGTTATTAATGTGATAAAAAATATTGACGCAATTAATCGCGTTTTTGAAATTAAGCTTTTAATGCGGATTAATCCATCATCATTATTAATCTGATTAAAAATATTAAAGCAGTTAATAAAGTTTTCGAAATTAAGCCTTTAATGCAGATTAATCCATCATCGTTATTAATCTGATTAAAAATATTGACGCAATCAATTGCGTTTTCGAAATTAATAAGCCTTTAATGAGCATTAATCATCAGCATTATTAATCTGATTAAAAATATTAAAGCACTTAATAAAGTTTTCAAAATCAAGCCTTTAATGCGGATTAATCCATCATCGTTATTAATCTGATTAAAAATATGTAAGCAATTAATAATGTTTTCGAAATTAACGCTTTAATGTGGATTAATCCATCATCGTTATTAATGTGATAAAAAATATTGACGCAATTAATCGCGTTTTTGAAATTAAGCTTTTAATGCGGATTAATCCATCATCATTATTAATCTGATTAAAAATATTAAAGCAGTTAATAAAGTTTTGGAAATTAAGCCTTTAATGCGGATTAATCCATCATCGTTATTAATCTGATTAAAAATATTGACGCAATTAATCGCAATTTCAAAATTAACGCTTTAGTGCGAATTAATCTATCATCGTTATTAATCTGATTAAAAATATTGATGCAGTTAATAACGTTTCCGAAATTAAGATTTTAATGCGGATTAATCCATCATCGTTATTAATCTGATTAAAAATATAAAAGCAGTTAATAAAGTTTTCAAAATTAAGCCTTTAATGCAGATTAATCCATCATCATTATTAATCTGATTAAAAATATTGACGCAATTAATCGCGTTTTCGAAATTAATCCTTTAATGCAAAATAATGTTTCATCGTTATTAATCTGATTAAAAATATTGATGCAATTAATAACTTTTTCGAAATTAAACCTTTAATGCGGATTAATCCATCATCGTTATTAATCTGATTAAAAATATTAAAGCAGTTAATAAAGTTTTCGAAATTAAGCCTTTAATGCGGATTAATCCATCATCGTTATTAATCTGATAAAAAATATTAAAGCAATTAATAAAGTTTTCGAAATTAAGCGTTTATTGCGGATTAATCCATCATCGTTATTCAGGGTGTACCCCGCCTTCCGCCCGATTGTAGCTGAGATAGGCTCCAGCGCCCCCCGCGACCCCGAAGGGAATAAGCGGTAGAAAATGGATGGATGGATAAAAATATTGACGCACTCAATCGCGTTTTCAAAATTTTACTGAAATGTTGACGGTAGTTTACTCCAACAACTGAATGTAAACATTCGTGTTAATGGAAAAGGATGAAAATGACTAAAAGTTAAGTTAATACAGTTCATAGAAGACTTTTCAAATAAATAAATATTAAAGAAAAGATCAACATTTACAGAAATATTCCAAGATGCCACTATTATTATTATTATTATTAATGTTTTTTATTTTTTTAAATTTTTTTTTTTAGCAAAACACACATTAAAAGTGTTATTTAATTGTTAAATATAGATTATATAAAAATAATTTATATTTAATCGTGATAAATCTATATTAATCTACAGCCACACCAAATAGAAAAAAGTGTGTTATTTTGAAAAAGGGCAAAAAATGAGTTTAAGTTAATACAGTTTATAGAAGAGTTTTGGAATAAATAAATAAAAAAGAAACAATAAAAATTTACGGAAATATTTTAAGGTGCAACAATTATTTGTATTTATTTTTTTAATTAATGCACACATGTAAGAAGTGCTATTTAAATGTTGAATATATGGAAATGAATGATATTTAATTGTGATTAATCAAAATTAATCTACAGCAACACACTGTGATTAATCTGAATAAAAGTTGTCATCTATAAAGGTAAACTCATCCGTTGGTTATGCTAATAGTTATTAAAGGTGATTCAGATTGATCCAGATAATGTTATCATCGATACCAGCGTAGTATTGATCTCAGATCGATACTAACAAGATAATATCCATACTTTTCAGTGCTGTTGTACTGAAAAAACATTTTCTGAACATATTTTACTGAACTGTTGACGTTAGTTTACTCCAACAACTGAATGTAAACATTTGTGTTATTTTTAAAAGGACGAAAATGAGTAAAAGTTAAGTTAATACAGTTTATAGAATAGTTTTTAAATAAATAAATAATAAAGAAAAGATGAACATTTACAGAAATATTTCAAGATGCCACTATTATTTTTTATTTTTTTTTAGCAAAACACACATTAAAAGTGTTATTTAAATGTTAAATATAGAATATATAAAAATAATTTATATTTAATCATGATAAATCAAAATTAATCTACAGCCACACCGGATAGAAAAATGTGTTATTTTGAAAAAGGGCAAACAATGAGTTTAAGTTAATACAGTTTATAGAAGAGTTTTGGAATAAATAAATAAAAAAGAAACAATCAAAATTTACCGAAATATTTTAAGCTGCAACAATTATTTGTATTTATTTTTTTAATTAATGCACACATGTTAGAAGTGCTATTTAAATGTTGAATATATAGAAATGAATGATATTTAATTGTGATGAGTCAAAATTAAATAGGTAAATTCATCATTTGGCTATGCTAATAGTAATTAAAGTTGGTTCAGATTGATCCAGATAATGATATTGATATCAAAATGATACCGACGTGATGATATCAATATTTTCCAGTGCTGTTGTAACTTCCATAATTTGACTGCACGTATTGATATGATAAAAGTTGTTATTAATTTGCGTGTAAAATGTCATAAATGACATTATTTCTCCTGTCCAATCACATTTTATACATGCACATTTGTTGTTCAAGTCCCTTTTATCCTGATCTTCACCAAAACAATGCCTTCCATTTGTGCGGTGCCACACTGCGGACACCAAGACAAACACCCCTGCAGAGTAATAAAGTGCATGTTCCAAACGGTGCAGTAAAACGGCTGATCAGACAAAACGGAAGTCACGGTCATGGACCCACTAGCCGCGCAAGCTAGCTCTCCAATCAGCTAAACAGACTCAATAACTCCACCGTGACGTTTTTGGGGGAATTTACTGAGGAGTTTGTGAAACTGAAACAAGCTAATATGTTAGCATGTTAGCTAATGATTACACTGTGAGAGCGTGTGCAAATATGCATGAAAACACTCCTCCAGACGTCACACATGGGACGTTTTAGTGAGTAAGAATCGTTTTAGTTATATTGTAAAACTTTGTTGCGACGCATGAATAATTCATACGAGTAGAAACGTCATGCACGGCCGGTTGAAAAAAACAAAAACAAGCACTATACCTGTAAATGGAAGGACACCTGCAGTGAGCGAACTAGTCCATAAGATGACGCTAACAATGAAACACTTTGTAGGTGTAGCTGCTTAGGTTTTTTTTTCTTCACAATTTTTAGTACGGCTGTTATCGGAGAAACATCCATCAATGAGCCGCGCCGTATTACAAGCCGCAGGGTTCAAAGCGTGTGTAAAAATAAAATAAAAAGTGGTGGCTTAAAGTCCGGAATTTACGCTACATTATAGTATTAAATAGTCATTTCAATAATTACTGCATTAAGAGTAAGTAGCTAATGCTAACGACGCTAACTCCACGGTGACGTTTTGGCGAATTTACAGAGGAATTTGCGAAAGTGAAACAATACAAAAACAATGCCGTCGTAAGTCAATAATACTAACAAATGAGCCGCGCCGTATTATAAGCCGCAGGGCTCAAAGCGTGTGTAAAAATAATAATAAAAGTATTGGCTTATAGTCCGGAATTTTCGCTACATTAGAGTAATAAATAGTCATTTCAATAATTACTGCATTAAGAGTAAGTTTTCAGTAAGTATCGATTAACTGGTGAGTAACTTTTTGATGAATTTAATTAAGAATTAGCTAAAGCTAACAATGCTAACCACGCTAACTCCACTGCGACGTTTTGGTGAATTTACAGAGGAATTTGCAAAAGTAAAACAATACAAAAAGAATGCTGTCGTAAGTTGATAATACTAACAAATGAGCCGCGCCATATTATAAGCCGCAGGGTTCAAAGCGTGTATTAAACAAAAAAATAGTGGCTTATAGTCTGGAATTTACGCTATATTAGAGTAATAAATAGTCATTTCAATAATTACTGCATTAAGAGTAAGTATTCAGTAAGTATCGACTAACTTTTGATGAATTAATGAGGAATTAGCTAATGCTAACAACCCTAAAAACGCTAACAACACAGCGAGGTTTTGGCGAATTTACTGAGGAATTTGTGAAAGTCAAACAATACAAAAAGAATGCCATCGTAAGTCAATAATACTAACAAATGAGCCGCGCCGTATTATAAGCTGCAGTGTGCAAAGCGTGTGTAAAAAAAAAGAAAAAAAAGTAGTGGCTTATAGTCCGGAATTTTCGCTACATTAGAGTAATAAATAGTCATTTCAATAATTGCTGCATTAAGAGTAAGTATTCAGTAAGTATCAACTAACTTTTTGATGAATTAATGAGGAATTAGCTAATGCTAACAACCCTAAAAACGCTAACAACACAGCGAGGTTTTGGCGAATTTACTGAGGAATTTGTGAAAGTGAAACGATACAAAAAGAATGCCGTCGTAAGTCAATAATACTAACAAATGAGCCGCGCCGTATTATAAGCCGCAGGGTTCAAAGCGTGTGTAAAATAAATAAAAAAAAGTAGTGGCTTATAGTCCGGAATTGACGCTACATTAGAGTAATAAATAGTCATTTCAATAATTGCTGCATTAAGAGTAAGTATTCAGTAAGTATCGACTAAATTTTTGATGAATTAATGAGGAATGAGCTAATGCTAACAACCCTAAAAACGCTAACAACACAGCGAGGTTTTGGCGAATTTACTGAGGAATTTGTGAAAGTGAAACGATACAAAAAGAATGCCGTCGTAAGTTGATAATACTAACAAATGAGCCGCGCCGTATTACAAGCCGCAGGGTTCAAAGCGTGTGTAAAAAAAATAAAAAAAGTAGTGGCTTATAGTCCGGAATTTTCGCTACATTAGAGTAATAAATAGTCATTTCAATAATTACTGCATTAAGAGTAAGTATTCAGTAAGTATCGACTAACTGGTGAGTAACTTTTTGATGAATTTAATGAGGAATTAGCTAAAGCTAACAATGCTAACCACGCTAACTCCACGGTGACGTTTTGGTGAATTTACCCAGGAATTTGCGAAAGTAAAACAATACAAAAAGAATGCTGTCGTAAGTTGATAATACTAACAAATGAGCCGCACCGTATTACAAGTTGCAGGGTTCAAAGCGTGTGTAAAACAAAAAAGTAGTGGCTTATAGTCCGGAATTGACGCTACATTAGAGTAATAAATAGTCATTTCAATAATTACTGCATTAAGAGTAAGTATTCAGTAAGTATCGACTAACTTTTTGATGAATTAATGAGGAATTAGCTAATGCTAACAACCTTAAAAACGCTAACGACACAGCGAGGTTTTGGCGAATTTACTGAGGAATTTGCGAAAGTGAAACGATACAAAAAGAATGCTGTCGTAAGTTGATAATACTAACAAATGAGCCGCGCCGTATTATAAGCCGCAGGGCTCAAAGCGTGTGTAAAACAAAAAAATAGTGGCTTATAGTCTGGAATTTACGCTATATTAAAGTAATAAATAGTCATTTCAATAATTACTGCATTAAGAGTAAGTATTCAGTAAGTATCGACTAACTTTTTGATGAATTAATGAGGAATTAGCTAATGCTAACAACCCTAAAAACGCTTAACAACACAGCGAGGTTTTGGCGAATTTACTGAGGAATTTGTGAAAGTAAAACAATACAAAAAGAATGCCTTCGTAAGTCAATAATACTAACAAATGAGCCGCGCCGTATTATAAGCCGCAGGGCTCAAAGCGTGTGTAAAAAATAAATAAAAAAGTAGTGGCTTATAGTCCAGAATTGACGCTACATTAGAGTAATAAATAGTCATTTCAATAATTACTGCATTAAGAGTAAGTATTCAGTAAGTATCGACTAACTTTTTGATGAATTAATGAGGAATTAGCTAATGCTAACAACCCTAAAAACGCTAACAACACGGCAACGTTTTGGCGAATTTACTGAGGAATTTGCGAAAGTGAAACGATACAAAAAGAATGCCGTCGTAAGTCAATAATACTAACAAATGAGCCGCACCGTATTACAAGCCGCAGGGCTAAAGCGTGTGTAAAAAAAAAAAAAAAAAAAAAAAAGTAGTGGCTTATAGTCCAGAATTTTCGCTACATTAGAGTAATAAATAGTCATTTCAATAATTACTGCATTAAGAGTAAGTATTCAGTAAGTATCGACTAACTTTTTGATGAATTTAATGAGGAATTAGCTAAAGCTAACAATGCTAACCACGCTAACTCCACGGTGACGTTTTGGTGAATTTACCCAGGAATTTGCGAAAGTAAAACAATACAAAAAGAATGCTGTCGTAAGTTGATAATACTAACAAATGAGCCGCGCCGTATTATAAGCCGCAGGGTTCAAAGCGTGTGTAAAATAAATAAATAAATAAACAAAGTAGTGGCTTATAGTCCGGAATTTTCGCTACATTAGAGTAATAAATAGTCATTTCAATAATTACTGCATTAAGAGTAAGTATTCAGTAAGTATCGACTAACTTTTTGATGAATTAATGAGGAATTAGCTAATGCTAACAACCCTAAAAACGCTAACAACACGGCAACGTTTTGGCGAATTTACTGAGGAATTTGCGAAAGTGAAACGATACAAAAAGAATGCCATCGTCAGTCAATAATACTAACAAATGAGCCGCGCCGTATTATAAGCCGCAGGGCTCAAAGCGTGTGTAATTTTTTTTTAAAAAGTAGTGGCTTATAGTCCGGAATTTTTGCTACATTAGAGTAATAAATAGTCATTTCAATAATTACTGCATTAAGAGTAAGTATTCAGTAAGTATCGACTAACTTTTTGATGAATTTAATGAGGAATTAGCTAAAGCTAACAATGCTAACCACGCTAACTCCACGGTGACGTTTTGGCGAATTTACCGAGGAATTTGCGAAAGTGAAACGATACAAAAAGAATGCCGTCGTAAGTCAATAATACTAACAAATGAGCCGCGCCGTATTATAAGCCGCAGGGCTCAAAGCGTGTGTAAAAAAAAAAAGAAAAAGAAAAAAAAAAAAAAGTAGTGGCTTATAGTCCAGAATTGACGCTACATTAGCCGCTAAGCCAGGAAAATGCTTCCCGTTTAGCATACCTGACACTTGGAGGGTTGGAGAGGACTTGATCACGCACGCCATCACGCACGCCATCACGCACGCCATCATGCACGCCATCACGCACGCCATCACGCACGCCATCATGCACGCCATCACGCACGCCATCACGCACGCCATCACGCACGCCATCACCACGCGCTCGCAAATCAGAACGCCGTCCCGCTGCGAAAACGTCACGTTACGAGCGCTGCGTGGCAAAAAGCGGGCGTAGGTGAGTTATGTGCTAAACGAGCGCCTCGCCAAGCGCCCCCCCCCCCCCCCCCCCCCCTCGTAAAGAAGCCTGTCACGGCGTGTAAGTCCGGCCCTGCTTAGCAGGCACCTTTGCTGCCTCCTAATTTAGCGGCGTTTTAAATCTGGCTTGTTGTGAGAAGTGCCGGCTTGCAAATGTCTTTTTATTGAGTGCTGACTCGCTGCTATTACGCCCGCTGTAATACGTACTGCAGCTTTATCTTCTAACACTAAAGTGCATTCATGTTCCCGCCCCAGGAAGCCACTGTTTGGGATTGCACCGCCACGCCACCGCGCCAAAAACGTTTTTTGCAGGCTTTGAATGGGCAGCTTTATCACAATCCATCAGGAGAAGCGGGGCGGCGGTAATTAAAGACTTTTCAGGGAGTGGCGCCAAGGTAGCGCCCTTAATGGACTCCGCTCCTCGCACACAACAAAAAAAAAGCGAGACGCTCGCACGCTTAACGCGATTCCGTACCTCAGCCCTTTTCCCGGGGATCTCCTGGCGGCGGCGGGCGGAGGCGGAGTCACACAACTCTCACAAACTTTCTTTGTCGGCGCTTTTTTACATTTTTTATTTTGGTGTGTGTCAAGAGCTGAGGACGACCTTTTGAAAACATCCAGGAGGAGAATTTGCAGCACTTTCAAATATGCAACAAAACAACATTTTGTTACGGGATTTATGTCGCTTTTTGACGTCAAACTTTATGTCGGAATGTAGCCTGCAAGTCAAATTCACTGTTAGCGCTAACGTGCTAAAGTTAGCACGTCATACCTAAAAGCTAAGACGACTTTTCCGGTTCCAATTCCCACTTTTTACTCGTTTTCTTTAACAGTTCTCCTATCGATTCTTATTTTGGAAAAAAAATGCAACAAAAAGGTGGATTAGCATCAATTTTATTCAGTTTAGCGCTAACATGCTAACTTTAGCACGTCATACTTTTCCAGTTCTGATTCCCACTTTTTACTATTCTTCTTTAACAGTTCTTTTATTATTTCTTATGTGGGTAAAAAAGACAACAAAAAGGTGGATTAGCATCAATTTTTTCAGTTTAGCGCTAACATGCTAACTTTGCCAAGTCATACCTAAAAGCTAAAATGACTTTTCCGGTTCCAATTCCCACTTTTTACTCTTCTTCTTTAACAGTTCTCTTATCGATTCTTTTTTGGGTAAAAAAGATAACAAAAAGGTAGATTAGTCTCAAATTAAAATTCACTGTTAGCGCTAACATGCTAACTTTAGCACGTCATACTTTTCCAGTTCTGATTCCCACTTTTTACTCTTCTTCTTTAACAGTTCTTTTATTATTTCTTATGTGGGTAAAAAAGACAACAAAAAGGTGGATTAGCATCAATTTTTTCAGTTTAGCGCTAACGTGCTAACTTTGCCAAGTCATACGTAAAACCTAAAATGACTTCTTTGGTTCCGATTCTCGCTTTTTACTCTTCTTCTTTAACGGTTCTCCTATTGATTCTTATGCAACAAAAAGGTGGATTAGCATCAATTTTATTCAGTTTAGCGCTAACGTGCTAAATTTAGCACGTCATACCTAAAAGCTAAAACGACTTTTCCGGTTCCAATTCCCACTTTTTACTCTTCTTCTTTAACGGTTCTCCTATCGATTTTTATTTTGGAAAAAAAATGCAACAAAAAGGTGGATTAGCATCAATTTTATTCAGTTTAGCGCTAACGTGCTAACTTTAGCACGTCATACCTAAAAGCTAAAACGACTTTTCCGGTTCCAATTCCCACTTTTTACTCGTTTTCTTTAACGGTTCTCCTATCGATTCTTATTTTGGGAAAAAAATGCAACAAAAAGGTGGATTAGCATCAATTTTATTCAGTTTAGCGCTAACGTGCTAACTTTAGCACGTCATACCTAAAAGCTAAAACGACTTTTCCGGTTCCAATTCCCACTTTTTACTCGTTTTCTTTAACGGTTCTCCTATCGATTCTTATTTTGGAAAAAAAATGCAACAAAAAGGTGGATTAGCATCAATTTTATTCAGTTTAGCGCTAACGTGCTAACTTTAGCACGTCATACTTTTCCAGTTCTGATTCCCACTTTTTACTATTCTTCTTTAACAGTTCTTTTATTATTTCTTATGTGGGTAAAAAAGACAACAAAAAGGTGGATTAGCATCAATTTTTTCAGTTTAGCGCTAACGTGCTAACTTTGCCTAGTCATACGTAAAACCTAAAATGACTTCTTTGGTTCCGATTCTCGCTTTTTACTCTTCTTCTTTAACGGTTCTCCTATCGATTCTTATTTTGGAAAAAAAATGCAACAAAAAGGTGGATTAGCATCAATTTTATTCAGTTTAGCGCTAACGTGCTAACTTTAGCACGTCACACTTTTCCAGTTCCGATTTCCACTTTTTACTCTTCTTCTTTAACAGTTTTTTTATCGATTCTCATTTGGGTAAAAAAAATAACAAAAATGTGGATTAGTCTCGAATTGAACTTCACTGTTAGCGCTAACGTGCTAACTTTAGCACGTCATACCTAAAAGCTAAAACGACTTTTCCGGTTCCAATTCCCACTTTTTACTCGTTTTCTTTAACGGTTCTCCTATCGATTCTTATTTTGGAAAAAAAATGCAACAAAAAGGTGGATTAGCATCAATTTTATTCAGTTTAGCGCTAACGTGCTAACTTTAGCACGTCACACTTTTCCAGTTCCGATTCCAACTTTTTACTTTTCTTCTTTAAAGGTTCTCTTATCGATTCTTATTTGGGGAAAAAGGACAACAAAAAGGTGGATTAGCATAGATTTTTTTCAGTCTAACGCTAACGTGCTAACTTTGCCAAGTCATACCTAAAAGCTAAAACGACTTTTCCGGTTCCAATTCCCACTTTTTACTCTTCTTCTTCAACGGTTCTCCTATCGATTCTTATTTTGGAAAAAAAATGCAACAAAAAGGTGGATTAGCATCAATTTTATTCAGTTTAGCGCTAACGTGCTAACTTTAGCACGTCATACCTAAAAGCTAAAACGACTTTTCCGGTTCCAATTCCCACTTTTTACTCTTCTTCTTTAACGGTTCTCCTATCGATTCTTATTTTGGAAAAAAAATGCAACAAAAAGGTGGATTAGCATCAATTTTATTCAGTTTAGCGCTAACGTGCTAACTTTAGCATGTCATACTTTTCCAGTTCTGATTCCCCCTTTTTACTCTCCTTCTTTAACAGTTCTTTTTATTATTTCTTATTTGGGTAAAAAAGACAACAAAAAGGTGGATTAGCATCAATTTTTTCAGTTTAGCGCTAACGTGCTAACTTTGCCAAGTCATACGTAAAACCTAAAATGACTTCTTTGGTTCCGATTCTCGCTTTTTACTCTTCTTCTTTAACGGTTCTCCTAACGATTCTTATTTTGGAAAAAAAATGCAACAAAAAGGTGGATTAGCATCAATTTTATTCAGTTTAGCGCTAACGTGCTAACTTTAGCACGTCATACCTAAAAGCTAAAACGACTTTTCCGTTTCCAATTCCCACTTTTTACTCTTCTTCTTTAACGGTTCTCTTATCGATTCTTATTTGGGGGAAAAAGACAACAAAAAGGTGGGTTAGCATCAATATGGTTTAGTTTAGCGCTAACGTGCTAACTTTACCATGTCATACTTAAAAGATTGGGAATTGATAGGACTTTTCCAGTTTTTACTCTTCTTCTTTAACGGTTCTCTTATCGATTCTTTTTGGGGGGAAAAAGACGACAAAAAGGTGGATTAGCATCAGTTTAGTTTAGTGCTAGCGTGCTAACTTTGCCACGTCATACCTAAAACATGTCAATTATATTTGAGTTGATACAAGTAGGGAAGAGAATTGATCAAATGTTTTCACTGGTTTTTTAGAAGAAAATACTAGCTTGTGTGCTATGTTGTGCTTAGTTGTTGAGTAGCTACATTGTTTGTTGTTTTTTTTAAAGAAAATACTAGCTTGTGTGCTATTTTGTGCTTAGTCGTTGTGTAGCTTCACTGGTTTTTGGGTTTTGTAGAAGAAAATACTAGCATGTGTGCTATTTTGTGCTTAGTTGTTGTGTAGCTGCTAGCCCCTTTATAGCCTAGCATGTTTACCTTTTGAAATGACTAAAATAAAATAGAAGAAAAGACTAGCTTGTGTGCTATTTTGTGCTTAGTTGTTGTGTAGCTTCACTGTTTTTTTGTTTTTTTATAAGAAAAAACTAGCTTGTGTGCTATTTTGTGCTTAGTTGTGTAGTTTCACTGTTTTTTTTTTGTGTTTTTTTTTTTAGAAGAAAATACTAGCTTGTATGCTATTTTGTGCTTAGTTGTTGTGTAGCTTCACTGGTTTATGGTTTTGCAGAAAACAATTCTAGCTTGTGTGCTATTTTGTGCTTAGTTGTTGTGTAGCTTCACTGTTTTTTTGTTTGTTTTTTATAAGAAAATACTAGCTTTTGTGCTATTTTGTGCTTAGTTGTGTAGTTTCACTGTTTTTGTTGTTGTTTTTTTAGAAGAAAATACTAGCTTGTATGCTATTTTGTGCTTAGTTGTTGTGTAGCTTCACTGGTTTATGGTTTTGCAGAAAACAATTCTAGCTTGTGTGCTATTTTGTGCTTAATTGTTGTGTAGCTTCACTGTTTTTTTGTTTTTTTTAAATAAGAAAATACTAGCTTGTGTGCTATTTTGTGCTTAGTTGTGTAGTTTCACTGTTTTTTTGTTGTTGTTTTTAGAAGAAAATACTAGCTTGTATGCTATTTTGTGCTTAGTTGTTGTGTAGCTTCACTGGTTTATGGTTTTGCAGAAAACAATTCTAGCTTGTGTGCTATTTTGTGCTTAGTTGTTGTGTAGCTTCACTGTTTTTTTGTTTTTTTTATAAGAACATACTAGCTTGTGTGCTATTGTGTGCTTAGTTGTGTAGTTTCACTGTTTTTTTGTTGTTTTTTTAGAAGAAAATACTAGCTTGTATGCTATTTTGTGCTTAGTTGTTGTGTAGCTTCACTAGTTTATGGTTTTGCAGAAAACAATTCTAGCTTGTGTGCTATTTTGTGCTTAGTTGTTGTGTAGCGTCACTGGTTTTGGGTTTTGCAGAAAACAATTCTAGCTTGTGTGCTATTTTGTGCTTAGTTGTTGTGTAGCTCCATTGTTGTTGTTTTTTTTTTTTTGTAGAAAATACTAGCTTGTATGCTATTTTGCGCTTAGTCGTTGTGTAGCTTCACTGGTTGTGGGTTTTGTAGAAGAAAATATTAGCTTGTGTGCTATTTTGTGCTTAGTTGTTGTGTAGCTGCTAGCCCTGTTATAACCTAGCATATTTACCTTTTTTGAAATGACTCAAATAAAATAGAAGAAAAGACTAGCTTGTGTGCTATTTTGTGCTTAGTTGTTGTGTAGCTTCACTGTTTTTTTGTTTTTTTTTATAAGAAAATACTATCTTGTATGCTATTTTGTGCTTAGTTGTGTAGTTTCACTGTTTTTTTGTTGTTTTTTTTAGAAGAAAATACTAGCTTGTGTGCTATGTTGTGCTTAGTTGTTGAGTAGCTACATTGTTTGTTTGTTTTTTAAATAAAATACTAGCTTTTGTGCTATTTTGTGCTTAGTCGTTGTGTAGCTTCACTGGTTTTTGGGTTTTGTAGAAGAAAATACTAGCATGTGTGCTATTTTGTGCTTAGTTGTTGTGTAGCTGCTAGCCCCTTCATATCCTAGCATGTTTATCTTTTGAAATGACTAAAATAAAATAGAAGAAAAGACTAGCTTGTGTGCTATTTTGTGCTTAGTTGTTGTGTAGCTTCACTGTTTTTTTGGTTTTTTTTATAAGAAAATACTAGCTTGTGTGCTATTTTGTGCTTAGTTGTGTAGTTTCACTGTTTTTTTGTTGTTTTTTTAGAAGAAAATACTAGCTTGTATGCTATTTTGTGCTTAGTTGTTGTGTAGCTTCACTGGTTTATGGTTTTGCAGAAAACAATTCTAGCTTGTGTGCTATTTTGTGCTTAGTTGTTGTGTAGCTTCACTGTTTTTTTTTTTTATAAGAAAATACTAGCTTGTGTGCTATTTTGTGCTTAGTTGTGTAGTTTCACTGTTTTTTTGTTGTTTTTTTTAGAAGAAAATACTAGCCTGTTTGCTATTGTGTGCTTAGTTGTTGTGTAGCTTCACTGGTTTTGGGTTTTGCAGAAAACAATTCTAGCTTGTGTGCTATTTTGTGCTTAGTTGTTGTGTAGCTCCCTTGTTTTTTTTGTTTTTTTTTGTAGAAAATACTAGCTTGTATGCTATTTTGCGCTTAGTCGTTGTGTAGCTTCACTGGTTGTGGGTTTTGTAGAAGAAAATATTAGCTTGTGTGCTATTTTGTGCTTAGTTGTTGTGTAGCTGCTAGCCCTGTTATAGCCTAGCACATTTACCTTTTTTGAAATGACTCAAATAAAATAGAAGAAAAGAGTAACTTGTGTGCAATTTTGTGCTTAGTTGTTGTGTAGCTTCACTGTTTTTTTGTTTTTTTTATAAGAAAATACTATCTTGTATGCTATTTTGTGCTTAGTTGTGTAGTTTCACTGTTTTTTTGTTGTTTTTTTTAGAAGAAAATACTAGCTTGTGTGCTATGTTGTGCTTAGTTGTTGAGTAGCTACATTGTTTGTTTGTTTTTTAAAGAAAATACTAGCTTGTGTGCTATTTTGTGCTTAGTTGTTGTGTAGCTTCACTGGTTTTTGGGTTTTGTAGAAGAAAATACTAGCATGTGTGCTATTTTGTGCTTAGTTGTTGTGTAGCTGCTAGCCCCTTCATATCCTAGCATGTTTATCTTTTGAAATGACTAAAATAAAATAGAAGTAAAGACTAGCTTGTGTGCTATTTTGTGCTTAGTTGTTGTGTAGCTTCACTGTTCTTTTGGTTTTTTTTTTTATAAGAAAATACTAGCTTGTGTGCTATTGTGTGCTTAGTTGTGTAGTTTCACTGTTTTTTTTGTTGTTTTTTTAGAAGAAAATACTAGCTTGTATGCTATTTTGTGCTTAGTTGTTGTGTAGCTTCACTGGTTTATGGTTTTGCAGAAAAAAATTCTAGCTAGTGTGCTATTTTGTGCTTAGTTGTTGTGTAGCTTCACTGGTTTTGGGTTTTGCAGAAAACAATTCTAGCTTGTGTGCTATTTTGTGCTTAGTTGTTGTGTAGCTCCCTTGTTTTTTTTTGTAGAAAATACTAGCTTGTATACTATTTTGCGCTTAGTCGTTGTGTAGCTTCACTGGTTGTGGGTTTTGTAGAAGAAAATATTAACTTGTGTGCTATTTTGTGCTTAGTTGTTGTGTAGCTGCTAGCCCTGTTATAGCCTAGCATATTTACCTTTTTTGAAATGACTCAAATAAAATAGAAGAAAAGAGTAACTTGTGTGCAATTTTGTGCTTAGTTGTTGTGTAGCTTCACTGTTTTTTTTTAGTTTTTTTTTTTATAAGAAAATACTATCTTGTATGCTATTTTGTGCTTAGTTGTGTAGTTTCACTGTTTTTTTTTTGTTTTTTTAGAAGAAAATACTAGCTTGTGTGCTATTTTGTGCTTAGTTGTTGTGTAGCTTCACTGTTTTTTTGGGGTTTTTTTTATAAGAAAATACTAGCTTGTGTGCTATTGTGTGCTTAGTTGTGTAGTTTCACTGTTTTGTTGTTGTTTTTTAGAAGAAAATACTAGCTTGTATGTTATTTTGTGCTTAGTTGTGTAGTTTCACTGTTTTTTTGTTGTTGTTTTTAGAAGAAAATACTAGCTTGTATGCTATTTTGTGCTTAGTTGTTGTGTAGCTTCACTGGTTTTGGGTTTTGCAGAAAACAATTCTAGCTTGTGTGCTATTTTGTGCTTAGTTGTTGTGTAGCTCCATTGTTTTTTTTTTGTTTTTTTTTGTAAAAAATACTAGCTTGTGTGCTATTTTGCGCCTAGTCGTTGTGTAGCTTCACTGGTTGTGGGTTTTGTAGAAGAAAATATTAGCTTGTGTGCTATTTTGTGCTTAATTGTTGTGTAGCTGCTAGCCCTGTTATAGCCTAGCATATTTACCTTTTTTGAAATGACTAAAATACAATAGAAGAAAAGAGTAACTTGTGTGCTATATTGTGCTTAGTTGTTGTGTAGCTGCTAGTACCTATAGCTAAAATGAACAAACTATAATTTAATTTAATAGAAGACATTGTTTTTGATTGATTGATTGAAACTTTTATTAGTATATTATTAGTGGAGGACATTTCCATGTTTACTTAGTACAAGTCAACACGCTTCCTGTATCGCACATTTTACACGCAAAGCGATACGGTCCCACACCCGACTTGTGCCGATATCGGACCCCTGATTTAAAAATGGGGTCACCAGGGGGCGCCGTGTGCACTTCACAACGTGGCGTGCATCTTCACCTTCCCGCTGACTCAACACTTCTTTTATTTGCTGGCTTACATACAAAAAACCGGCGAGGAAGCATAAGCTCCGCCCCCTACTTGAAAGCACGAATAAAGTGGAGTTTTATTTTGTTTACTTGCTGGTTTTTTTATCATTCCAAGGGCTCAGACCACCACAGGGTCTTTTATTGTGAAGGAACAAAAATGGCCTCCCTCCTCCCTCCCAATGTTTATCAGCTTTTTTTTCCCTTTTCCCCCCTCCTGTATTTTGATGTCAATAAGCAATTTTTGCTGGCTGACCTCTTTAATCCATCAATATATTCCTTTAATCCATCAATATATTCCTGGCCTGCTGCAGTGGGCAGATAAATGACATCTCTGAAGTCACGCATTAAAGACTAGATTAACTTCACCAGCGGACACAACAAAGGCAAATAATGAACTGAGGCGGGAGAAAAAAGATATTTCTTAGCGTCTGTCTTCTGTCGGGATTAGGAGGCGGCGCCATGTTTGTCTGCGCTCGGCGAGGAGGAGAACCTGCTTTCTTTCTTTTGTTCTTGTCGTCCGCAGGCCCTTTATTGTCGTCTGCAGGCCCTTTATTGTCGTCTGCAGGCCCTTTATTGTCGTCTGCAGGCCCTTTATTGTCGTCCGCTGGCACTTAATTGTCCGCAGGTCCCTTGTTGTCGACCGCAGGCCCTTTATTGTCGTTTGCAGGCCCTTTATTGTCGTCTGCAGGCCCTTTATTGTCGTCTGCAGGCCCTTTATTGTCGTCCGCTGGCACTTAATTGTCCGCAGGTCCCTTGTTGTCGACCGCAGGCCCTTTATTGTCGTTTGCAGGC
>NC_084757.1:36354289-36374289 GCF_033978785.1 Entelurus aequoreus
AACCCCAAAATTCAAAATTGCGCTCTAGCGCCCCCTAGGAAGAAAACACAGACAAAACTGCCTGTAACTCCCAGTAAGAATGTCGTAGAGACATGAAACAAAAACCTCTATGTAGGTCTCACTTAGCAGGGTTTCCCACACATTCATTTATTTGTGGCGGCCCGCCACGAAAGAATTACATCCGCCACAAATAAAAAATAAATAAATACATTAAAAAAAAAAATCAAAAGTATTTATTTTTATTTTTTATTTATTTTTGGTCCTCTCCAGCTTCTCAGGCAAATCATATAGTTGATGTAGATGCCCATATCGGCACCCCCTTAACATGCTTCAAAACTCACCAAATTGGACACACACATCAGGACTGGCGAAAATTGCGATCTAATCAAAAAACCAAACCCCAAAATTCGAAATTGCGCTCTAGCGCCCCCTAGGAAGAAAACACAGACAAAACTGCCTGTAACTCCCAGTAAGAATGTCGTAGAGACATGAAACAAAAACCTCTATGTAGGTCTCACTTAGCAGGGTTTCCCACACATTCATTTATTTGTGGCGGCCCACCACGAAAGAATTACATCCGCCACAAATAAAAAATGAATAAATAAATAAATACATTAAAAAAAAAAAAAAAAAATTTTTTTATTTGTTTTAATTTTTTATTTTTTTTTGGTCCTCTCCAGCTTCTCAGGCAAATCATATAGTTGATGTAGATGCCCATATCGGCACCCCCTTAACATGCTTCAAAACTCACCAAATTGGACACACACATCAGGACTGGCGAAAATTGCGATCTAATCAAAAAACCAAACCCCAAAATTCAAAATTGCGCTCTGGCGCCCCCTAGGAAGAAAACACAGACAAAACTGCCTGTAACTCCCAGTAAGAATGTCGTAGAGACATGAAACAAAAACCTCTATGTAGGTCTCACTTAGCAGGGTTTCCCACACATTCATTTATTTGTGGCGGCCCGCCACGAAAGAATTACATCCGCCACAAATAAAAAATAAATAAATAAATGAATACATTAAAAAAAAAAAAAAAAAAAGTATTTATTTTCATTATTATTTTTTTTGTTGTCCTCTCCAGCTTCTCAGGCAAATCATATAGTTGATGTAGATGCCCATATCGGCACCCCCTTAACATGCTTCAAAACTCACCAAATTGGACACACACATCAGGACTGGCGAAAATTGTGATCCAATCAAAAAACCAAACCCCAAAATTCAAAATTGCGCTCTGGCGCCCCCTAGGAAGAAAACACAGACAAAACTGCCTGTAACTCCCAGTAAGAATGTCGTAGAGACATGAAACAAAAACCTCTATGTAGGTCTCACTTAGCAGGGTTTCCCACACATTCATTTATTTGTGGCGGCCCACCACGAAAGAATTACATCCGCCACAAATAAAAAATGAATAAATAAATAAATACATTAAAAAAAAAAAAAAAAATTTTTTTTATTTGTTTTAATTTTTTATTTTTTTTTGGTCCTCTCCAGCTTCTCAGGCAAATCATATAGTTGATGTAGATGCCCATATCGGCACCCCCTTAACATGCTTCAAAACTCACCAAATTGGACACACACATCAGGACTGGCGAAAATTGCGATCTAATCAAAAAACCAAACCCCAAAATTCAAAATTGCGCTCTGGCGCCCCCTAGGAAGAAAACACAGACAAAACTGCCTGTAACTCCCAGTAAGAATGTCGTAGAGACATGAAACAAAAACCTCTATGTAGGTCTCACTTAGCAGGGTTTCCCACACATTCATTTATTTGTGGCGGCCCGCCACGAAAGAATTACATCCGCCACAAATAAAATTAAAAAAAATAAATAAATACATTAAAAAAAAAAAAATAATAATGTATTTATTTATTTATTTATTTATTTTTTGGTCCTCTCCAGCTTCTCAGGCAAATCATATAGTTGATGTAGATGCCCATATCGGCACCCCCTTAACATGCTTCAAAACTCACCAAATTGGGGGGACACATCAGGACTGGCGAAAATTGCGATCTAATCAAAAAACCAAACCCCAAAATTCAAAATTGCGCTCCGGCGCCCCCTAGGAAGAAAACACAGACAAAACTGCCTGTAACTCCCAGTAAGAATGTCGTAGAGACATGAAACAAAAACCTCTATGTAGGTCTCACTTAGCAGGGTTTCCCACACATTCATTTATTTGTGGCGGCCCGCCACGAAAGAATTACATCCGCCACAAATAAAAAATTAAAAAATAAATAAATACATAAAAAATTTTTTTTAAAAAAAGTATTTATTTTTATTTTTTATTTTTTTTTGGTCCTCTCCAGCTTCTCAGGCAAATCATATAGTTGATGTAGATGCCCATATCGGCACCCCCTTAACATGCTTCAAAACTCACCAAATTGGACACACACATCAGGACTGGCGTAAATTGCGATCTAATCAAAAAACCAAACCCCAAAATTCAAAATTGCGCTCTAGCGCCCCCTAGGAAGAAAACACAGACAAAACTGCCTGTAACTCCCAGTAAGAATGTCGTAGGGACATGAAACAAAAACCTCTATGTGGGTCTCACTTAGCAGGGTTTCCCACACATTCATTTATTTGTGGCGGCCCGCCACGAAAGAATTACATCCGCCACAAATAAAAAACAAACAAACAAAAACAATAATAATTAAAAAAAATAATAATAATAATTTTTTATTTTATTTTATTTTATTTTTTTTGGCCCTCTCCAGCTTCTCAGGCAAATCATATAGTTGATGTAGATGCCCATATTGGCACCCCCTTAACATGCTTCAAAACTCACCAAATTGGGGACACACATCAGGACTGGCGAACATTGCGATCTAATCAAAAAACCAAACCCCAAAATTCAAAATTGCGATCTGGCGCCCCCTAGGAAGAAAACACAGACAAAACTGCCTGTAACTCCCAGTAAGAATGTCGTAGAGACATGAAACAAAAACCTCTATGTAGGTCTCACTTAGCAGGGTTTCCCACACATTCATTTATTTGTGGCGGCCCGCCACGAAAGAATTACATCCGCCACAAATAAAAAATAAATAAATACATTAAAAAAAATAAATAAAAAGTATTTATTTTTATTTTTTATTTATTTTTGGTCCTCTCCAGCTTCTCAGGCAAATCATATAGTTGATGTAGATGCCCATATCGGCACCCCCTTAACATGCTTCAAAACTCACCAAATTGGGGGGACACATCAGGACTGGCGAAAATTGCGATCTAATCAAAAAACCAAACCCCAAAATTCAAAATTGCGCTACGGCGCCCCCTAGGAAGAAAACACAGACAAAACTGCCTGTAACTCCCAGTAAGAATGTCGTAGAGACATGAAACAAAAACCTCTATGTAGGTCTCACTTAGCAGGGTTTCCCACACATTCATTTATTTGTGGCGGCCCGCCACGAAAGAATTACATCCGCCACAAATAAAAAATTAAAAAATAAATAAATACATAAATTTTTTTTTAAAAAAAAAGTATTTATTTTTATTTTTTATTTTTTTTTGGTCCTCTCCAGCTTCTCAGGCAAATCATATAGTTGATGTAGATGCCCATATCGGCACCCCCTTAACATGCTTCAAAACTCACCAAATTGGACACACACATCAGGACTGGCGTAAATTGCGATCTAATCAAAAAACCAAACCCCAAAATTCAAAATTGCGCTCTAGCGCCCCCTAGGAAGAAAACACAGACAAAACTGCCTGTAACTCCCAGTAAGAATGTCGTAGGGACATGAAACAAAAACCTCTATGTGGGTCTCACTTAGCAGGGTTTCCCACACATTCATTTATTTGTGGCGGCCCGCCACGAAAGAATTACATCCGCCACAAATAAAAAACAAACAAACAAAAACAATAATAATTAAAAAAAAAATAATAATAATTTTTTATTTTATTTTATTTTATTTTTTTTGGCCCTCTCCAGCTTCTCAGGCAAATCATATAGTTGATGTAGATGCCCATATTGGCACCCCCTTAACATGCTTCAAAACTCACCAAATTGGGGACACACATCAGGACTGGCGAACATTGCGATCTAATCAAAAAACCAAACCCCAAAATTCAAAATTGCGATCTGGCGCCCCCTAGGAAGAAAACACAGACAAAACTGCCTGTAACTCCCAGTAAGAATGTCGTAGAGACATGAAACAAAAACCTCTATGTAGGTCTCACTTAGCAGGGTTTCCCACACATTCATTTATTTGTGGCGGCCCGCCACGAAAGAATTACATCCGCCACAAATAAAAAATAAATAAATACATTAAAAAAAATAAATAAAAAGTATTTATTTTTATTTTTTATTTATTTTTGGTCCTCTCCAGCTTCTCAGGCAAATCATATAGTTGATGTAGATGCCCATATCGGCACCCCCTTAACATGCTTCAAAACTCACCAAATTGGGGGGACACATCAGGACTGGCGAAAATTGCGATCTAATCAAAAAACCAAACCCCAAAATTCAAAATTGCGCTACGGCGCCCCCTAGGAAGAAAACACAGACAAAACTGCCTGTAACTCCCAGTAAGAATGTCGTAGAGACATGAAACAAAAACCTCTATGTAGGTCTCACTTAGCAGGGTTTCCCACACATTCATTTATTTGTGGCGGCCCGCCACGAAAGAATTACATCCGCCACAAATAAAAAACAAAAACAAAAAAAAATTAAAATACAAAAAAATACAAAATAAAATTTTTTTTTTTTTTTTGGTCCTCTCCAGCTTCTCAGGCAAATCATATAGTTGATGTAGATGCCCATATCGGCACCCCCTTAACATGCTTCAAAACTCACCAAATTGGACACACACATCAGGACTGGCGAAAATTGCGATCTAATCAAAAAACCAAACCCCAAAATTCAAAATTGCGCTCTAGCGCCCCCTAGGAAGAAAACACAGACAAAACTCCCTGTAACTCCCAGTAAGAATGTCGTAGAGACATGAAACAAAAACCTCTATGTAGGTCTAACTTAGCAGGGTTTTCCACACATTCATTTATTTGTGGCGGCCCGCCACGAAAGAATTACATCCGCCACAAATGAAAAATAAATAAATAAATAAATACATTAAAAAAAAAAAGAAAAAAAATGTATTTATTTTTATTTTTTTATTTTTTTTGTCCTCTCCAGCTTCTCAGGCAAATCATATAGTTGATGTAGATGCCCATATCGGCACCCCCTTAACATGCTACAAAACTCACCAAATTGGACACACACATCAGGACTGGCGAAAATTGCGATCTAATCAAAAAACCAAACCCCAAAATTCAAAATTGCGCTCCGGCGCCCCCTAGGAAGAAAACACAGACAAAACTGCCTGTAACTCCCAGTAAGAATGTCGTAGAGACATGAAACAAAAACCTCTATGTAGGTCTCACTTAGCAGGGTTTCCCACACATTCATTTATTTGTGGCGGCCCGCCACGAAAGAACTACATCCGCCACAAATAAAAAATAAATAAATACATTAAAAAAATAAAATAAAAAAGTATTTTTTTTAATTTTTTAATTTTTTTTTTGTTCTCTCCAGCTTCTCAGGCAAATCATATAGTTGATGTAGATGCCCATATCGGCACCCCCTTAACATGCTTCAAAACTCACCAAATTGGGGACACACATCAGGACTGGCGAAAATTGCGATCTAATCAAAAAACCAAACCCCAAAATTCAAAATTGCGCTCTGGCGACCCCTAGGAAGAAAACACAGACAAAACTGCCTGCAACTCCCAGTAAGAATGTCGTAGAGACATGAAACAAAAACCTCTATGTAGGTCTCACTTAGAAGGGTTTCCCACACATTCATTTATTTGTGGCGGCCCGCCACGAAAGAATTACATCCGCCACAAATAAAAAATAAATAAATAAATAAATACATTAAAAAAAAAAAAAAAAAAGGTATTTTTTTTTATTTTTTATTTTTTTTTGGTCCTCTCCAGCTTCTCAGGCAAATCATATAGTGTATGTAGATGCCCATATCGGCACCCCCTTAACATGCTTCAAAACTCACCAAATTGGACTCACACATCAGGACTGGCGAAAATTGCGATCTAATCAAAAAACCCAACCCCAAAATTCAAAATTGCGCTCTAGCGCCCCCTAGGAAGAAAACACAGACAAAACTCCCTGTAACTCCCAGTAAGAATGTCGTAGAGACATGAAACAAAAACCTCTATGTAGGTCTAACTTAGCAGGGTTTCCCACACATTCATTTATTTGTGGCGGCCCGCCACGAAAGAATTACATCCGCCACAAATGAAAAATAAATAAATAAATAAACACATTAAAAAAAAAAAGAAAAAAAATGTATTTATTTTTATTTTTTTATTTTTTTTGTCCTCTCCAGCTTCTCAGGCAAATCATATAGTTGATGTAGATGCCCATATCGGCACCCCCTTAACATGCTACAAAACTCACCAAATTGGACACACACATCAGGACTGGCGAAAATTGCGATCTAATCAAAAAACCAAACCCCAAATTCAAAATTGCGCTCCGGCGCCCCCTAGGAAGAAAACACAGACAAAACTGCCTGTAACTCCCAGTAAGAATGTCGTAGAGACATGAAACAAAAACCTCTATGTAGGTCTAACTTAGCAGGGTTTCCCACACATTCATTTATTTGTGGCGGCCCGCCACGAAAGAATTACATCCGCCACAAATGAAAAATAAATAAATAAATAAATACATTAAAGAAAAAAAATGTATTTATTTTTATTTTTTTATTTTTTTTGTCCTCTCCAGCTTCTCAGGCAAATCATATAGTTGATGTAGATGCCCATATCGGCACCCCCTTAACATGCTACAAAACTCACCAAATTGGACACACACATCTGGACTGGCGAAAATTGCGATCTAATCAAAAAACCAAACCCCAAAATTCAAAATTGCGCTCCGGCGCCCCCTAGGAAGAAAACACAGACAAAACTGCCTGTAACTCCCAGTAAGAATGTCGTAGAGACATGAAACAAAAACCTCTATGTAGGTCTCACTTAGCAGGGTTTCCCACACATTCATTTATTTGTGGCGGCCCGCCACGAAAGAATTACATCCGCCACAACTAAAAAATAAATAAATAAATAAATACATTTAAAAAAAAAAAAAAAAAAAGCATTTATTTTTTTTTATTTTTTATTTTTTGTCCTCTCCAGCTTCTCAGGCAAATCATATAGTTGATGTAGATGCCCATATCGGCACCCCCTTAACATGCTTCAAAACTCACCAAATTGGACACACACATCAGGACTGGCGAAAATTGCGATCTAATCAAAAAACCAAACCCCAAAATTCAAAATTGCGCTCTAGCGCCCCCTAGGAAGAAAACACAGACAAAACTGCCTGTAACTCCCAGTAAGAATGTCGTAGAGACATGAAACAAAAACGTCTATGTAGGTCTCACTTAGCAGGGTTTCCCACACATTCATTTATTTGTGGCGGCCCGCCACGAAAGAATTACATCCGCCACAAATAAAAAACAAACAAACAAACAAACAAAATAATAATAATAATAATAATAATTTATTTATTTTTTATTTTTTTTTTGGCCTCTCCAGCTTCTCAGGAAAATCATATAGTTGATGTAGATGCCCATATCGGCACCCCCTTAACATGCTTCAAAACTCACCAAATTGGACACACACATCAGGACTGGCGAAAATTGCGATCTAATCAAAAAACCAAACCCCAAAATTCAAAATTGCGCTCTCGCGCCCCCTAGGAAGAAAACACAGACAAAACTGCCTGTAACTCCCAGTAAGAATGTCGTAGAGACATGAAACAAAAACCTCTATGTAGGTCTCACTTAGCAGGGTTTCCCACACATTCATTTATTTGTGGCGGCCCGCCACGAAAGAATTACATCCGCCACAAATAAAAAATAAATAAATAAATAAATACATTAAAAAAAAAAATTAAAAAAAGTATTTATTTTTATTTTATTTTATTTTTTGGTCCTCTCCAGCTTCTCAGGCAAATCATATAGTTGATGTAGATGCCCATATCGGCACCCCCTTAACATGCTACAAAACTCACCAAATTGGACACACACATCAGGACTGGCGAAAATTGCGATCTAATCAAAAAACCAAACCCCAAAATTCAAAATTGCGCTCTCGCGCCCCCTAGGAAGAAAACACAGACAAAACTGCCTGTAACTCCCAGTAAGAATGTCGTAGAGACATGAAACAAAAACCTCTATGTAGGTCTCACTTAGCAGGGTTTCCCACACATTCATTTATTTGTGGCGGCCCGCCACGAAAGAATTACATCCGCCACAAATAAAAAATAAATAAATAAATAAATACATTAAAAAAAAAATTAAAAAAAGTATTTATTTTTATTTTATTTTATTTTTTGGTCCTCTCCAGCTTCTCAGGCAAATCATATAGTTGATGTAGATGCCCATATCGGCACCCCCTTAACATGCTTCAAAACTCACCAAATTGGGGGGACACATCAGGACTGGCGAAAATTGCGATCTAATCAAAAAACCAAACCCCAAAATTCAAAATTGCGCTCTCGCGCCCCCTAGGGAGAAAACACAGACAAAACTGCCTGTAACTCCCAGTAAGGATGTCGTAGAGACATGAAACAAAAACCTCTATGTAGGTCTCACTTAGCAGGGTTTCCCACACATTCATTTATTTGTGGCGGCCCACCACGAAAGAATTACATCCGCCACAAATAAAAAATAAATAAATAAATACATAAAAAAAAATTAAAAATATTATTATTATTATTATTTTTTTTGTCCTCTCCAGCTTCTCAGGCAAATCATATAGTTGATGTAGATGCCCATATCGGCTGTTCAGATTTACTTTACAAAAGAGAAGTGTAGGATACTTCTCTTGTTGCCTTATTTGTATTTGACTTTATTAAATGTATTTCTATTAGAAACACAACATGTGTATATAACAAAGGGTGCAAAGTCTGCAGGCAGTAGGAAACACATGGTTAAGTGTAGGGAATAAAACTGATGGCAGTCTAAAGTTCAAGATTTTTGGAGCTCTTTGTTCAGTGGATCAGATGTTTGATGAAGCTCTGTGTCTATCTACCACCACTACTGTTTTCTGTTTATTTGTTACTGACTGTGGCAGGACACCTCTGCCTCTGTTTCACTTTATGTTGCTGGTAAATAATATGGTTGTAGTAGTAGGCTAAAGTTACATTATTTAGTATGCACTAATTAAAGGGGCAGAGCTTTGAGACATTTTAGCTTTTATATTTTGTAAGATATATTTTTTGTAAGAACCACAATTAATAAATATATTTCAGTGAATAACTTATTGTTCAAATCTGTATATAAATATGTACATAAAGTGTTGTAATTATATTGTAAAATGGATGAATGGATGGACGTTTAAAACAAAACTGTTATTATTAATTAGTAAGTATACATTTTTTGAGCCTTTTTAGAGAAAATCAAATCATTGTAGTAAATTATGCAAATTACTCGATGGTGTCATGGTGACCACGCCTATAGCCACGCCCCCACCGCCACAGGTATCTTGGCAGTTTATGGGAAACACTGAAGCATGTGGGGGCCATTTTGATATTTTTCATTTTCAAACCATAACAAAATATATGGATTTTTTATATATTTTACCTTTAGGGGTCCCGGAGACCATAAAGGGTCTCAGTCATTAAAATGTTAAAAATAAGTCAGATTATTATTTTAAAAAAATATTTAACGCTTACAGTAAATCTCTATATCAACTTCAAGTTGATATTAAGTAATACAAATAAATGTTTTATGGCTTTTTTGTCAAAAACAACTTAGTTTTTTTTATAGTAAAACTGAAATATGCAGTATTTAGTAATTAGAGCCCTAAAAGATCAATAATGCAGGACACCATTGATTTTAATTCTTTCATATTTTTGAGTAATCACACTGAAAAAATAAATAAAATACCACTAAATATATTTGGGATCCAAAAGGTGCCCCACTCATAAAGTGATACATTTTTATTAGTTTTTTCTTTTACTTTTACACTTAAGTTACAAGATCAAATTCAGATATATCTGTCCATTTTACGTTTGAACTATTATTTTGTTTGTTTTTTATGCTCTTTTGTCAAATAAAACTTTGATGTTTTTATATGGCAACTATACAATATATGCAATATTTACCACACAAAACATTTTAAAGTGAAATATTTGAAGTAATTGGACCTTTGAAAATAATTTTTTTTTGAGCAATGGCAAAAAAAGAAAAATAAAGAAAGACAAAAAAAAAAAAAACAGCCCGCATGGCAGCTTTTGTGTCAACATTGCAACTTTTTCTCGTTAGATTTCACCTCATTCCAATTTTTTTTATGTTATTTTTTATTTTTACAATAGTATTTCCAGAATGTGTGGCGGGCCGCTAAACAATTAGCTGCGGGCCGCAAATGGCCCGCACTTTGGACACCCTACCATTCTGCAAAGTGCCCAAACAAAGAATGAACCCGTTAGTGACTCAGTCTGCACTTTTTTTCTATTGAGTTAGACTACAAAATAAATCCACCGTGGGGCCAAAAAAAGTTGCGAGTGCCAGGACTTTGATCAAGAATCAGAATCAGCTTTATTGGCCAGGAATGTTTAACACACAAGTAATTTGACTTGGTAGACTCTGCTGTCTTTGTCCGATGTAAACAATACATATTAACGAATAACCAAAATATAAACAAGTACCTTGGTCCCGGTTTATAAGCCACACCCACTAAATTTTAGAAGAAAAACAGCTTTTCCATATATTAGTCGCAGATATTTACAATGAAAAATGTATTATTTACACAGAAATATTTATTTACCTACCTTAATTGTTTGCAAACGGTGTCTGTAATGTGGCAGTATAACGGATGATCAAACAAAACAGAAGTCATGGTCATGGACCCACTAGCTGTGCAAGCTAGCTGTCCAATCAGCTGAACAGACTCAATAACTCCACGGTGACGTTTTGGTGAATTTACTGAGGAATTTGTGAAACTGAAACAATGCAAAAAGAATGCTATAGTAAGTTAATAATACTAACACAGACGCTGGTAAACGTGTTAGCATATTAATGCTAACGACGCTTGCTTCATTACATTGAGATAGCACGTACAAATATGCATGAAAACACTCCTACAGACATTACACATGGGATGGTTTAGTAAGTATGAATAGTTTTAGTTATATTGTAAAACTTATAAACGTCGTTTGGAGTGATGAATGAAGAATCCGGACGAGTAGAAACGCTATGGACCGCTCAAAAACAAAACAACACTTTGTTTGAAAAAATAAAAATAATAATAAATTACCTTCAGTGAGCAAACTCGTTCAAAAGATGGCGTCATAGCACAAACAATAACATTATTTTTATGTAGTTTATTTCTATTGTGGCAGACAGGGAAGAAAAAATCCATAAATAAATCGCTCCGTCTTATAATCCGCAGGGTTCAAAGTGTAGGAAAAAAAATAGCGGCTTATAGTCTGGAATGTCTAGAAGTAAAATAACTAATATGACGAGTTGGAAAAACAGAGCGAGAGGATGATGAAGTGAACTAGAGTGATTGAAACTCTTCAACGTCACAACTTGACATTGATTAAACGTCGTCAAAAAGCATGTTGTTTCAATGTTGTATTTGTGTTGTAGAATATTGGTTGGGAAATGACAGAATTTCAATGGTCAAATCAACGTCACAACCCAACTTTGATTAAACGTTGTCAAAAGGAATGTTGTTTCAGCGTTGTGTTTGTGTTGTAGAATATTGGTTGGGAAATGACCAAATTTCAATGTTAAATCAACGTCACAACCCAACATTGATTAAATACTGTCAGATAGTATGTTGTTTCAACGTTGTATTTGTGTTGGGAAATGACCAAATTTCAATGGTCAAATCAACGTCAGAACCCAACATTGATTAAACGTTGTCAAAAGGAATGTTGTTTCAGCGTTGTGTTTGTGTTGTAGAATATTGGTTGGGAAATGACCAAATTTCAATGGTCAAATCAACGTCAGAACCCAACATTGATTAAGTGTTGTCAAAAAGCATGTTGTTTCAACGTTGTATTTGTGTTGTAGAATTTTGGTTGGGAAATGACCGAATTTCAATGTTAAATCAACGTCACAACCCAACATTGATTGAACGTCATCAAAAGCATGTTGTTTCAACGTCGTATTTGTGTTGTAGAATATTGGTTGGGAAATGACCAAATTTCAATGGTCACATCAACGTCAGAACCTGACATTGAATAAACGTCGTCAAAAAGTATGTTGTTTCAATGTTGTATTTGTGTTGTAGAATATTGGTTGGAAAATGACCGAATTTCAATGGTCACATCAACGTCACAACCCAACATTGATTCAACGTTGTCAAAAAGCATGTTGTTTCAACGTTGTATTTGTTTTGTAGAATTTGTGTTGGGAAATTACCAAATTTCAATGTCAAATCAACGTCAGAACCCAACATTGATTAAACATCGTCAAAAAGTATGTTGTTTCAACGTTGTATTTGTGTTGTAGAATTTTGGTTGGGAAATGACCGAATTTCAATGTTAAATCAACGTCACAACCCAACATTGATTGAACGTCATCAAAAGCATGTTGTTTCAACGTTGTATTTGTGTTGTAGAGTATTGGTTGGGAAATGACCAAATTTCAATGGTCACATCAACGTCAGAACCCGACATTGATTCAACGTTGTCAAAAAGCATGTTGTTTCAACGTTGTATTTGTTTTGTAGAATTTGTGTTGGGAAATTACCAAATTTCAATGTCAAATCAACGTCAGAACCCAACATTGATTAAACATCGTCAAAAAGCATGTTGTTTCAATGTTGTATTTGTGTTGTAGAATTTTGGTTGGGAAATGACCGAATTTCAAGGTTAAATCAACGTCACAACCCAACATTGATTGAACGTCATCAAAAGCATGTTGTTTCAACGTTGTATTTGTGTTGTAGAGTATTGGTTGGGAAATGACCAAATTTCAATGGTCACATCAACGTCAGAACCCGACATTGATTCAACGTTGTCAAAAAGCATGTTGTTTCAACGTTGTATTTGTGTTGTAGAGTATTGGTTGGGAAATTACCAAATTTCAATGGTCACATCAACGTCAGAACCTGACATTGATTCAACGTTGTCAAAAAGTATGTTGTTTCAACGTTGTATTTGTGTTGGGAAATGACCAAATTTCAATGGTCAAATCAACGTCAGAACCCAAAATTGATTCAACGTTGTCAAAAAGCATGTTGTTTCAACGTTGTATTTGTTTTGTAGAATTTGTGTTGGGAAATGACCAAATTTCAATGGTCACATCAACGTCAGAACCTGACATTGATTCAACGTTGTCAAAAAGTATGTTGTTTCAATGTTGTATTTGTGTTGGGAAATGACCAAATTTCAATGGTCAAATCAACGTCAGAACCCAACATTGATTAAGTGTTGTCAAAAAGCATGTTGTTTCAACGTTGTATTTGTGTTATAGAATATTGGTTGGGAAATGACCAAATTTCAATGGTCAAATCAACGTCACAACCCAACATTGATTAAATGCTGTCAGATAGTATGTTGTTTCAACGTTGTATTTGTGTTGGGAAATGACCGAATTTCAATGGTCAAATCAACGTCAGAACCCAACATTGATTAAGTGTTATCAAAAAGCATGTTGTTTCAACGTTGTATTTGAGTTGTAGAATAATGGTTGGGAAATGACCAAATTTCAATGGTCAAATCAACGTCAGAACCCAACATTGATTAAACATCGTCAAAAAGTATGTTGTTTAAACGTTGTATTTGTGTTGTAGAATATTGGTTTGGAAATGACCAAATTTCAATGGTCAAATCAACGTCAGAACCCGACATTGATTTAGTGTCGTCAACAAATATGTTGTTTCAACGTTGTATTTGTGTTGTAGAATATTGGTTGGGAAATGACCAAATTTCAATGGTCAAATCAACGTCAGAACCCAACATTGATTAAACATCGTCAAAAAGTATGTTGTTTCAACGTTGTATTTGTGTTGTAGAATATTGTTTGGGAAATGACCACATTTCAATGTTAAATCAACGTCACAACCTGACATTGATTAAAGGTCGTCAAAAAGTATGTTGTTTCAACGTTGTATTTGTGTTGTAGAATATTGGTTGGGAAATGACCAAATTTCAATGGTCAAATCAACGTCAGAACCCGACATTGATTTAGTGTCGTCAACAAATATGTTGTTTCAATGTTGTATTTGTGTTGTATAATTTTGGTTGGGAAATGACCAAATTTCAATGTTAAATCAACGTCACAACCCAACATTGATTAAACGTCGTCAAAAAGCATGTTGTTTCAACGTTGTATTTGAATATTGGTTGGGAAATGACCAAATTTTAAATGGTCAAATCAACGTCACAAAAAAAAAAAAAGCTAGTTGTTTTAACGTTGCATTTGTGTTCCTCAACGTCAGGACCTATTTCAACAAGTTCTCCACGTTGTTTCAAGGTCTCGTGCCTGCTGAGAATCTACGCCTGAATCCACCTCCGCCCTTCTACACGCTCCCATTTCTCCGTCAGATTCTTTTATAAATGGGTGTTATGACTGCCATAGATGGCTACTCAGCATATGTGTAGACCACCCGCAACCTCCCCCGCCCGGCACAACAGAGCGTGCCGGAGTGTTTATCAGCGCCTGCGGGGGCCATGATGGATCTTTAGTGCTCACTTAAACGCACGTTGATGATCAAGTCATGAATCAGGGGCAGCATTAATCACGCCGCCCGGAGACGAATGGAAATGCAAAAGTTCAGTGCTAATGATGAACTACCGCCGGTTTGGATGTAGACAAGGAGTGTAGGAAAATTACACGTCGGGGTTTCATGCATAATCTCAGCAGATATTAAACCTGCCCCCCCCCCCCTCCACCTCACCTCACCCCCTGTTTGCTCGCTGTCTTCAGAGGCATAATCACATTTCATTAGCGGCCAAAGCGCCGTGATTAAACGCGACGCAGTGCCAGTTCATAGCTCCACGCCGCCACTCAAACGTGACTCCGCCCCCCTCATCGCTCTTGAACTCCCCCCCGCCCCTCCCCACACCCTCCCCCGGCCCCCGCGCTGGCTCACACAGATTGAAATCAGCCATTCAGGACCGGACCCCTCTGACCACGCGTCCTCTCTGCTCGTGCCTTTGTCAGTCAAACAGGTCCCCCCGGGGGGGGGGGGGGGGGGCATGGCGTCCCTCGCCAATGGCTTGTGTCAACCTGGAACATGTGCGGCACATTGTCTCTGACGGGTTGATGCGACGCCTTGTACGCCATGGGGCGGGAAAACTGTGTTTTGTCTCAATCCATGATTGATATTTTTGATGAGCTATTGAAGTAAGGAGCAGGAGAAAAATATAAACAATGGAGACAATTTTATTTGAAATGTAACTTTCCTCTCCTCTAATGTCAACACAAGCATGGAAAACACCCAAACAATGTCAACTCTTGAAGCCCCACTTAAGAACTTTCAGTTTTGGTTGATTTTGGTGGCGCCAGTGAACCAAAGCGGTGGTCTCTCTCAGTCGTCCTCAGACGGAGTCTCCAATCCTTCCAGTTTTCAATACACCCGGCCAGCTCCGAAGAGCTTCCACATCTTTCTTCAGGATGTCCGCGTACGTCAGCGCGGGACGTGCTCGCGATCGATGCCCGTGCGTTGGTTCCCATAGTCCGGTAGCTCCCGATGTCTGTGGCTTTGGCCGGCCAGCCTCATCCTCTGAGCTGCTACATTCATGCTGAGCCTCGGCAGTTGCCCGTATAGGTTCTCGTTGGTGATATTGATTTTCTGGTCCACATTCAGAACAGCTCGTAGAATTCTGGTGTAGCACCCTGTGGTAGTTTCTCTCTTGTGGGTTCTCCTGACACAGACAGATCTTCACAGGAGCCCGGGGGTCTGGTTTTAACTGTGTTTTATTGTTGTACATGCACGCCGGGACAGCACTCTGCTCCGCAACTTTCCAGTCTTTTCCTGTTGTGAAAACACGCCGCGACAGCGCTCTGCTTCGCAACTTTTCAGTCTTGTCGTGTTTGGCGTTTCCTACGGCTTTCTCCCTCTCTCCCCAGCGTTGTCCAGCGTGTCTGGTGCAAAGTCTGCCCGAACTGGTGTCATGGCCCCGGCTGCTACTGATAAGAACAACAGGTGATTAGATGATTAGCCCCAGTTGGGGAAATCTAATCACTTGCCAGCTGTGCTTCGAAGCCCGTCCTTACACACCCCATTCCGCATCAGGCGCACAAACCACGCCCCCTCCACACACCCATCTTCTGCAGGGTGTGTGTCAAGGTCCATCTTTCGCAGCCATACTGAAGGACAGACTCCACAGTGGCGTGGAATAGGCTCAGCGTCGGGGGAGATTCAAGATCCACACTATTGACATACCATTCAGGGCCCTCCACGGTAGCGACCTAAGGTCCTGTTCTATGGAGTTCATCCAGGAACCCAAGTATTTGAAGTCATTAACTTAACGTCTTGTAAAAAGTTGGTGGTCCATGAGTAAGTTGTGGGTGATTACCTCAGTCTTCTTTGTATTCAGTCCGAAGACAACCTTCGCATATTCCACCTCCACTCTGTTCAGGAGTTCCTGTGCCTGCTCCACACAGTCAGACATCAGGCAGATGTCATCTGCGTAGTCTAGGTCTGCCAGGGCTGCAGCAGGGATTCTTCAAGACATCCTTCTTCAGGATGTCCAAGTACGTTAGCGTGGGGACGCCCTCGCGATTGATGCCCGTGCGTTGGTTCCAATAGGCCGGTAGCTACCAATGTCTGTGGCAGTGGCCGGCCAGCCTCATCCTCCTAGCTGCTACCTTCTGCTGAGCCTCGACAGTTGCCCGTATAGATCCTCGTTGGTGATGTGGATGTTCTGGTCCACATTCAGAACAGCTCTTAGAATTTTGGTGTGGTTTTAATCCAGGGACGTGTGTCAGGGTCCATCCTTCGCAGCCATACAGGAGGACAGACTCCACAGTGGTGTGGAATAGGTTCAGCTTTAATGGTCAGGGGAGATTCGAGTACCGCAGTCTTGACATACCGTTCAGGGCCCTCCACACTAGCGCCTTCCTGACCTTAAGGTCCTGTTCTGAGGAGTTCATCCTAGTATTTGAAGTCAATGACCTCTCGCAGAGCGCTGCCATCTGATGTCGCAATTGGTGGGTGGTCCATGAGGAAGTTATAGGTGATTACCTCAGTCTTCTTAGCATTCAGTCTGAGGCCAACCTTAACACATTCCACCTCGACTCTATTTAGGAGTTCCTGTGCCTGCTCCACGCGGTCAGACATCAGGCAGATGTCATCTGCGTAGTCTAGGTCTGCCAGGTCTGGAGCAGGGTTTCTTCAAGAAGCCAAACTCCTGATCCCGCCAGTTGATGGCTTTCCCGAGTGCATAGTCCAGTGCTATGATCAAGAGGAAGGGGGCAAGAGTGTCTCCCTGCTGCACCCATGCTAGGATTTCAAACTCCTCGGTTGTGTTTTGCCGGAAGAAGACCACCTTTCCCATGAGGACTAGCGCATGTAGCGTCATACTGACATGATGTCCGCTGTCATATTGGCACAAATATTAGATCTCTAATGGCTATGCTGTTGTTAAATAGCAGACAATATCAAGAAACGATCTTGGATTAGCGCTACAGACATGACGCTACTACCAAGGATGTAGATCCGTAGCAAAGAAAGACCAGCGGGAAAGTTTTTTTCCGAAGGAAGTAATGTAGAACTGCAAACTATCACACTGGTGGCTATTTATTTCCGATAGCTAACATTAGCATTAGCATTTTGATGTGAGCATCAAAAGGTACATCCTACTTTAGCAGGAACAGAGCCAAAGCAGCATCGGTCTGAAAACCCTCGTCTTCGAGCTCACGCCAGTGAGTGAAAGTCGGGGCAATGTTGATCCCTGACTGTCCTTTTATCCGGGTAGGCTCCGTTTTTCTTTTTTTTTGTCTCCTCAGACAAACGTTTTTGTTTCTTTGGTTGTTTTGGCGCTTCTGCCATGATGGCAGTAATGGCCCGTAGACGCTCTTCTTCTTTGAGTTTTTTTCAGTTTTCGACTTCCGATGAATGCGGAAAGGGGGAGTGAAGCAAGTCAGCATATTTGTAGTTTTTTTTTTTTGTGTGGCAGCGTTTCTGCCCCCCTCCTCAAAGTCGCTAAGTGCCAGTGAGGGCGATACAGACCTCCTCTGGCCGTGACAGAGGTGTCATTCAATTTTTTCCCCACATGACTAGGGAAGATTGTTTTGGTTATATCCAAATATCAACATATCTAAACTTCTTCTTCTTCTTGTTCTCCAGATTTTGGCGTGCTCTACCTTCCACATTTTTCATCCGATTCGAACCGTTCCACCTTAAAACTGTTCAGCCTATTCGGGGACTCGCGGGATTTCCCTTGACAAATTCAAAACATTCCCAGATTTCCCAGAATTCCAGGTTTTCTGGGACATTTTTGCCATTCAAAATGATTTGGCCTTTTTTTGAAACTTCCACTATTTTCACATTTTTCAACCTATTCAACACATTCCACTCATCCTGGAAATTCAAACTACCCTTTTTCCAAGTTAAAAAAAAATTCAGGATTTTCCAGAATTCCTGCTTTTCCAAAGCCCTATTTCCACCCTTTTTTTCTGGCGACAACTCCTTCCACATTTTTCAACCCACTTCAACCTTTCCACCGTCCAAACATTCCTCTTAATTAGAACAAAAAAAACAAAGTCGTTTTTTTGAAAAATTCCCGGTTTTCCCGAAATTCCAGGAATTCCGCAATACCGTTTCTCAATTCGATCCGTTGTGGTGAAGAAGGAGCTGAGCCGGAAGGCAAAGCTCTCAATTTACCGGTCGATCTACGTTCCCATCCTCACCTATGGTCATGAGCTTTGGGTTATGACCGAAAGGACAAGATCACGGGTACAAGCGGCCCAAATGAGTTTCCTCCGCCGGGTGGCGGGTCTCTCCCTTAGAGAAAGGGTGAGTAACTCTGCCATCCGGGGGGTGTTCAAAGTAAAGCCGCTGCTCCTCCACATGGAGAGGAGCCGGATTAGATTAGATTTAGATTTAGATTTATTGGTCCCCGTTGGGGAAATTCATTTTTACTGCCGTACATTTAAACAATAGACATTAAACATCACAAAACAAAAATAACAAAAAGACATCATACATGACCAACACATTTACAGGCTTGTCAGACAGATCGGCCTGGCTTGCTGTTAAGGGCGGCTATGGCTGCAGGGATAAGGCTTTTCCTGAGGCGGGCCCTCCGGAATTTGATGGTTCTGTACCTTCGCCCTGATGGTAGTGGGATTATGTATTGGTGTAGTGGGTGACTGATATCCTGGACTGTCGTTTTTGCCAGTCGAATGATGGACCTGTGGTTTAAATCTGAAATGTAGATGAGGTGGTTCGGGCATCTGCTCAGGATGCCACCCGAACGCCTACCGAGGGAGGTGTTAAGGGCACGTCCGACCGGCGGGAGGCCACGGGGAAGACCCAGGACACGTTGGGAAGACTATGTCTCCCGGCTGGCTTGGGAACGCATCGGGATCCCCCGGGAGGAGCTGGACAAAGTAGCTGGGGAGTGGGAAGTCTGGGCTTCTCTGCTTAGGCTGCTGCCCCCGCGACCCGACCTCGGATAAGCGAAAGAAAATGGATGGATGGGTTTCTCAATTCAACATGTTACTACTTCAACATTTCTCGACCGATTTGAAAAATTCCAACAGCAACTATTCAGACAATTCAAGTTTTTTCACCCCCATGACTAGGGAAGGTTGTTTGGATTGCGTCATATAAGTAAATGCTGCGATTTTTTTACCATGGAATACATTCAATCTCAGTCTTTGATCTGATTTACTCACACTGTCCACAAGATGGCAGCAAATCTGCAGCACTGGTATGTATGAATTATTTGTTGTGGCGTAGTTTGGACACCCCTGCTGTAGACATTTATTATTTAGTTGTTTGCACTCTAGTATCAGCTGCATGTTGTTGACATATTGTTGTGGAAGCAAAAAAAAAATAAAAAAAAATAC
>NC_084757.1:36379289-36396789 GCF_033978785.1 Entelurus aequoreus
ATTTGTCAAGGGAAATCCCACGATTCCCGAATAGGCTGAACAGTTTGAAGTTGGAACGGTTTGAAGCGGATGAAACATTTGGGAATTGTGAACCTTTGAAAAATGTCCCATTCATTTCAATTGGAACTTCCTGGAAATTTGGGAATTTTGGGAAAAGTGGGATTTTTTTTTGTAAATGATTAGGAGCATGAATGTCTTGAATGAGCTGAACTGGTTGGTGTTGGAATTGTTTAAATCGGTCAAGAAATGTTGAAGTAGTAACATTTTTAATGAAGGAATTCCTGGAATTTCGGGAAGACCGAGAATTTTTCCAGTTCAAAAAACAACCTTTTTTTTTTTTTTTACTAATCAAGAAGAATGTTTGGACGGTGGAACGGTTTAAATGGGTTGAAAAATGTGCAAGGAGTAGTCGAAAGAAAAAACGGGAATTATGGGAAATCCTGGAATTATTTTTAACTTGGAATGTCCAGGATGAGTGCAATGTGTTGAAGGTGGAATGGTTTGAATCGGTTGAAAAATGTGGAAATGGTGGAAGTCTGAAAAATGGCCATTTCATTTTGAATGGGAAAAATGTCCCGGAAAACAAGGAATTCTGGGAAATCTGGGAATTTTTGGAATTTGTCAAGGGAAATCCCACGATTCCCGAATAGGCTGAACAGTTTGAAGTTGGAACGGTTTGAAGCGGATGAAACATTTGGGAATTGTGAACCTTTGAAAAATGTCCCATTCATTTCAATTGGAACTTCCTGGAAATTTGGGAATTTTGGGAAAAGTGGGATTTTTTTTGTAAATGATTAGGAGCATGAATGTCTTGAATGAGCTGAACTGGTTGGTGTTGGAATTGTTTAAATCGGTCAAGAAATGTTGAAGTAGTAACATTTTTAATGAAGGAATTCCTGGAATTTCGGGAAGACCGAGAATTTTTCCAGTTCAAAAAACAACCTTTTTTTTTTTTTTTACTAATCAAGAAGAATGTTTGGACGGTGGAACGGTTTAAATGGGTTGAAAAATGTGCAAGGAGTAGTCGAAAGAAAAAACGGGAATTATGGGAAATCCTGGAATTATTTTTAACTTGGAATGTCCAGGATGAGTGCAATGTGTTGAAGGTGGAATGGTTTGAATCGGTTGAAAAATGTGGAAATGGTGGAAGTCTGAAAAATGGCCATTTCATTTTGAATGGGAAAAATGTCCCGGAAAACAAGGAATTCTGGGAAATCTGGGAATTTTTGGAATTTGTCAAGGGAAATCCCACGATTCCCGAATAGGCTGAACAGTTTGAAGTTGGAACGGTTTGAAGCGGATGAAACATTTGGGAATTGTGAACCTTTGAAAAATGTCCCATTCATTTCAATTGGAACTTCCTGGAAATTTGGGAATTTTGGGAAAAGTGGGATTTTTTTTGTAAATGATTAGGAGCATGAATGTCTTGAATGAGCTGAACTGGTTGGTGTTGGAATTGTTTAAATCGGTCAAGAAATGTTGAAGTAGTAACATTTTTAATGAAGGAATTCCTGGAATTTCGGGAAGACCGAGAATTTTTCCAGTTCAAAAAACAACCTTTTTTTTTTTTTTTACTAATCAAGAAGAATGTTTGGAATTGTTTAAATTGGTCAAGAAATGTTGAAGTAGTAACATTTGTGATTTTTTTATACAGTGTACGTAAAATAAAAAAAATAAAAAATAATAAAAGAAAATAAAAAAAATTATATATATATATATATATATATATATATATATATATATATATATATATATATATATATATATATATATATATATATATATATATAAAATGTGTAGGCAATCATACTACTATTACTAATACTATAAAAAGGCAACTCCTTATACATTTTTATTCAAATAGTATTCGGAAAAGGAGTTTGACACCCCTCATCTACATCCAAAATGTAATTTGCCTGAGTAGCTGGACAGGACCAAAACATTTTTTAAAAAGTGCAGTTTTAAGATTTATACGCTGCATCCTCTGCATTTAGCAACCATCAAAACTGGCGGCTCATTTAGCAAGAAATGGACTGTGGAAGTGGCTACTAGCAGCTCCACTGTAGACAACAGCCAAGCATGCAGGTTTTAACAAGGTTTTAATGAGCAATTGTTTTAAATCAAAGTTCTCTCCAGAACGTGACCTTCCAGTCACGTCCGTATCCTCTCTCTCTCTCTGCTCCCGGCCGCTCACTGTTAAAGACAACAGATGATTAGATCACCACGTACCACCTGTGAAATCTAATCACCTGCCAGCTGTGTCTCGCCGTCAGCACATGCCCCGCCCCTATCCGATGGTGCTCCGCCCTCAACACCATTGACAGAGGCGGTGACCTTTGCTCCTGCGGGCGCACTGATCAAACTCTCCCTCCACATCGACAAATTGCATTTTAACAACGCGTGAGGACGTGAACACGTATTGTGTGAATGTTCCAGAACATTCTTACATATGGTTTTCTACACCAAAATTCATCTATTTGTTCTTCTTTTTCTATTTCTTCTCCAGACCGTTCCAACTTCAAACTGTTCAGCCTGTTCGGGAATCGCGGGCTTTCCCTTGACAAATTTGTAAAAAAAAATCCCAGATTTCCCAGAATTCCAGGTTTTCCGGGACATTTTTCCCATTCAAAATGAATTGGCCATTTTTCAGACTTCTACCATTTCCACATTTTTCAACCGATTCAAACCATTCCACCTCCAACATATTCCACTCATCCTGGACATTCGAACTATGATTTTTCCAAGTTAAAAAAATTCCAGGATTTCTCAGAATTCCCGTTTTTTCTAATCTTTTTTCACCCTTTTTACTGTCGACTACTTCTTCCACATTTTTCAACCCACTTCAACTGTCAAAAAATTCCTTTTAATCCGGACCAAAAAACAAAGTTATTTTTTGAACTGGAAAAATACCCGGTTTTCCCTAAATACCTGGAATCCCGTAATACCATTTCTCAATTAAAAATGTTATGACTTCAACATTTCTCGACCGATTAGAAAATTTCCAACACCAACAATTTAAAATCATTCAGAAAATTGTAATTTTTTAGCATTTTCAAAATAATTCCAAGATTTCCCATAATTCCCGTTTTTTCAAACACTTTTTTTTCAGGAATTCCTTCATTAAAAATGTTACTTCTTCAACATTTCTTGACCGATTTAAACAATTCCAACACCAACCAATTCAGCTCATTCAGGACATTCATGCTCCTAATCATTTACAAAAAAAATCCCACTTTTCCCAAAATCCCCAAATTTCCAGGAAGTTCCAATTGAAATGAATGGGACATTTTTCAAAGGTTCACAATTCCCACATTTTTCATCCGATTCAAACCATTCCAACTTCAAACTGTTCAGCCTATTCAGTAATCGCTGGATTTTTCTTGACTAATTCTCAAAATTTCCAGATTTCCTAGAATTCCAGTTTTTCATAGACATTTTTCCCATTCAAAATTAATTGGCCATTTTTCAGCCTGCCACCATTTCCACATTTTTCAACCGATTCAAACCATTCCACCTCCAACATATTTCACTCATCCTGGACATTCTAACTATGATTTTTCTGAGTTTATAAAAAATTCCAGGATTTCCCAGAATTCCCGTTTTTTCAAACCTTTTTTCACCCTTTTTTCTGGTGACTACTCCTTCCACATTTGTCCACCCACTTCAACCGTTCTACTGTCAAAACATTCCTCTTAATCAGGACAAAAAAACTAAGTTGTTTTTTGAACTGGAAATATTCCCGGTTTTCCCGAAAGTCCTGGAACTCCGTAATACCATTTTTCAATTAACAAACTGTTACTACTTCAACATTTCTCGACCAATTTGAAAAATTCCACTACCAACACTCATTCAGAACATTTTCAAAAAAATTCCTCTTTTCCCAAAATTCCCAAATTTCCAGGAAGTTCCCATTGAAATTAATGGGACATTTTTTCCAAGTTGCACAATCCCCACATTTTTCAACCGATTCAAACCATTCCACCTTCAACACATTCAACTCATCCTGGAAATTCAAACTACCATTTTTCCACATTCAACAAATTTCCAGGAATTCCTGTTTTTTTCTAACCTTTTTTTAGTGCGATGACTCCTTTCACATTTTTTAACCTATTTCAAACGTTCCACTGTCAAAACATTCCTCTTAGTCACGACTAAAAACCAAGTTGGTTTAAGAACTTGAAAAATTCCCGGTTTTCCCGAGATTCCGTAATACTATTTTTCAATTAAAAAACTGTTACTACTTCAACATTTCTTGACAGATTTAAACAATTCCAACACCAACCAATTCATCTCATTCAGGGGAAAAAAATCCCGCTATACCCAAAATTCCCATATTTCCAGGAAGTTCCCATTGATATAAATTGGACATTTTTCCAAGTTGCACAATTCCCACAATTTTCAACCTATTCAAACCATTCCACCTTCAACACATTCAACTCATCCTGGAAATTCAAACTATAATTTTTCCATGTTCAATAAATTTCCAGGAATTCCTGTTTTTTTCTAACCTTTTTTTAGTGCGATGACTCCTTCCACATTTTTCAAACCATTTCAAGCGTTCCACTGTCAAAACATTCTTCTTAGTCAGGACAAAAAAACAAGTTGGATTTAAGAACTTGAAAAATTCCCGGTTTTCCCGAGATTCCGTAGTACCATTTTTCAATTAAAAAAACGTTACTACTTCAACATTTCTTGACAGATTTAAACAATTCCAACACCAACCAATTCAGCTCATTCAGGACAAAAAAATTCTACTTTTCTCCAAATTCCCAAATTTCCAGGAAGTTCCCATTGATATAAATGGGACATTTTTCCAAGTTGCACAATTCCCACATTTTTCAACCTATTCAAACCATTCTACCTTCAACACATTCAACTCATACTGGAAATTCAAACAACCATTTTTCCACGTTCAAAAATTTTCCAGGATTTCCCGTTTTTTTCTAACCTTTTTTTTAGTGTGATGACTACTTTCACATTTTTCAAACCATTTCAAGCGTTCCACTGTCAAAACATTCCTCTTAGTCAGGACAAAAAAACAAGTTGGTTTAAGAACTTGAAAAATTCCCGGTTTTCCAGAAATTCCGTAATACCATTTTTTAATTAAAAAACTTTTACTACTTCAACATTTCTTGACTGATTTAAACAATTCCAACACCAACCAATTCAGCTCATTCAGGACAAAAAAAATCCAGCTTTTCCCAAAATTCCCAAATTTCCAGGAAGTTCCCATTGATATAAATGTGACATTTTTCCAAGTTGCACAATTCTCAAAATGTTCAACCGATTCAAACCATTCCACCTTCAACACATTCAACTCATCCTGGAAATTCAAACAATATTTTTTCCACGTTCAACAAATTTCCAGGAATTCCTGTTTTTTTCTAACCTTATTTCCAACCTCTTTTAGTGTGATGACTCCTTTCACATTTTTCAACCCATTTTAACCGTTCCACTGTCAAAACATTCGTCCCAGTCAGGACAAAAAAAAAAACAAGTTGGTTTTAGAACTTCAAAAATTCCCAGTTTTCCCAAAATTCCAGGAATTCGCTAATACCATTTCTCCATTAAAACGGTTACTACTTCAACATTTCTTGACAGATTTAAACAATTCCAACACCAACCAATTAATCTCATTCAGGGGAAAAAAATCCCGCTTTTCCCCAAATTCCCAAACTTCCAGGAAGTTCCCATTGAAATGAATGGGACATTTTTTCCAAGTTGCACAATCCCCACATTTTTCAACCGATTCAAACCATTCTACCTTCAACACATTCAAATTCAAACAACAATTTTTCCACGTTCAAAAATTTTCCAGGATTTCCCATTTTTTTCTAACCTTTTTTTTTAGTGTGATGACTCCTTTCACATTTTTCAAACCATTTCAAGCGTTCCACTGTCAAAACATTCCTCTTAGTCAGGACAAAAAAACAAGTTGGTTTAAGAACTTGAAAAATTCTCGGTTTTCCAGAAATTCCGTAATACAATTTTTTAATTAAAAAACTTTTACTACTTGAACATTTCTTGACTGATTTAAACAATTCCAACACCAACCAATTCAGCTCATTCAGGATGTTCATGCTCCTAAAAAAAATCCTGCTTTTCCCAAAATTCCCAAATTTCCAGGAAGTTCCCATTGAAATAAATGGGACATTTTTCCAAGTTGCTCAATTCCCACATTTTGCAAGATATTCAACATATTCAACTCATTCTAGACATTCAAACTATAATCTTTCCATGTTCAACAAATTTCCAGGAATTTCTGTTTTTTTCTAACCTTTTTATAGTGCGATGACTCCGTTCACATTTTTCAAACCATTTCAAGCGTTCCACTGTCAACACATTCCTCTTAGTCAGGACAAAGAAACCAAGTTGGTTTAAGAACTTGAAAAATTCCCGGTTTTCCCGAAATTCCGTAATACCATTTTTCAATTAAAACACTGTTACTACTTCAACATTTCTTGACCGATTTAAACAATTTTAACACCAACCAATTCAGCTCATTCAGGACAAAAAAATCCCGCTTTTCCCAAAATTCCCAAATTTCCAGGAAGTTCCCATTGATATAAATGGGACATTTTTCCAAGTTGCACAATTCTCAAAATGTTCAACCGATTCAAACCATTCCACCTTCAACACATTCAACTCATCCTGGAAATTCAAACAATATTTTTTCCACGTTCAACACATTTCCAGGAATTCCTGTTTTTTTCTAACCATATTTCCAACCTCTTTTAGTGTGATGACTCCTTTCACATTTTTCAACCCATTTTAACCGTTCCACTGTCAAAACATTCGTCCCAGTCAGGACAAAAAAAAAACAAGTTGGTTTAAGAACTTCAAAAATTCCCAGTTTTCCCAAAATTCCAGGAATTCGCTAATCCCATTTCTCCATTAAAACTGTTACTACTTCAACATTTCTTGACAGATTTAAACAATTCCAACACCAACCAATTCAGCTCATTCAGGACAAAAAAAATCCAGCTTTTCCCAAAATTTCCAGGAAGTTCCCATTGATATAAATGGGACATTTTTCCAAGTTGCACAATTCTCAAAATGTTCAACCGATTCAAACCATTCCACCTTCAACACATTCAACTCATCCTGGAAATTCAAACAATATTTTTTCCACGTTCAACACATTTCCAGGAATTCCTGTTTTTTTCTAACCGTATTTCCAACCTCTTTTAGTGTGATGACTCCTTTCACACTTTTCAACCCATTTTAACCGTTCCACTGTCAAAACATTCGTCCCAGTCAGGACAAAAAAAAAAACAAGTTGGTTTAAGAACTTCAAAAATTCCCAGTTTTCCCAAAATTCCAGGAATTCGCTAATACCATTTCTCCATTAAAACGGTTACTACTTCAACATTTCTTGACAGATTTAAACAATTCCAACACCAACCAATTCAGCTCATTCAGGACAAAACAATCCAGATTTTCCCCAAATTCCCAAATTTCCAGGAAGTTCCCATTGAAATGAATGGGACATTTTTCCAAGTTGCACAATCCCCACATTTTTCAACCTATTCAAACCATTCCACCCTCAACACATTTCACTCACCCTGGACATTTAAACTAACACTTTCCCAAGTTCCAATACCAAATTCCAGTTTTCCTGGAAATTCAAACCATTCCAACATTCAAACTATTCTATCCTGTCAGCATTTCACTTCAACTTCAGCAATGGAGCATTCACACGCCTCATCTAGTTATTGGAGTATTATTATTATTGTTATTATTATTATTATTTTTTACATTTAGGGAACATTTCTCAATGTTTAAGTCGTTTTTCATAGTCGCACAAGTTGGTTTTATAAACTAATGTGTTCTCCCACCGCCCGTTTTTCACTTAACCCCCGTGACCAAAAAAATAAATAAAAAATGGTAATAACTAAATATATTTAAAAAAAAACATGCAATATTGTGTAAGACTATTTTGGAAGGGTGGTGGAGGAAGTCGTGTAAATGGATTTGGTTTGTGTGGCGCTGATGTTTATTCAGGCTGGGATGATTGAGCGTGATAGTGTGTGTGTGTGTGTGTGTGTGTGTGTGTGTGTGTGTGTGTGTGTGTGTGTGTGTGTGTGTGTGTGTGTGTGTGTGTGTGTGTGTGTGTGTGTGTGTGTGTGTGTGTGTGTGTGTGTGCTGCGGGAGTAATAGTGACATCAGTGCAGATATGGAAGCGGACACGTGGATGGTGTCGCTTGTCATTAAAGCATCCGAAGCCAAGCAGAAAATAAATAAGGGTGACATCCTGCTGACACCACCAAGTAAGTGAGGATGCTCCTGCGCCTCCATGCAGATTCCCTGCATCATTACTGCTCCACCCGCATTCTTCTCCACCTCAGTGCATTTAGTGGACAAGATGGTGTGTTCTCATGCATCTTTCAGGAGGTGGAAGTATCCTCCCCATCCTAAAGGACCATTATGCATTATTATACCGTAAAGTGTATCTAGCTGTAAGGACCTGATCCAACATTATGCATTATTATACTGTAAAGTGTATCTAGCTGTAAGGACCTGATGGAACATTATGCATTATTATACTGTAAAGTGTATCTAGCTGTAAGGACCTGATGGAACATTATGCATTATTGTACTGTAAAGTGTATCTAGCTGTAAGGACCTGATGGAACATTATGCATTATTATACTGTAAAGTGTATCTAGCTGTAAGGACCTGATGGAACATTATGCATTATTGTACTGTAAAGTGTATCTAGCTGTAAGGACCTGATGGAACATTATGCATTATTATACTGTAAAGTGTATCTAGCTGTAAGGACCTGATGGAACATTATGCATTATTATACTGTAAAGTGTATCTAGCTGTAAGGACCTGAGCCAACATTATGCATTATTATACTGTAAAGTGTATCTAGCTGTAAGGACCTGATGGAACATTATGCATTATTATACTGTAAAGTGTATCTAGCTGTAAGGACCTGATGGAACATTATGCATTATTATACTGTAAAGTGTATCTAGCTGTAAGGACCTGATGGAACATTATGCATTATTATACTGTAAAGTGTATCTAGCTGTAAGGACCTGATGGACCATTATGCATTATTGTACTGTATAGTGTATCTAGCTGTAAGGACCTGATCCAACATTATGCATTATTATACTGTAAAGTGTATCTAGCTGTAAGGACCTGATGGAACATTATGCATTATTATACTGTAAAGTGTATCTAGCTGTAAGGACCTGATCCAACATTATGCATTATTATACTGTAAAGTGTATCTAGCTGTAAGGACCTGATGGAACATTATGCATTATTATACTGTAAAGTGTATCTAGCTGTAAGGACCTGATGGAACATTATGCATTATTATACTGTAAAGTGTATCTAGCTGTAAGGACCTGATGGAACATTATGCATTATTATACTGTAAAGTGTATCTAGCTGTAAGGACCTGATGGACCATTATGCATTATTGTACTGTATAGTGTATCTAGCTGTAAGGACCTGATCCAACATTATGCATTATTATACTGTAAAGTGTATCTAGCTGTAAGGACCTGATGGAACATTATGCATTATTATACTGTAAAGTGTATCTAGCTGTAAGGACCTGATCCAACATTATGCATTATTATACTGTAAAGTGTATCTAGCTGTAAGGACCTGATGGAACATTATGCATTATTATACTGTAAAGTGTATCTAGCTGTAAGGACCTGAGTCAACCTCATTTATTGTTGTGCATCTCAATGGGCCGCCTTGTCGGAGCCTTATCTGCCTAATAGAACAGGGGCCCAAAACTACAACCCGGGGGGGATGTCTCATATTAATATTATATTATTTATTATTTGTTTATTAAATCTGTCCTGTCCAGCCTCTCAGGCAAATCATGTCCTTGAAGTCCTTTTTATTGGTGTTTCTCGCCCTTCCTGTCGGTCATTTTTTCTTTCTCTTTTTATTGGTATCAGGCCTCTTTTTGTTGGTATCGGGCCTCTTTTTATTGGTATCGGGCCTTTTTTTATTAGTATCGGCCTCTTTTTATTGGTGCCGAAACTCTTTTTATTGGTATCGGGCCTCTTTTATTGGTATCGGCCTCTTTTTATTGGTAGCGGCCTCTTTTTATTGGTGTCGGGTCCCTTTTTATTGGTCTCGGGTCTCTTTTTATTGGTATCGTCCTCTTTTTATTGGTGTCGGCCTCTTTTTATTGGTGCCGAACCTCTTTTTATTGGTATCGGGCCTCTTTTTATTGGTATCGGCCTCTTTTTATTGGTGCCGAACCTCTTTTTATTGGTATCGGGCCTCTTTTCATTGGTATCGGGCCTTTTTTTATTAGTATCGGCCTCTTTTTATTGGTGCCGAAACTCTTTTTATTGGTATCGGGCCTCTATTATTGGTATCGGCCTCTTTTTATTGGTATCGGCCTCTTTTTATTGGTCACGGGTCTCTTTTTATTGGTGTCGGCCTCTTTTTATTGGTATCGTCCTCTTTTTATTGGTGTCGGCCTCTTTTTTTTGGTGCCGAACCTCTTTTTATTGGTATCGGGCCTCTTTTCATTGGTATCGGGTCTCTTTTTATTGGTATCAGGCCTCTTTTATTGGTATCGGGCTCTTTTTATTGGTATCGGCCTCTTTTTATTGGTGTCGGGTCTCTTTTTATTGGTGTCGGGTCTCTTTTTATTGGTGTCGGCCTCTTTTTATTGGTATCGTCCTCTTTTTATTGGTGTCGGCCTCTTTTTATTGGTGCCGAACCTCTTTTTATTGGTATCGGGCCTCTTTTTATTGGTATCAGGCCTCTTTTTATTGGCATCGGCCTCTTTTTATTGGCATCGGCCTCTTTTTATTGGTATCGGGCCTTTTTTTATTGGGGTCGGGTCTTTTTTTCTTGGAGTCAGCCTCTTTTTATTGGTATCGTCCTCTTTTTATCGGTGCCGAACCTCTCTTTATTGGTATAGGGCCTCTTTTTTATCGGTATCAACCTCTTTTTTATTGGTGTCGGCTTCTTTTTATTGGTGCCGAACCTCTTTTTATTGGTGTCGGGTCTCTTTTTATTGGTGTCGGCCTCTTTTTATTGGTATCGGCCTCTTTTTATTGGTATCAGGCCTCTTTTTATTGGTGCCGAACCTATTTTTATTGGCATCGGGCCTCTTTTTATTGGTATCGGCCTTTTTTTTAGCGGTGTCGGGTCTCTTTTTATTGGTGTTTCTCGCCTTCCTGTCGGTCGTTTTTTCTTACAAATGATGTGGCAGCAGCCAGCGTCATCTCACAAGACCCTCGGGTGCCGTGGATGTCAATCAAGTGGCCAAAGTGACATCATAGTGAAGACTGACGATCCATCATTTTTATGATTCTAAGTGACTTAATGGACACGCCTGATCCAAACTGTAACTTTGTGACGTTGAACAGGACAAAAAGGACAAGAAAATGACATTGGAATAGTTTGCGTGCGTGATCTACTTTAGTTTGTGATACTTGACATTTCCCCCACGGCGTGTTTGTATCAGGCGACTTATTAAAGCGGCGATCCGTCTTATCCGTGCAAAGTTGGAGCGATGATCATCAATAACACATCTCCTCCTCCTCAGACTGTTTGCATGTCGTTTGTCTTCACTAATTGGCGAAGTTTGATTAAACCCGGCCCCTAGTGTTCTGTGGCATTAGGCGCCGCCATATGCCGTAATCATCTCCGCCGTTTGGGGCGCGCTGCGATTGCATCAAGCGGCGCCCTGCGACTGTTGTGTGTTTTTTTTGTGTGTTTTCTTTCCGCGGCGACCTTTAATCTGGCGCTCGCAGAACGCCGCCGTCTATCACGCTTGTCACTTTGAACTGCCTAATCTGGCCCGAGAAGTCTTGGCTGGATTACTCCTGCCATCATTAATCGCGCGTGGAAGACAACAAGCAAATTGTGTTTACATCTTCTCGCCGTCGCCCGAGAGGAGCGGAGAGGAGGATTCATAAACAACCATTTTGCATTTTTCATTCAAATGTTGTTTGTGCTCGCTCTTCTTCGGCCTTAACGATCAGACTTAAAGGAGCAGTAGAGTGTAAAAACAAGTTGCCTCTATATTGAAGCTATTATCATATATATCTGATTTATGACACCAAAATACTTACAAAGTTTGTAAATAAATAGATATAATCAAAATAGCATCAATCTCACAGAGATTCCCGAGCCATTTTGAGAGATAATGAAGCCAGTCACATAATCCTGTGACGTAGAGGAGGAACCACAGATCCCTTCCCCATCAGCTACAATGCTAAGCTGTTACATATTCTGTAATATTGTACATGGTAATGTAACGTACAGGAGGAGTCAACGGCACAGACCACAAGGGGGCGTAGTAGCTTTTTGATTTATTATATATATAAACACTATATATATATATATATATATATATATATATATATATATATATATATATATATATATATATATATATATATATATATATATAATAAACAATACTAATATAAACTAGAGAATGTAGTGTGACAAAAATCCAAACGTGTGCATGTGAGACTATGTGTGGAATTAACTGTTGTGTGTTACCGTGAGTGTTGAGCGACAGGCGGAAGTCCTGGAGGAGAAAGGCATGCTCGAATATATTCCGAAAATATATCTAATTTATGACACCTAAAGACTTCCAAAGTTTGTGAATACATAGATCCGATCAAAATAGTATCAATCTCACGGAGATTCCCGAGCCATTTTGAGAGAAAATGAAGCCAGTCACATAATCGTGTGACGTAGAGGAGGAACCACAGATCCCTTCCCCATCAAGAACAATGCTAAGCTGTTACATATTCTGTAATATTGTACATGGTAATGCTACGTACAGGAGGAGTCGACGGCACAGACCACAAGGGGGCTTGGTAGCTCTTTGATTTATTATATATATAAACACTATATATATATATATATATATATATAAACACTATATATATATATAATAAACAATACTATTATAAACTGTAGAATGTAGTGTGACAAAAATCCAAACATGAGTGTGTGTGAGACTATATGTGGAATTAACTGTTGGGTGTTATCGTGAGTGTTGAGCGACAGGCGGAAGTCCTGGAGGGTAAAGGCAGGCTCGAATATATTCCGAATATATATCTGATTTAGGACACCTAAAGACTTCCAAAGTTTGTGAATGAATAGATACGATCAAAATAGTATCAATCTCACGGAGATTCCCGAGCCATTTTGAGAGATAATGAAGCCAGTCACATAATCCTGTGACGTAGAGGAGGAACCACAGATCCCTTCCCTATCAGCTACAATGCTAAGCTGTTACATATTCTGTAATATTGTACATGGTAATGTAACGTACAGGAGGAGTCGACGGCACAGACCACAAGGGGGCATAGTAGCTTTTTGATTTATTATATATATAAACACTATATATATATATATAAACAATACTAATATAAACTGTAGAATGTAGTGTGACAAAATCCAAACATGAGTGTGTGTGAGACTATGTGTGGAATTAACTGTTGTGTGTTACCGTGAGTGTTGACCGAGAGGCGCAAGTCCTGGAGGGGAAAGGCATGCTCGAATATATTCCGAAAATATATCTGATTTATGACACCTAAAGACTTCCAAAGTTTGTGAATGAATAGATACGATCAAAATAGTATCAATCTCATGGAGATTCCCGAGCCATTTTGAGAGATAATGAAGCCAGTCAGATGATCACGTGACATAGAGGAGGAACCACAGATCCCTTCCCCATCAACAACAATGCTAATCAAGCAGACTTTGTGAGAGCCAACAACGATTACTTTAAGAAAAATGATGATTCAGGACTTTATATTTTTTGAGCCCGAACACAAAGAGGATGACAATAAGTTTCAGAAGTCGAGCGCTAAACGGATGTAGCCTTATTGTGACGCTATAGCTAGGTACTAAACATACAAACTAACTAGAATTTTTTTTTCTTCCATATATTAGCCGCATCGGGCTATAAGCCACATATTTATACGTTGTGAAATTAGTTATTTTACACAGAAAAAATTATAAACGTTTATTTATATTTTTGAGCCCGAACACAAAGAGGACGACAATAAGTTTCAGAAGCCGAGCGCTAAACGGATGTAGCCTTATTGTGACACTATAGCTAGGTGCTAAACATACAAACTAACTAGAAACATTTTTTTTTCCATATATTAGCCGCATTGGACTATAAGCCACATATTTATACGTTGTGAAATTAGTTATTTTACACAGAAAAAATTATAAACGTTTATTTATATTTTTGAGCCCGAACACAAAGAGGACGACAATAAGTTTCAGAAGCCGAGCGCTAAACGGATGTAGCTTTATTGTGACACTATAGCTAGGTGCTAAACATACAAACTAACTAGAATTTTTTTTTTCTTCCATATATTAGCCGCATTGGACTATAAACCACATATTTATACGTTGTGAAATTAGTTATTTTACACAGAAAAAATTATAAACGTTTATTTATATTTTTGAGCCCGAACACAAAGAGGATAATAAGTTTCAGAAGCCGAGCGCTAAATGGATGTAGCTTTATTGTGACACTATAGCTAGGTGCTAAACATACAAACTAACTAGAAACATATTTTTTTCTCCATATATTAGCCGCATCGGACTATAAGCCACATATTTATACGTTGTGAAATTAGTTATTTTACACAGAAAAAATTATAAACTTTTATTTATATTTTTGAGCCCGAACACAAAGAGGATAACTATAAGTTTTTAGAAGCCGAGCGCTAAATGGATGTAGCTTTATTGTGACACTATAGCTAGGTGCTAAACATACAAACTAACTAGAAACATTTTTTTCCCCATATATTAGCCGCATTAGACTATAAGCCACATATTTATACGTTGTGAAATTAGTTATTTTCCGTGCGGCTAATTTACGCATTTACCATGTTGCCATAATAACATTAGCAGGCTAGCATTTTATGCTAGCGTTTTATGTTAGCGTTTTATGCTAACATTTTATGCTAGCATTTTTGCTACTTTTATTTGTTCGAACCCAAAAAAATAATGGCTTTTTGGATTTGCCGCTATCTTGGAAGTGTGCTAACGTTTAATGCTAGCCTTTTAGCTAATTTAGCTAACTCGGGCCTCGCAGCGCGGAAGTCCCGGGTTTGATTCCCGGGCTCGGGGTCTTCCTGCGTGGAGTTTTTTTTTTTTTTTTTTGTAAACAATATAACAGTTTTTTTGTTTTTTTAATGGTAATTTATATTAAACAAAAACAGTTATAAAACTAACGGATTCAACACCAACGCATCGGACTATAAGCCACATATTTATACGTTGTGGAATTAGTTATTTCACACAGAAAAAATTATAAACGTTTATTTATATTTTTGAGCCCGAACACAAAGAGGATGACAGTAAGTTTTAGAAGCCAAGTGCTAAACGGATGTAGCTTTATTGTGACACTATAGCATTAGCAGCATTGCTAGGCGCTAAACATACAAACTAACAATAACAAACCATAATAAAACAAACACTTGGTGTCATATTTCCACTCTCGCTGGGACGGGACGCTGACATAATTCCGTTTAGATGAAGAATCACTCGCAATCCTCACGGAGGGTCTTTCGGGGTCTATTTGGCCACCTGTGGGGACGTGAAAGTGGACCAGCCTGTGGGTCCGTGGACACATTTGTCTACCAGCAGGTGAGAGATGCGTGAATTGTATACTAGAATCTACTTTTAGCAAGTTTCACTGCTATCAATGCGCCGCTAAAATAGTCCGTCTGCGTTAGCACTTATAATAACAATATCACTCACGTTAGGTTCATTTTCATATAAATGGAGTGTAGTTGGCACTTTTTAGAGAGTATAATGAGAGGACCCTCCACCTGTTGACTCAATTTTTAGCTACTTATTTACCTTTTGGAATGCATAGATAAAGAAAAATGACAAACTGCACATATATTTAAAATGTTTGCATATAACCAGTATGACTGACCTAATAATATGGTCAGAGTGCAGAAGTGTTACTACAGTGATGTCACTCTCCCGAAAATAGCCGAAGGTTTTCGGAGCGGAATATTCAAAATTTTAGGCGGTATTTTCACACACTTTATCCGATTGTATTCACAATCCGTGGTGTATTCCCCCCCCAACCCCACCACCAAAAGTTCAGGGACTTTCGGTTCCGGTACTGGTTTGTGTTTCCACCGCATTTTACAGTTAAGGTACCGTATTTTTTTCGGACCATAGGGCGCAGCGGATTCTAAGGCGCATTGCTATTCAGGTCTATACACGTTTAAAAGAGGTCTACGTATCTATATAACTTTAACTTTATTTATTTACGTGCCTCCACTTCGACAGTGTTTGTGTTTGTGTTTAGCGCTTCCATGGCGAGTCCACTGTAGATTTACCTTAAATTACGGATTATAAAATGCTACTTTTTTCCGTGCGGCTAATTTACGCACTTTCCCCCCCGCTAGTTATAGAACAACACTATATTTTACCGTAAAATGTTGTGAATGTAAAGTTTTTCATGGACTGTCTACTTAAATTTTTAAAATCTAATTATTAATGAAATCCAGAGGCAAATTCATGCATTATTGACTGTTACAAGCGGCCCTCGGATGGCAGCCATAACTGTGATGTGGCCCCCACAATGAAAACAAAACATGTTGTCAGTTGTCCAGTGAAAGGTTGTACAAATAGTTTCATGTTATAATCCCTAATGTCTCGGAAACACAGGCATTTTGCAGATAACTGTACAGGTGATTTTTAACCCTAAACATCATGGCTTTTGGGTACTTAGCGCCATCTTAGAAGTAAGCTACCTTTTACCATGTTGCCATAATAACATTAGCACGCTAGCGTTTTATGCTAGCATTTTTGCTACTATTATTTGTTCAAACCCAAAAATCATGGCTTTTGGATTTGCCGCCATCTTGGAAGTGTGCTGACGTTTAATGCTCGCCGTTGAGCTAATTTTATTTAAAATCATGGCTGTTGATACTTGGCTCCATCTTACAAGTACGCTAACTTCTTCAATGCTAACATGCAAACATTTTTTGCTAGCATTTTTGCTAAATGTATTCTTTTAACCCTAAAAATCATGGTTTTTGGTACTTAGCACCATCTTAGAAGTAAGCTACCTTTTACCATGTTGCCATAACAACATTAGCATGCTAGCGTTTTATGCTAGCATTTTAGCTAATTTTATTTGTTTGAACCCAAAAATCATGGCTTTTAGATTTGCAGCCATCAATTTTATTTAAAATCATGGCTGTTGATCCTTGGCTCCATCTTACAAGTACGCTATTTTCTTCAATGCTAACATGCAAAAATTTTATGCTAGCATTTTTGCCAAATGTATTCATTTAACCCTAAACATCGTGGTTTTTGGTACTTTGCGCCATCTTAGAAGTAAGCTACCATTTACCATGTTGCCATAATAACATTAGCACGCTAGCATTTTATGCTAGCATTTTTGCTAACATTTTAGCTACTTTTATTTGTTTGAACCCAAAAATAATTGCTTCTTGGATTTGCCGCCATCTTGGAAATCTGC
>NC_084757.1:36401789-36406789 GCF_033978785.1 Entelurus aequoreus
ATAATTTTACTCAAAAATGTCACTATTTTACAAGAACAACAACAAAAAAAGGCAATATTGTGATAGAAGTCATAATTTTATATTACAAATGTCACCATTTTGCATTAAAAAGTAATCATTTTAATAATTTGTGCAATAGTATGATAAAAGTCGGAATTGTACTCAATAACAGTCGCAATTTTACAAGAATAGTTTAACATTTTGACAATTTTATGAAAATAGTCGTAATTTTACCCAACAAAAGTCACAATTTTATAAGAAAACAAATATTGTGATTAAAGTCAGAATTTTATATGACAAATGTCACCATTTTGCATTAAAAAGTAAACATTTTAATATTACAAAAAAACAGAAAGAATATTAGAAATTGTTCCCAATTTTATAAAAACAAAAATGTCGACACATTGTGAGAAAAAGACTGCTTTTAGTTCATTACATTTTTTGAAATTTTGTAATTGGTTTTTAATATCATTATTTACTTCAATGTTTACTTTTGTACGCCCATTAAATCAACACAAAATCCTGACTTTGGAGCAATGTTCACGGACTCTAGTATTTGGCTCTCTATTAGATGCAATGTTTTTCTGTATTGGGACCATGATGATAAAAGATTTTGACAATTTTATGAAAATAGTCGTAATTTTACCCAACAAGTCACAATTTTATAAGAAAACTTTACAATTTTGGCAATATCATAATAATAATCAGAATTTTACTTGGCAAAACTATGACGTAAGTCATAATTTTACTCAAAAAATGTCAGTTTGACAAGAACAAAAAAAAAGAGGTAATATTGTGATAAAAGTCAGAATTTTGTATGACAAATGTCAGCATTTTGCATTAAAAAGTAATAATTGTACATAAAAAAGTAATAATTTTACATAAAAAATTAATAATTTTACATACAAAGGTAATAATGTTACATAAAAAAGTAATAATTTCAATAATTTGTGCAATATTATGATAAAAGTTGGAATTTTACTCAATAACAGTCGCAGTTTTACAAGAATAGTTTAACATTTTGACAGTTTCATGAAAATAGTCGTAATTTTACCCAACAAAAGTCACAATTTTATAAGAAAACTCTAAAATTTTGGCAATATTATAATAATAATCTGAATTTTATTTGGCAAAATGATGACATAAGTCATAATTTTACTCAAAAATGTCACAATTTTAGAAGAACAACAACAAAAAAAGGCAATATTGTGATAAAAGTCATAATTGTATATTAGAAATGTCACCATTTTGCATTAAAAAGTAATAATTTTAGTAATTTGTGCAATATTATGATAAAAGTCGGAATTGTACTCAATAACAGTCGCAATTTTACAAGAATAGCTTAACATTTTGACAATTTAATGAAAATAGTCGTAATTTTACCCAACAAAAGTCCCAATTTTATAAGAAAACAAATATTGTGATAAAAGTCAGAATTTTTATATGACGAATGTCACCATTTTGCATTAAAAAGTAATCATTTTAATATTACAAAAAAACAGAAAGAATATTAGAAATTGTTCCCAATTGTATAAAAACAAAAATGTCGACACATTGTGAGAAAAAGACTGCTTTTAGTTCATTACATTTTTTGAAATTTTGTAATTGGTTTTTAATCATCATTATTTACTTCAATGTTTACTTTTGTACGCCCATTAAATCAACACAAAATCCTGACTTTGGAGCAATGTTCACGGACTCTAGTATTTGGCTCTCTATTAGATGCAATGTTATTGGGACCATGATTTATGTCATCACTTGTTCACACCTTCTCTTATGGAAGATACTTTTCCTTCTTCATGTCTCAGGAAGGGTAGAAATACAACACACACACACACACACACACACACACACACACACACACACACACACACACACACACACACACACACACACACACACACACACACACACACACACACACACACACACACACACACACACACACACACACACACACACACACACACACACACACACACAGTCCCAGGTCATTTGGTCAGCATGAAGATGGAGGACTGCGAGTGTTTGTGTTGAAGAGGAAGTCACATGTCAAGGCTGCGTGAGATCCATCTTCTGACAACTTCCTCCTCGCCCTTTTCAACCCTCGCAGCTCGCAGAGTCTTCTTCAGCACACAATGGAGGTGTTTTGTCATTTCTTCTTTTACCTGGCGGACGACGACTTGTTGCCTCCTCCTTGAGACTGCTTGAAGCGCCGACATGTTACGGAGCCCACGCCGGATGACTGATCCACGCCGCGCTGATGAAAAGGACTTTTTACGTGACCCCGCCCCCGCTGAACCACGGCGGCCATGATGAATTGGATGAGGCCTCCAAGGGCGGGGAGATAAATATTCCTGCCTCCTGGGAAGCGATTGTTTCACGCCGCTGTCGCGACTGCAAGTCCTGCACCATTTCAAATCAGACCTTCAAGGTCCCAAAGTCGTTTATTTGGGATGAAAACCTCCCACCCTAAAGTCAAACTGTCTTGGCGGAGAGAGAGAGAGAGAGAGAGAGAGTTGTTTGCCAGCGTCGAAGACCTCCAATCACTATCACTATCACAAATACTCCAATAATCCCTGAGGGGGAATTAACATTTTCAGCACAATCCCATTCAAGTGCAGACAAACATTACAGGGAGACAGAACAGGATCAAACATTACAGGGAGACAGAACAGGATCAAACATTACAAGGAGACAGAACAGGATCAAATATTACAGGGAGACAGAACAGGATCAAACATTACAGGGAGACAGACAGAACAGGTTCAAACATTACAGGGAGACAGAACAGGATCAAAAATTACAGGGAGACAAAACAGGATCAAACATTACAGGGAGACAAAACAGGATCAAACATTACAGGGAGACAGAACAGGATCAAACATTACAGGGGGACAGAACAGGATCAAACATTACAGGGAGAAGGAACAGGATCAAACATTACAGGGAGACAGAATAGGATCAAACATTACAGGGAGACAGAACAGGATCAAACATCACAGGGAGACAGAACATGTTCAAACATCACAGGGAGACAGAACAGGATCAGACATTACAGGGAGACAGACAGAACAGGTTTAAACATTACAGGGAGACAAAACAGGATCAAACATTACAGGGAGACCGAACAGGATCAGACATTACAGGGAGACAGACAGAACAGGTTTAAACATTACAGGGAGACAAAACAGGATCAAACATCACAGGGAGACAGAACAGGATCAGACATTACAGGGAGACAGACAGAACAGGTTTAAACATTACAGGGAGACAAAACAGGATCAAACATCACAGGGAGACAGAACAGGATCAGACATTACAGGGAGACAGACAGAACAGGTTTAAACATTACAGGGAGACAAAACAGGATCAAACATTACAGGGAGACCGAACAGGATCAAACATTACAGGGAGACTGAACACGATCAAACATTACAGGGAGACAGACCAGGATCAAACATTACAGGGAGACAGAACAGGATCAAACATTACAGGGGGACAGAACAGGATCAAACATTACAGGGAGACAGAACAGGATCAAACATTACAGGGAGAAGGAACAGGATCAAACATTACAGGGAGACGGAACAGGATCAAACATTACAGGGAGACAGAACAGGATCAAACATCACAGGGAGACAGAACAGGATCAAACATTACAGGGAGACAGAACAGGATCAAACATTACAGGGAGACAGAACAGGATCAAACATCACAAGGAGACAGAACAGGATCAAACATTTACAGGAAGACCGAACAGGATCAAACATTACAGGGAGACAGAACATGATCAAACATTACAGGGTGACAGAACAGGATCAAACATTACAGGGAGACTGAACACGATCAAACATTACAGGGAGACAGAACAGGATCAAACATTACAGGGAGACAGAACAGGATCAAACATTACAGGGAGACGGAACAGGATCAAACATTACAGGGAGACAGACAGAACAGGTTCAAACATTAGAGGGAGACGGAACAGGATCAAACATTACAGGGAGACAGACAGAACAGGTTCAAACATTAGAGGGAGACGGAACAGGATCAAACATTACAGGGAGACAGACAGAACAGGTTCAAACATTACAGGGAGACTGAACCCGATCAAACATTACAGGGAGACAGAACGGGATCAAACATTACAGGGGGACAGAACAGGATCAAACATTACAGGGAGACGGAACAGGATCAAACATTACAGGGAGACAGAACAGGATCAAACATTACATTACATCATTTCTGATGTCACTACCTGTGTGGGCGGAGTCTGCCTGACGTCACTTCCTGTGCGGGTCACCGTCTTTCTGGCGTCACTTCCTCTCCGAACTCACTTTGTAAATGATCGATGAGTCCACACAAAGCTAAGAGCCGGAGATTCAAGAAATACATGGCGCACTTCCCCGTGTAACAAAATGTCAGAGGAAGGTGACCTTAAACGCTGGTTTAGTGTGGCTGAAACGGGGCTAAAGCTAAATAATTATTCGTTTAAGGGGTTATCCGGCTTAGTGTAGATCAGTGGCCTAGTGGTTAAAGTGTCCGCCCTGAGATGGGTAGGTTGTGAGTTCAAACCGAGTCATACCAAAGACTATAAAAATGAGACCCAAGACCTCCCTGCTTGGCACTCAGCATCAAGGGTTGGAATTGGGGGTTAAATCACCAAAATGATTCCCGGTGTGTGACAATTGAGCATGGCCAGAGACAGGAGCAGACCCAACAAAGCAACCAAGAGAGTCGACTCCACCCTGGGCCGCCCACCAACTCTCGGCCAGTGTCCAGTCCGCATGGATGAGCGAGGATGCGTCCAAAGGAGACCGAAGTGTCCGATACCTGCTCATTCAGCCAAGACACTGTGAAGCTTGTCCGTCCCTGCGCTCAGCACCAACTCCGCAGCCGTGTCTCTTCATCCGCATCTCCTCCGGTCTCTCCAAACGGACTCTGGTGTGGCAGAGACCCAGTAGATGGTCTCCATGGCCAAAAGGCTCCCGGCAGGC
>NC_084757.1:36414289-36432390 GCF_033978785.1 Entelurus aequoreus
TGTTGAAGGTGAAAATGGGTTGAAGAATGTGGGAATTGTGGAAGTTTGAAAAATGGACAATTCATTTTGAATGGGGAAAATTAAAAAAGGAAAGGAATGATGAGAAATCGGGGAACATTTTTTTAGACTATTTGAAGTAGAGCACACACTTCCTGAACAGGCTGAATATTTTGAAGTTGGAACAGTTTGAATCAGATGAAAAATGTGGAAATTGTGGAACTTTGAAGAATGTCCCATTCGTTTCAATGGGAATTTCCCCAAAAATTGGGAAGTGCGGGAATTTTTATTTAATGGTAAAAAACTTGAATGGTCTGAATGAGTTGAAATGGTTGGTGTTGAAATTTTTCAAATCGGTCGAGAAATGTTGAAGTAGTAACATGTTGAATTGATAAATGGTATTTAAGGAATTCCTGGAATTTCGGGAAAACCGGGGAATTTTTCTAGTTCAATAAACAACTTCGTCTTTTGTCCCGACTAAGAGGAATGTTTTGATGGTAGAACGGTTGAAATGCGTTGAAAAATGTGGGAGAAGTAGTTGCCTGAAAAAAGGGTGGAAATAGGGCTTTGGAAAAGCAGGAATTCTGGAAAATCCTGGAATTTTTTTTAATTTGGAAAAGGGGAAATTTGAATTTCCAGAATGGTGGAATAGGTTGAAGGTGGAATGGTTTGAATCGGTTGAAAAATGTGGAAATGGTGGAAGTTTGAAAAATGGCCAATTCATTTTCAATGGGAAAAAAGCTGGAATTCTTCGAAATCTGTGAATTTGTGGAAACAGTCAAGGGAAAGCTGAACAGTTTGAAGTTGGAACGGTTTGAATCGGGTGAAAAATTTGGAAGGTAGAGCGCGCCAAAATCTGGAGAATAAGAAGAATAATAAATAGATGAATTTTGGTGTAGAAAACGTGTGAATGTTTGGAGCTTTCACACAATTAAAAAAAAACCCAAAGAAAACAAAAAACTAAAAGCTTACCTTTTTTATATTTGCATAGTTTGTATATATATTTTAATGTTGTACATACAAATATTTATATATCTACAAAGGGTGGTCTTAACTAGGCATTTTACTCAGGTCTCCAGAATGTCAGAAATACAAGAAAGTGTGTGTCGGTATCAGGTCTCCAGAAGGTGAGAAATACAAGAAAGTGTGTGTCGATATCAGGTCTCCAGAAGGTAAGAAATAGAAGAAAGTGTGTGTCGGTATCAGGTCTCCGGAATGTCAGAAATACAAGAAAGTGTGTGTCAGTATCAGGTCTCCAGGAGGTGAGAAATACAACAAAGTGTATCAGTTCTCCAGAAGGTGAGAAATACAAGAAATGTGTGTCGGTATCAGGTCTCCAGAAGGTGAGAAATACAAGAAATGTGTGTGTCGGTATCAGGTCTCCAGAAGGTGAGAAATACAAGAAAGTGTGTGTCGGTATCAGGTCTCCAGAAGGTGAGAAATACAAGAAATGTGTGTGTCGGTATCAGGTCTCCAGAAGGTGTGGAATACCAGAAAGTGTGTGTCGGTATCAGGTCTCCAGAAGGTGTGGAATACCAGAAAGTGTGTGTCGGTATCAGGTCTCCAGAAGGTGTGGAATACCAGAAAGTGTGTGTCGGTGCCAGGTCTCCAGAAGGTGTGGAATACCAGAAAGTGTATCAGGTCTCCAGAAGGTGTGGAATACCAGAAAGTGTGTGTCGGTACCAGGTCTCCAGAAGATGTGGAATACCAGAAAGTGTGTGTCGGTACCAGGTCTCCAGAAGGTGTGGAATACCAGAAAGTGTGTGTCGGTATCAGGTCTCCAGAAGGTGTGGAATACAAGAAAGTGTGTGTTGGTATCAGGTCTCCAGAAGGTGTGGAATACCAGAAAGTGTGTGTCGGTATCAGGTCTCCAGAAGGTGTGGAATACAAGAAAGTGTGTGTTGGTATCAGGTCTCCAGAAGGTGTGGAATACCAGAAAGTGTGTGTCGGTATCAGGTCTCCAGAAGATGTGGAATACCAGAAAGTGTGTGTCGGTATCAGGTCTCCAGAAGGTCTGGAATACAGGAAAGTGTGTGTTGGTATCAGGTCTCCAGAAGGTGAGAAATACAAGAAAGTGTGTGTCGGTATCAGGTCTCCAGAATGTCTGAAATACAAGAAAGTGTGTGTCGGTATCAGATCTCCAGAAGGTGTGGAATACCAGAAAGTGTGTGTCGGTACCAGGTCTCCAGAAGGTGTGGAATACCAGAAAGTGTGTGTCGGTACCAGGTCTCCAGAAGGTGTGGAATACCAGAAAGTGTGTGTCGGTACCAGGTCTCCAGAAGGTGTGGAATACCAGAAAGTGTATCAGGTCTCCAGAAGGTGTGGAATACCAGAAAGTGTACCAGGTCTCCAGAAGGTGTGGAATACCAGAAAGTGTACCAGGTCTCCAGAAGGTGTGGAATACCAGAAAGTGTGTGTCTGCATCAAAGAGGGTATTAGACGGGCGGTTCTTCCTCACTCTTTGCTGCAGGCTGCCGGTAATCTTTGGGAGAAAGGAGGTTAGTTAAGCATTTTAATGGCCCCTGCCCCATGGTAATTAGGCCGCCCTGAAGGGAGCTCCAGTTGAGCCACTCGGGCCGTGGAAGTGAGCCACAGCGGGATCAAAGCCCGCTGAGATCCTCCACTAATTCCCACTTTCTCCTCCAACTTGTCGTGTTGCTTTTATGTGGTTTCTCTTCCCCGGATACACCACTTCTTGTGTCTGACTGGCGTGACCTTTGACCCCCACCAACCCTGGAGGGGAGAGGAAGCCGCGGCCGCCATTGTTCCTGCCCACAAAAGACGGGCGATAAAATATTCATGAGAGCGTTGATGTTTGACATAGAAATATGCACAGATGACCACAATGTATCCCGCCGGGCATCCTGTTGTTTATAACAGAAAACAGAAAACAAAAGACATTAATGACGTTCCTCTGATGAAGTCATCTAGAATAATAGCATGTTTAAGCCCGTTTTATGCTTTGGAAATCATTGTTGATTATTAATAATGTCAGCTACTTTTCTGTAGTCATGATGAATTGTGCTTTTACACTTTTTACTTGAACTCTTTACTACAGAGGTGTCAAAGTGGTGGTCACTGAGGGCCACACTCCTGTATCTTCTTCTTCTAACACTGAATACACCATCTTTTCAAATGCATTTTATTAGTAGATTAAAAAAAATAAAAAATAAAAAAAATATGGTAAATTGCAATCATTTCACCTCAAAATGTCAGAATTTTACTGTAAAATTTACGTTTTTTTTTTTTTTTTTTTTTTACAATTTTACAGTAAAATTTTGGCACCTGAGCTGCCAGTTTTTTTTTTTTTTTTTTTTTTTTTTTTACCGCCAAACAAGTGTATATTTTTGGGTGTATTACTGTAAATGCCAAAACGGCACCACAGTTTATTACGGTAAAAAAAGTACAGTTTTTTTCATTTAGAGAAAAATGCTGTAAAAAGCACAGTAAATTTCACAATTTGAGTTTTTGAATGGATTAAGAGTCGTTACAATTAAGAAAGACAATTAACATGAAAATGTCTTAGCCCCTCCCCTTTCTGGTAAATGACATGTTGACGTCAGGATGAAGCAACAATATTTTATGTTGGCTGTATTTTCATGTTTGGATTCACACCATCAAGTCCTCAAGTGATAGTTGTGACGGACCTCCTTGTTTGGCTGTGGGGACTATCTCCATGTCTCTGCAGGACTATCTCCAGGTCTCTCTAGGACTATCTCCATATCTCTGCAGGACTATCTCCATGTCTCTGTAGGACTACCTCCATGTCTCTGCAGGACTATCTCCATGTCTCTGCAGGACTATCTCCATGTCTCTGCAGGACTACCTCCATGTCTCTGCAGAACTATCACCATGTCTCTGCAGGACTACCTCCTTGTCTCTGTAGGACTATCTCCATGTCTCTGTAGGACTATCTCCATGTCTCTGCAGGACTATCTCCATGTCTCTGCAGGACTATCTCCATGTCTCTGTAGGACTATCTCCATATCTCTGCAGGACTGTCTCTGTAGGACTACCTCCATGTCTCTGTAGGACTATCTCCATGTCTCTGCAGGACTATCTCCATGTCTCTGCAGGACTATCTCCATGTCTCTGTAGGACTATCTCCATTTCTCTGTAGGAATATCTCCATGTCTCTGCATAACTATCTCCATGTCTCTGCAACACTATCTCCCTGTCTCTGCAGGACTATCTCCATGTCTCTGTAGGACTATCTCCATGTCTCTGCAGGACTATCTCCATGTCTCTGTAGGACTGTCTCCATGTCTCTGTAGGACTATCTCCATGTCTCTGCATAACTATCTCCATGTCTGTGCAGGACTATCTCCATGTCTCTGCAGGACTATCTCAATGTCTTTGTAGGACTATCTCCATGTCTCTGCAGGACTATCTCTATGTCTCTGCAGAACTATCTCCATGTCTTTCCAGGACTATCTTCATGTCTTTGCAGGACTATGTCCATGTCTCTGCAGAACTATCTCCATGTCTCTGCAGGACTATCTCCATGTCTCTGTAGGACTGTCTCCATGTCTCTGTAGGACTATCTCCATGTCTCTGCAGAACTATCTCCATGTCTTTCCAGGACTATCTTCATGTCTTTGCAGAACTACCTCCATGTCGCTGCAGGACTATCTCCATGTCACTGCAGGACTATCTCCATGTCTCTGCAGAACTATCTCCATGTCTCTGCAGGACTATCTCCATGTCTCTGTAGGACTGTCTCCATGTCTCTGTAGGACTATCTCCATGTCTCTGCGTAACTATCTCCATGTCTCTGCAGGACTATCTCCATGTCTCTGCAGGACTATCTCCATGTCTTTGTAGGACTATATCCATGTCTCTGCAGGACTATCTCCACGTCTTTCCAGGACTATCTCCATGTCTCTGCAGAACTATCTCCATGTCTTTCCAGGACTATCTTCATGTCTCTGCAGAACTACCTCCATGTCGCAGCAGGACTATCTCCATGTCTCTGCAGGACTATGTCCATGTCTCTGCAGGACTATCTCCATGTCTCTGCAGGAATATCTTTCTCTGCAGGACTATCTCCATGTCTCTATAGGACTATCTCCATGTCTCTGCAGGACTATCTCCATGTCTCTGCAGGACTATATCCATGTCTCCCTAGGACTATCTCCATGTCTCTGCAGAACGATCTCCATGTCTCTGCAGGACTATCTCCATGTCTCTCTAGGACTATCTCTATGTCTCCGCAGTCATTTATCGCTGACAGTGTGTGTGTGTGTGTGTGTGCGTGTGTGTGTGTGTGTGTGTGTGTGTGTGCGTGTGCGTGTGCGTGTGCGTGTGTGTGTGTGTGTGTGTGTGTGTGTGTGTGTGTGTGTGTGTGTGTGTGTGTGTGTGTGTGTGTGTGTGTGTGTGTGTGTGTGTGTGTGTGTGTGTGTGTGTGAGAGAGCCTCCCAGCGGATAAGACGGATGTTTCCGCCAGGTGCGTGATTGATGGCGTCATGTGATGCTAACATCAACTAGCATTACGAGATGTTACCGATCAACACTTTGTACTTCATCAACAAGATGTACAGTATTTGTCGTCAGCAATGACACGCTAACACTACAAACATTGTCATGTGACCCATGTCCTCGTGTCGGTCTCGCACAAAACTAGTCCAAAGTGGCGTATTGGGAAAACAACAACATGTCAGTTGCTCGCCAAATGATGACAATCAGGCGTATCAAATCAAGCAATGGGGCCGCTTTCAGTGATTTCCAGCGTGGAACTGTCATAGGATGCCACCTGTGCAACAAATCCAATCCTGAAAATTTCCTCGCCCCTAAATATTCCAAAGTCAACTTTATTATAAGAAAAGTGAAGAGTTTAGGAACAACAGCAAGTCAGCCACCTAGTGGTAGGCCAGGTAAACTGACAGAGAGGTCAGCATAGTGCAAAGACTTTCTGCTTGCTACAGAGCTCCAAACTTCAGGTCACCTTCCAATTAGCCCACGTGCAGTACGCAGAGAGCTTCATGGAATGGCTTTCCATGGCCGAGCAGCTGCATCTAAGCCATGCATCAGCAAGTCCAAATGCAGAGCGTGGGATGCAGTGGTGTAAAGGACATCACCACTGGACTCTAGAGCAGTGGACACGCCTTCTCTGGACTGATGAATCACACTTTTCCATCTGATGGACCAGTCTGGCTTTGGAGGTTGCCAGGAGAACGCTACATTTTTTGGTGGAGGAGGAATTATGGTGTGTCCTGTGTCGCTCTACTCTTCTCAACGACAAAAACCCAGACCGGAATCAAGCTACAATAGGCCACGCCTCTCCCCAGTTGGGCGGAAGTCGTTTATGTTTCACCCGCATTAGCACGTTAGCCTCACCTTTCGCGACATACACCCACACAGTCAGTCGGTTAGCAGCCTACTTCCTGGTTCCTGCGTATTTCTACACTTCTCAACAACAACAACCCAGACCGGAACCAAGCCACAATAGGCCACGCCTCTTTACAGTTGGGTGGAAGTTGTTTACTTGTAATCCGCGTTAGCACGTTAGCCTCATCTTTCGCGACATACATCGTTTAGCAGCTTAGTTCCTGGTTCCTGCGTCGTTTTACTCTACTCAACGACAAAAACCCAGACCGGAACCAAGCCACAGTAGGCCACGCCTCTCCGCAGTTGGGTGGAAGTCGTTTACTTGTAATCCGCGTTAGCACGTTAGCCTCATCTTTCGCGACATACATCGTTTAGCATCTTAGTTCCTGGTTCCTGTGTCGTTCTACTCTACTCAACAACAAAAACTCAGACCGTAACCAAACCACAATAGGCCACGCCTCTCCGCAGTTGGGTGGAAGTCGTTTTTGTGTAATCCGCGTTAGCACGTTAGCCCCTCCTTTCGCGACATACACCCACTCGGTCAGTCGGATGGCAGCCTACCTCCTGGTTCCTGTGTCGTTCTACTCTACTCAAAAACAAAAACCCAGACCGGAACCAAGCCACAAGAGGCCATGCCTCTCAGCCGTTGAGTGGAAGTCGTTTATGTTTAACCCGCGTTAGCACGTTAGCCTCACCTTTCGTGACATACACCCACTCAGTCAGTCAGTTATCAGCCTACTTCCTTGTTCCTGTGTCAATCTACCCTACTCAACGACAAAATCCCAGACCGGAACCAAGCCACAATAGGCCACGCCTCTCCCCAGTTGGGTGGGAGTCGTTTACGTGTAATCCGCGTTAGCACGTTAGCCTCACCTTTCGCGACATAAATTGGTTAGGAGCCTACTTCCTGGTTCAAGACGTTGCGCTTTTTAATGGGAATTCCGTGTTGTTCTACTCTACTCAACAACAAAAACCCAGACCGTAACCAAGCCACAATAGGCCACGCCTCTCCGCAGTTGGGTGGGAGTCGTTTTTGTGTAATCCGCGTTAGCACGTTAGCCCCTCCTTTCGCGACATACACTCACTCGGTCAGTCGGATGGCAGCCTACCTCCTGGTTCCTGTGTCGTTCTACTCTACTCAACGACAAAAACCCCAGACCGGAACCAAACCACAATAGGCCACGCCTCCCTCCAGTTGAGTGGAAATCGCCTTAGCACGTTAGCTTCACCTTTCGCAACATACATCGGTTAGCAGCCTACTCCCTTGTTCAAGACTTTGCGCGTTTTCGTGCGAAGTTTGTGTCGTTCTACACTTCTCAACGACAAAAACCCAGACCAGAACCAAGCCACAATAGGCCACGCCTCTTTACAGTTGGGTGGAAGTTGTTTATGTTTAACCCGCATTAGCACGTTAGCCCCACCTTTCGCGACATACACCCACTCAGTCAGTCGGTTGGCAGCCTACTTCTTGGTTCCTGTGTCGTCTACTTTACTGAAAAACAAAAACCCAGACCGGAACCAAGCCACAATAGGCCACGCCTCTCCGCAGTTGGGTGGAAGTCGTTTACTTGTAATCCGCGTTAGCACGTTAGCACGTTAGCACGTTAGCCTCATCTTTCGCGACATACATCGTTTAGCAGCTTAGTTCCTGGTTCCTGTGTCGTTTTACTCTACTCAACAACAAAAATCCAGACTGGAACCAAGCCACAATAGGCCACGCCTCTTTACAGTTGGGTGGAAGTCGTTTTTACGTGGAATTGCCGTTAGCACGTTAGCCTCACCTTTCTTGACATACACCCTCTCAGTCAGTCGGTTAGCAGCCTACTTCCTGGTTCCTGTGTCGTTCTACTCTACTCAAAAACAAAAACCCAGACCGGAACCAAGCCACAATAGGCCACGCCTCTCCGCAGTTGAGTGGAAGTCGTTTACTTGTAATCCGCGTTAGCACGTTAGCCTCATCTTTTGCGACATACATTGTTTAGCAGCTTAGTTCCTGGTTCCTGTGTCGTTCTACTCTACTCAACGACAAAAACCCAGACTGGAACCAAGCCACAATAGGCCACGCCTCTTTACAGTTGGGTGGAAGTCGTTTTTACGTGGAATTGCCGTTAGCACATTAGCCTCACCTTTCTTGACATACACCCTCTCAGTCAGTCGGTTAGCAGCCTACTTCCTGGTTCCTGTGTCTTTCTACTCTACTCAAAAACAAAAACCCAGACCGGAACCAAGCCACAATAGGCCACGCCTCTCCGCAGTTGAGTGGAAGTCGTTTACTTGTAATCCGCGTTAGCACGTTAGCCTCATCTTTCGCGACATACATTGTTTAGCAGCTTAGTTCCTGGTTCCTGTGTCGTTCTACTCTACTCAACGACAAAAACCCAGACCGGAACCAAGCCACAATAGGCCACGCCTCTTTACAGTTGGGTGGAAGTCGTTTTTACGTGGAATTGCCGTTAGCACATTAGCCTCACCTTTCTTGACATACACCCTCTCAGTCAATCGGTTGGCAGCCTACCTCCTGGTTCCTGTGTCGTTCTACTCTACTCAAAAACAAAAACCCAGACCGGAACCAAGCCACAATAGGCCACGCCTCTCCCCAGTCGGGGTGGAAGTCGTTTTACGTGTAATCAGCGTTAGCGCGTTAGCCTCACCTTTTGCGACATACACCCACTTCCTCATCCATCGCCCGCCCGCCTCTTTGTCCCGTCTCAAGACCACGGACCACCACCACCCTCCCCCTGATCCCCGGGCACCCACTGACCCTTTGTGGCACCTTTATCACAGACTTCCTCACCGCCGGCTACTTAAGCACAGCGCTAACCGCGGCTCCTGCGGCCGTGTGTGATTGTGCCGAGGACGAGGATTAACACCGACACTCGATAAAGGGGTCAGAGGTGTGCACTGATTGTGTGCGTGTGTGTGTGTGTGTGTGTGCGCGCGGCTGGGGGGGACACGGCTGCAAGGTTGAGGTGAAATAGATGGATAAGGTTAGCGGCGTTATCAGACAGCGGCATCACAATCAAGCTGTCAGCTCCATGCCTGCTGCTCACTCCTCCTGATAGATAAACACAGGACTAGGATTACAATTGGGGAGCGGTCCCGGGGCGGCCCACCACCCGCCCGTCTGCCCGAACACCCCCACCTCCGCCCCCCCCCCCGCCCCGCCTTTCAACGGCTCGCTCAGCCGTTGAAAGCGGCACAAACGTGTCAAGGCGTGGAGAAAAGAGGGATGAAGACCTCGCAACCTTCCCAGGGTCTTGCAGGCACGTCCAGAATACAAACAGATACAAGAAGATTATACGACGGTATCGCCATCAGTTTTTGCTGGGAATGCAATAATTGCAAATGATATCATTTCATTGGTCCTCATTTTCATTTCTTTCTAATGAATATTTTTCCAATAGGCTTGTCCCTATACCAATATTTTGGTACCAGAACCTAAATGTATATTTATACTTTTCGATGCCTTTCTAAATAAAGGGGGCCGCAAAAAAAATCAGGGGTGTCCAAACTTTTTCCACTGAGGGCCGCACACGGGGCCATTTTGATATTTTTCATTTTCAAACCATAACAAAACATGTGGATTTTTTATTGATTTTACATTTAGGGGTCCCGGGGACCATAAGTCATTAAAATGTTAAAAATAAGTCAGATTATAATTTTTTTAAATTATTTAACACTTACAGTAAATCTCTATATCAACTTCAAGTTGATATAAAGTAATAAAAAAATCTAATAAAAATGTTTTATGGCTTTTCTGTCAAAAACAACTTTGTTTTTTTTATAGTAAAACTGAAATATGCAGTATTTAGTAATTAGAGCCCTAAAAGATCAATAATGCAGGACACCAATGATTTTAATTATTTCATATTTTTGAGTAGTCACAGTGAAAAGATAAATAAAATACCACTAAATATATTTGGGATCCAAAAGGTGCCCCACTCATAAAGTGATACATTTTTATTAGGTTTTTCTTTGACTTTCAACACTTAAGTTGCGAGATCAACTTCAGATATATCTGTCCATTTTATGCTGGAGCTATTATTTTGTTTGTTTTATGCGCTTTTGTCAAAGACAACACAATATATGCAATATTTACCACCTAAAACATTTTAAAGTGAAATATTTGAAGTAATTGGAGCCATGAAAATAATTCATTATAACATGGAATTTTTTTGTCATTATTTTTTTTTTTTTGAGCAATGGCAAAAAAAAGGAAAATAAAGAAAGACAAAAGAGAAAAAAAAAACAGCCTGCATGGCAGCTTTTGTGTCAACATTGCAACTTTTTCTCGTTAGATTTCACCTCATTCCACTTTTTTTTAATGTTCTTTTTTATTTTTACAATAGTGTTTCCAGAATGTGTGGCGGGCCGCTAAACAATTAGCTGGGGGCCGCGAATGGCCCCCGGGCCGCACTTTGGACACCCCCGGTGTACATGAAACATATGTTTATTATTAGAGATGTCCGACAATATCGGCCTGCCGATATTATCGGCCGATAAATGCTTTAAAATGTAATATAGGAAATTATCGGTGTCGTTTTTTTAAATTATCAGTATGGTTTTTTTTTGTTTTTTTGTTTTTTTTTTAAATTAAATCAACATAAAAAACAGAAGATACACTTACAATTAGTGCACCAACACAAAAAACCTCCCTCCCATATTTACACTCATTCACACAAAAGGGTTGTTTCTTTTTGTTATTAATATTGTGGTTCCTACATTATATAGCAATATATATCAATACAGTCTGCAAGGGATACAGTCCGTAAGCATTATATATCAATATATATCAATACAGTCTGCAAAGGATACAGTCCGTTAGCATTATATATCAATATATATCAATACAGTCTGCAAGGGATACAGTCCGTAAGCATTATATATCAGTATATATCAATACAGTCTGCAAGGGATACAGTCCGTAAGCACGCATGATTGTGCGTGCTGCTGGTCCACTAATAGTACTAACCTTTAACAGTTCATTTTACTCATTTTCATTCATTACTAGTTTCTATGTAACTGTTTTTATATTGTTTTATTCAAGAAAATGTTTTTTAATTGATTTATCTTATTTTATTTTATTAATTAAAAAAAAAAAAAAGGACCTTATCCTCACCATACCTGGTTGTCCAAATGAGGCATAATAATGTGTTAGTTCCACGACTGTATATATCGGTATTGGTTGATATCGGTATCGTTAATTAGGAGTTGGACAATATCGGAATATCGGATATCGGCAAAAAAGCCATTATCAGACATCCCTATTTATTATTGTAATTTAGTCCTTAAATAAAATAGTGAGCATACTAGACAACTTGTCTTTTAGTAGTAAGTAAACAAACAAAGACTCCTAATTAGTCTGCTGACGTATGCACTAACATATTGTGTCATTTATACACCTATTATTTTGTACACATTAGGAGGGACAAACTGTAAGACTGGGAACGTGACGATACAAAACAGGAAGTGCTGATAAAGACTAGGAATTAATTATAAAAAACAGGAAGTGCTGATTAAAAACCAGGAAATGATGATAAAGACCAGTAATTGATGATAAAGAAACAATATAATTTGTGTGTTATTATCCAGGTTTATTCAATGTTAGCTCCACTTTTAGTAACCAATATTGTTTTTGTATATTTTTATATGTTATAATACATAAATATAATGACAAAATTAATACCTTTGAAAATGTATACATATATATATATATATATATATATATATATATATATATATATATATATATATATATATATATATATATATATATATATATATATATATATGAACTATTGTTTGTAGTATTATTATTGTGAATATTAATATTACTATGCTCTGCCTGTAGATGTTGTAGTTATTATTATTATTAATATTATTACATTTGATCGTTATTGAAATTTCTTGTTTTATCATAATTATATATTATATACACTTTGAAATATTTTTGGGACAAACATACACATTTTGTGTCAAATAAGAGAGAAAAAAAAAATAATAAAAAAAATATAAAACTAATATATATATAAATATATATATATATATATATATATATATATATATATATATATATATATATATACACAATTGTTTGTATTGTTATTATTGTAATTATTATTGTTATCTTTCTGTTGTAGTTATTATTATTATTATTGAATTTGATCGGTTTTGAAATTGCTTCTTTTATTAATATTATTATTATTTACGTTCCGTCACATGTTTGTAGGCCTAAACATGAATAAATACTCACCACAAATTTCAAATGAGTCAGGTTTGGCAAACATTTTTAAATTATTATTATTATTATTATTTTACTTCAGATCTAGATCAGGGATGTGCATTTGTTTTTGACTTGGGCGCTGCATTGAGCTAAAACATTTTTTTAAAAAGCTAAAATGCGCCAAACTTGGAAACGTGTGGAGAGAGTGTTTTACATTTTTCCCATCATGCATTGTAACGGATTTAAATGGGTGTAATTTTCAATTATTTTATGGTGCTTGGACATTTTTCATGATTTCCACAAATTTCAGTGAGCAGGTTGTGTTATGCGTGACCATGTGTGTCGACTTCTTGTGTTGGTTGCATTTTTTATTTGTGCCATGACTAGGGAAGGTTGTTTGGATTACGTCATATAAGTGAATGCTGTGCTATATTCACTCCAATGCATAATTCATCGCTATAGACCTGAAATACTAAAGTTGTCCACAGGATGACGGTAAATTTGCAGCATTAAGAAAAATTGCTGAGATAATATTGTTATTATTATCATTATTATTATTATTATTATTTCACTTCAGATCTAGATCTTGGATGTGCAAACTTTTTGACTTGGGCGCCGCATTGGGTTAAAAAAATAAAATAAAAAAAGCTAAAATGTGCCAAACTTGGATAAGTGTGGAGAGAGTGATTTGTATTTTTCCCATCATGCATTATAATGGATTTAAATGTGTGAAATGTTGAATTATTTTATGGTGCTTGGACATTTTTCATAATATCCACACATTTCAGTGAGCAGTTTGTGTTATGCATGACCATGTGTGTCGACTTCTTGTGTTGGTTGCATTTTTTATTTGTGCCATGACTAGGGAAGGTTGTTTGGATCGGGTCATATAAGTCAATGCTGTGCTATGATCACTCCAGTGCATAATTCATCCCTATTGACCTGAAATACTAAAGTTGTCCACAAGATGACGGTAAATTTTCAGCAATCAGAAAAATTGCTGAGATAATATTATTATTATTATTATTATCATTATTGTTATTATTATTTTACTTCAGATCTAGATCAGAGATGTGCAAACTTTTTGCATTGGGCTAAAAAAATAAAAATTAAATACAAATTAAATGCGGAAAACTTGGATCAGTGTGCAGAGAGGGTTGTGCATTTTTCCCATCATGCATTTTAATGGACTTAAATGTGTGAAATTTTGAATTATTTAATGGTGCTTGGACATTTTCCCAATATCCACAAATATCAATGAGCAGTTTGTGTTATGCGTGACCATGTGTGTCGACTTTTTGTGCTTGTTGCATTTTTTTATTCGCGCCATGACTAGGGAAGGTTGTTCGGATCGGGTCATATAAGTAAGCGCTGTGCTGTAGTCACTTCAATGCACAATTTATGGCCATTGACCTGAAATACTAAAGTTGTCCACAAGATGACGGTAAATTTGCAGCAGTCAGAATTATTGCTGAGATAATATTATTATTATTATTATTATTATTTTACTTCAGATCTAGATCAGGGATATGCAAACTTTTTGCATTGGGCTAAAAAAATTAAATACAAAAAAATTAAATGCGGCAAACTTGGATAAGTGTGGAGAGAGTGTTTTGCATTTTTCCTATCATGCATTGTAATGGATTTAAATGTGTGAAATTTTGAATTATTTTATGGTGCTTGGACATTTTTCACAATATCCACAAATTTCAGTGAGCAGGTTGTGTTATGCGTGACCATGTGTGTCGACTTTTTGTGTTGGTTGCATTTTATATTTGCGCCATGACTAGGGAAGGTTGTTTGGATTAGGTCATATAAGTTAATGTTGTGCTACGATCGCTCTGATGCATAATTCATCGCTATAGACCTGAAATACTAAAGTTTTCCACAAGATGACGGTAAATTTGCAGCAATCAGAAAGAATGCTGAGATATTATTATTATTATTATGATTATTATTATTATTATTTTACTTCAGATCTAGATCAGAGATGTGCAAACTTTTTGCATTGGGCTAAAAAAATTAAAATTAAATAAAAATTAAATGCGCCAAACTTGGATAAGTGTGGAGAGAGGGTTGTGCATTTTTCCCATCATGCATTGTAATGGATTTAAATGGGTGTAATTTTCAATTATTTTATGGTGCTTGGACATTGTTCACAATATCCACAAATTTCAGTGAGCAGGTTGTGTTATGCGTGACCATGTGTGTCGCCTTTGTGTGTTGGTTGCATTTTTTAATTGCGCCATGACTAGGGAAGGTTGTTTGGATCGGGTCATATAAGTCAATGCTGTGCTATGATCACTCCAGTGCATAATTCATCCCTATTGACCTGAAATACTAAAGTTGTCCACAATAGGACGGTAAATTTGCAGCATTAAGAAAAATTGCTGAGATAATATTATTATTATTATTTCACTTCAGATCTAGATCGGGGATGTGTAAACTTTTTGACTTGGGCGCCGCATTGGGTTAAAAAAATAAAATAAAAAAATCTAAAATGTGCCAAACTTGGATAAGTGTGGAGAGAGTTATTTGTATTTTTCCCATCATGCATTATAATGGATTTAAATGGGTGTAATTTTCAATTATTTAATGGTGCTTGGACATTTTTCACAATATCCACAAATTTCAGTGAGCAGGTTGTGTTATGCGTGACCATGTGTGTCGACTTTTTGTGTTGGTTGCATTTTTTAATTGCGCCATGACTAGGGAAGGTTGTTTGGATCGGGTCATATAAGTCAATGCTGTGCTATGATCACTCCAGTGCATAATTCATCCCTATTGACCTGAAATACTAAAGTTGTCCACAAGATGACGGTAAATTTGCAGCATTAAGAAAAATTGCTGAGATAATACTATTATTATTATTATTATCATTATTATTATTATTATTATTATTTTACTTCAGATCTAGATCAGAGATGTGCAAACTTTTTGCATTGGGTTAAAAAATTAAATTAAAATAAAATGCGCCAAACTTGGATACGTCTGGAGAGAGTTTTTTACATTTTTCCCATCATGCATTGTAATGGATTTAAATGGGTGTAATTTTCAATTATTTTATGGTGCTTGGACATTTTTTTACAATATCTACAAATATCAATGAGCAGTTTGTGTTATGCGTGACCATGTGTGTCGACTTTGTGTGTTGGTTGCATTTTTTAATTGCGCCATGACTAGGGAAGGTTGTTTGGATCGGGTCATATAAGTGAATGCTGTGCTATGATCACTCCAGTGCATAATTAATTCATCCCTATTGACCTGAAATACTAAAGTTGTCCACAAGATGACGGTAAATTTGCAGCAATCAGGATAATTGCTGAGATAATATTGACTTTTTTGTGTTGGTTGCATTTCTTTTTGCGCCATGACTAGGGAAGGTTGTTTGGATCGGATAATATAAGTGAATGCTGTGCAGTGATAGTTCATGGCCATTGACCTAAAATACCAAAATAAAGACGCCAGAGACCCCTGACTTAGATGGTCTACAATGCTGCAGTAAGGGCTTGATTAAAAGAGCAGGTTTAAACTAACTAGTACATACGGTATGTCGATTGTTGGGATGCAAATCCAACACACAAATTAATTAGCATACTGTAGATTATCATATTTATGTGTTCCTTTGTGTTTGGGAGACACAAAGTTGTTTTGGCAAAGTGCCAATAGGATCAGGAACAGGAACAGGACGAGAACAAGGAACATCCCCTGGTAAGCTCCCGGCAACAAGTGCAAACACGTGCAAAAAAAACCCAAATCCCCGCTTTCCGTCCTCGCCACGCCGCCTGCTTCCAAAGGAGGTCCAGCCAGGAATCTCCCATCTCGGCCGCGTTGTGGGAAATCCAGGCCGTGGACGCCAAGGCAAATTGCTCGGGGAGACTTTTGGTCCAATTGGACGGCGTCCCTCCCTCGCCGTGTAATTCCCACGCTGGCAATGGCCATGAACGCCTCAATCAGGTGTGGGGGGCCCCGAGGGGGGAGAACCTGCTCATTTGCATGTCAAGTATGAGGGAATTCCTCCTGCAGGCTGCCAGACTTTCATCTTCTCAGTCCTGCTTGGAGTCAACACGGACATGGACGAGCACAATATCATGCATCACCTTTAAAACACGCTGAAAAGCAGGAAGTCACGATGCACACCAGGAAGTGTTGACAAAGACCAGGAAGTGACTATTTTTATTTTTTATTGTGGTTTTTTTTGGTTGTGTTAAGGCTTTTTTATTTTTATTTTTTATTTTTTAAACAATTTTACATACAAACATATATTCAAAAAGTGCACCAAAAACGAGGCACTTTCAACATCCACCAAGTTGAGCAAATATTGACTTTAACAAAACATGTCGAGGAAATAAAATAAAATGAAATACAAAAAGAATATTACAATAATAATAAATAACAACAAACAATATGATAAAATACAAAAAGACTAAAAAGGGCGAACTAAATCACTTTAAATATTTTCAATAAAGATATCAATTTAAGGGCTTTTGTACTTTTGATCATTTTAAAATCATTTTCCAAGATTGAATTGATTATTTTAAACCGTTAAGCCAATGTAGCTTTTACTTTCATAAATTACCAGGAAGTGACAATCAGGAAGTGACTATTTTTTTTTTATTGTTTATTTTTTTTTAGTTGTTTTAAGGCTTTTAAAAAAAAAAAAATTATTTATTTTTTAACAATTTTACATACAAACATATATTCAGAATGTGCACCAAAAACGAGACACTTTCAACATCCGCCAGGTTGAGCAAATATTGACTTTAACAAAACATGTCGAGGAAATAAAATAAAATAAAATACAAAAAGAATATTACAATAATAATAAATAACAACAAACAATATGATAAAACACAAAAAGACTAAAAAGGGCGAACTAAATCATTTTAAATATTTTCAATAAAGATATCAATTTAAGGGCTTTTGTACTTTTGATCATTTTAAAATCATTTTCCAAGATTGAATTGATTATTTTAAACCGTTAAGCCAATGTAGCTTTTACTTTCATAAATTACCAGGAAGTGACAATCAGGAAGTGACTATTTTTTTTATTGTTTTTTTTTTTTTTAGTTGTTTTAAGGCTATTTTTATTTTTTTATTTTTTATTTTTTTAACAATTTTACATACAAACATATTCAGAATGTGCACCAAAAAGGAGGCACTTTCAACATCCGCCAGGTTGAGCAAATATTGACTTCAACAAAACATGACGGGGAAATAAAATACAATCAAATACAAATAGAGTATTACAATAATAGTAAATAATAACAAACAATATGATAAAATACAAAAGACATAAAAGGGCGAACTAAATCACTTGGAATATTTTCAATAAAGATATCAATTTAAGGGCTTTTGTACTTTTAATCATTTAAAATCATTTAATCATTTTCAAAGATTTAATTGATCATTTTAAACCGTTAAGCCAATGTAAGTTTTACTTTCATAAATCATCATTTATTGTTTTTTTTTTTTGGTTGTGTTAAGGCTTTTTTTTTTTTTTATTGTTTATTTTTTAAACAATTTTACATACAAACATATATTCAAAAAGTGC